>NC_040101.1:49175678-49480615 GCF_003369695.1 Bos indicus x Bos taurus | reverse complement strand
ACTGTGGAAAATTCTGAAAGAGATGGGAATACTAGACCACCTGACCTGCCTCTTGAGAAACCTGTATGCAGGTCAGGAAGAAACATGTAGAACTGGACATGGAACAACTGACTGGTTCCAATTAGGAAAACAAGTTCGTAAAGGCTGTATATTGTCATCCTGCTTATTTAACTTATATGCAGAGTACATCATGAGAAATACTGGGCTGGAAGAAGCACAAGCATGGATTAAGATTGCCAGGAGAAATATCAATAACCTCAGATATGCAGATGACACCACCCTTATGGCAGAAAGTGAAGAGGAACTAAAAAGCCTCTTGATGAAAGTAAAAGTGGAGAGTGAAAAAGTTGGCTTAAAGCTCAACATTCAGAAAAACGAAGATCATGGCATCCGGTCCCATCACTTCATGGGAAATATGGGAGAAACAGTGGAAACAGTGTCAGACTTTATTATTTGGGGCTTCAAAATCACTGCAGATGGTGACTGCAGCCATGAAATTAAAAGACACTTACTCTTTGGAAGGAAAGTTATGACCAACCTAGATAGCATATTGAAAAGCAGAGACATTACTTTGGCAACAAAGGTTTGTCTAGTCAAGGCTATGGTTTTTCCTGTGGTCATGTATGGATGTGAGAGTTGGACTGTGAAGAAGACTGAGCTCCGAAGAATTGATGCTTTTGAACTGTGGTGTTGGAGAAGACTCTTGAGAGTCCCTTGGACTGCAAGGAGATCCAACCAGTCCATTCTGAAGGAGATCAGCCCTGGGATTTCTTTGGAAGGAATGATACTTAAGCTAAAACTCCAGTACTTTGGCCACCTCATGCGAAGAGTTGACTCATTGGAAAAGGCTCTGATGCTGGGCGGGATTGGGGGCAGGAGGAGAATGGGATGACAGGATGAGATGGCTGGATGGCATCACTGACTTGAGAGATGTGAGTCTGAGTGAACTCCAGGAGTTGGTGATGGACAGGAGGCCTGGCATGCTGCGATTCATGGGGTGGCAAAGAGTCGAACACGACTGAGCAACTGAACTGAACTGAACTGAATATAATAATTTTATTGTACAAATGGGGGATTCCCTGATAGCTCAGCTGGTAAAGAATCTGCCGCCCTGGTTCAATTCCTGGGTCTGGAAGATCCACGGAGAAGGGATAGGCTACCCACAACAGTATTCTTGGTATTCCCTCGTGGCTCAGCTAGTAAAGAATCTGCCTGCTTTGAGGGAGACCTGGGTTCAATCTCTGGTTTGGAAAGATCCCCCGGAGAAGAGAAAGGCTACCCACTCCAGTCTTATGGCCAGGAGAATTCCATGGACTGTATAGTGCATGGGGTTGCAAAGAGTTGAATACGACTGAGTGACTTTCACTTTACTTCATTGTGCAAATGCATCATTTAAAAGGGGACCCTCAATCAGCCATAATTTCCTTCCAAGGAAGAGAGAAATGAAAACAGAAGTGAAATACATATAGCCACAAAGTAATAGTTACAGTGAAACAAAAATAGCAAAAACTGAGTAAAGAAAGAAGAAATACTAAGTGAGACCAGGGAAATCTTAAGTAAATGGGAATAATTAATGGTTCTAAATAATATAAATTTTAATTGGAAGGAAAAACCCTCTCCATTGGCTTCCTATTGTCAAAATTTCCAATTCCAGGTAATGTTCTGGCACTTATTTCCACATAGGTCTTACCAGTGTTGAGTAAATACACTCTAGTCAGCCCTCGGGTTCTAGTACTTCCTGATGACTCACCATGGGGCACCCGTAGAAACTTCATAGCATTGACATATAGGAGATCTGGAAATTTGTTCTAGAGAACTGATGTCGTATGGGGAAATTCTCAGTCAATAAAGATAGGAAACTCACTTTAATGATAAAATAGATGAAAAGTAAATGTAAGGGGGGGGGGGGATACACCATGCTTATACTAATCTGAAGAAAGCAGGAGGTGTTTGGGAGATACACAAATACTGACTCCACAGAAGGGAGGATACAGTTGGCCATGTATTTTATCACCCAGGCTACTCCTGACACCTGGAGAAAATTATGAAGGCTTCAGGCTGGGCCCCAAACCCCATTGTCAAACTTGGTAAAGGAGGACTTCAAGGTCTACAACAACTGAGACTTAACGGAGGAGGCTAATAGGGATAAATAAAAAACACAGCTTTTGGCTGCTCTGATTCAACCACCACCTTGAGGTGACCGTGGAGGGTAGAGGAGACTGAACAAAACAAGAAATCACCTGGGTGTGAACCAGTGTGCCTTTTGTCAGAAAAGAGGACACTGGAAGCGGGAATGTCCTGAATGCCCTCCTGTGGGATGCCCATGGGGTGACCCCAACAGGCCCTAGTTCCTTGCAAATCTCTTGGATGAGAGACTCCTGCATACTGACCAATGGGGTGCCAGATCTCACTCTGTCCCTCCTCATTACTCGAGCAGGGCCTCAGGTCATCCTTGATGTGGAGGGAAGAGAACTGAATTTCTTGTAGACACTGGAGCCACCTGCTTTGTTCTGAATTTGCCAGGTGGCTCCGTCTCCAATTGTAACTATACTGTGACAAGTTGATGGACAGCCAAAGGTAGGGCGATTTGCATCTGCCCTTACTCATGGAATCCAGTCCATTATTATTACTCACTCTTCTTTTGTATATACCAGAATGCCCTGTCCCCCTCATCAGGAGAGATTTGCTAAATAAGTTAGGAGCTAGTACAGTCTTAGACAGGATGAGTAAAAGGATATAAGGAATCCAAACAGAGAATGAACCCATTAGTAGTCCCAGGTCACCGGTTGGGCAACAAAATATTCCCCAAGACCTTCCCTCCCAAGTTAGAGTAGATTCTGAAATTTGGGATACCTTGGTACCAGGAAGGACAAAATGTGTTCCCTCAGTAAAAATAAAGCCTGGGGGAAATACCCCTGGAAGAGATCATATCCTTTATACTTTGAAGTCCTGAGGAAAATCCAAACTCTCCTCAGCAAATTCCTAAAGCGCAGACTCATTAGGCCCTGCCAATCCTCTTGCAACCCCTAATCTTCCCTGTTCAGAAGACTATTGGGGAGTATTGGTTTGTGTAACACTTATGAGCAGTGAATGAAGCAGTCATCTCCAATCACCCATGAGTGTCAAACCCTGGCACATTCCTCATGCAAGTGCCAGGGAATAGCCAGTATTTCTCTGTTTGGGACCTCACCTCAAAGATGCATTTTTCTGTATTCCTATACATCCAGACTCTCCATACCATTTTGCCTTTGAATGAAGAGACCCTGTCACCCTGGAGGCTACACAATATACATCTTACAATGCTTCTGTGGAGTTTTTAGAACAGCCCCTATCTTTTGGGAAATACATTAGCAAGGGAACTAAGTCTTGAGAAGGGAACTCTGCTATTAAATGTTGATGATTTTTTGATGAGCAACGGGATAAAATCAAAATACTGTTAGGGTCCTAAATTTATGGCAAAAAGGGAATATAAAATCTCTTCAAGGCTCAGATATTAAAGCAATGGGTTCAATATTTAGGATTTGTGTTGACTCCAGGAGCATGTGCCCTGGCCATAGATCATAGACAGTAGTTAGTGCACTACCATCTCCAGCCACAAAGAGGGAACTCCAAGGCTTTCTTGAAATGGCTGAATTCTGTTGTATCAGGATTCCAAATCATGGCCTTATAGCTAAGCCCTATATGAGGCTCTAAAGAGAGGAGAAAGGGAGCCCCTTCAATGGAATAAGGACAACTAGCAGGCCTTTGAGACTCTAAAGACTGAGTAGAGAGCCAGCAATGGGGCTTCCAAATTTGGACAAGTCCTTTACTCCGTGTGTTCACAAGAGGTCAGTGATAGCACTAGGAGTCCTGATCCTAAAGCTGGAACCAATCAGAGACCAGTGGCTTACTTTTCTAAACTAGACTTGGTGGCTCTGGGATACCCAAGATGCCTGTGGGCAGTAACAATCACAGCCCTGTTGCTTAATGAGGCTTCCAAGGTCACCCTGGGACAACATTTATATGTGTTAACCCCTCATCAATTCATTTCTTCGGCACTCAGCCTTCTTCACAGTCCAACTCTCACATCCATACATGACCACAGGTAAAACCATAGCCTTGACTAGGCAGACTTTTGAACTGTGGTGTTGGAGAAGACTCTTGAGGGTCCCTTGGACTGCAAGGAGATCCAACCAGTCCATTCTGAAGGAGATCAGCCCTGGGATATATTTGAAAGGAATGATGCTAAAGCTGAAACTCCAGTACTTTGGCCACTTCATGCAAAGAGTTGACTCATTGGAAAAGACTTTGATGCTGGGAGGGATTGGGGGCAAGAGGAGAAGAGGATGACAGAGGATGAGATGGCTTGATGGCATCACTGACTCGATGGACATGAGTCTGAGTGAACGGGAGTTGGTGATGGACAGGGAGGCCTGGCGTGTTGCGATTCATGCGACCGCAAAAAGTCGGACACGACTGAGCGACTGAACTGAACTGAACGCTTCTACTTCAGAAATAAAGTTTTGTTCAGGGAAAATAATATACAACTTGGAAATATAGCAAAGAGACGTTTGTGTGACCTTTAATATCCATGAGATTATGCCCTAATAGGCCCAGCTGAGAGTCAGCTGATTCTTTGAAGTAACTGGAGGGATTGGAGGCAGAAGGAGAAGGGGACGACAGAGGATGAGATGGCTGGATGGTATCACTGACTCGATGGACATGAGTTTGGGTAAACTCCGGGAGTTGGTGATGGACAGGGAGGCCTGGCGTGCTGCGGTTCATGGGGTCACAAAGAGTCAAACATGACTGAGCGACTGAACTGAACTGAACTGAACCCCTCATCAGGTATAATCAGTGCTGGAAGTCAAAGGACATCATTGGTTGACTGGAGGAAGGCTAACAAGATATCAAACCCTCCTAATGGACGCCCTCAACATTATCTTAGAGATATGCCAAATCCTAAACCCAGCAACTCTGCTTCCAGCAGTCAAGAGTGGACATATTGCATCAGTGTATAAAGACCCTAGAACAAACTTATTCCAGCAGGTCTGATCTTCTAGATGAGCCTCTTGATAGCCCTGAGGCTGAATCTTTACTGATGGGAGCAGTTTTATAGAAATGGAAACCCAAAAAGCAGGGGAAACTTAGTTTCTAGATGAAGTCATAGATGCCAAGGCTCTGCCACACTAGACATCAGTCCCAAAGACTGAACTCATTATATTAATGAGAGCTTTGTAATTAGGGAAGAAGAATAAATTAAATATTTTTATTCACTGTAAATATGGGTTCCCTGTGCTACATGCTCATGCTGTCATTTGGAAAGAAAGAAGAATATTAATTGCTAGAAATTCTCCCATAAAACAAAGATTTGACTCTTGAACTTTTAGAAGTAATGCAGCCTCCTATCCAGGTAGCAGTACACTGTAGATGCCATCAGAGGAATGTATCTTTTGTGAGCCAAGGGAACAGCAAAGCTGATCAAATTGCAAAAAAGCAACTAGATTGCAGGAACTTGAACAAGTTATAGCTCTAGTGATTGGCTCCCCTAAATTCCGTGTTCCGCACAGGAACAAGAAAATGCTGACAAATGGGGCTATGTGAAAGGAAACACAGGCTAGTTTAAAAAGAGAGAAAAGGTTTTAAACCCTGAGGCCCAACAATGGTAACTCTCCAGGCGCTTACATCTCCCTACCCACTTTGGGAGGGATGCATCATGGAACTCGACGTAAAAAGGCTTTTTCAGGGAAGATGATTAAAAGAAGAGTAACACAAATAATGCTTACCTGTGATTTATGTGCCCACAGACCCATCTGACCCCCTCTTCATTCTTCAGGTCAATTCAATGCCAAGGGACATATACAGGGGAAGACAGGCAGTTAGATTTCACGCAAATGCTCCTATAATAAGGATATACATTTCTTTTGGCGAAATGGCAATCCACTCCAGTATTCTTGCCTGGAAAATCCCATGGATGGAGGAGCTTGGTAGGCTACAATCCATGGGGTCGCAAAGAATCAGACACGACTGAGCAACTTCACTTTCTTTCTTTCTGGTATTGGTCAATATTTTCATAGGATGGGTTGAAGCCTTCTCCACCCAATCTGAAAAGGCTATGGAAGTCTGTAAGTCCAAATGGGGCTTAGGAAGCATCACTATGAACAAAACTAGTGGAGGTGATAGAATTCCAGTTGAGCTATTTCAAATCCTAAAAGATGATGCTGTTAAAGTGCTGCACTCAATATACCAATAAATTTGGAAAACTCAGCAGTGGCCACAGGACTGGAAAAGATCAGTTTTCATTCCAATTCCATAGTAAGGCAATTCCAAAGAAAGACAATGCCAAATAATGTTTAAACCACTGCACAATTGCACTCATCTCACATGCTAGCAAAGTAATGCTCAAAATTCTCCAAGCCAGGCTTCAGTAGTACATGAACCATGAACTTCCAGATATTCAAACTGGATTTTAAAAAGGCAGAGGAACTAGAGATCAAATTGCCAAAATCTGTTGGATCATCAGAAAAACGAGAGAATTCCAGAAAAAACACCTACTTCTGCTTTATTGATTATGCCAAAGTCTTTGACTGTGTGGATCACAACAAACTGTGGAAAATTCTTAAAGAGATGGGAATAGCAGAGCATCTTACCTGCCTCCTGAAAAGTCTGTATGCAGGTCA
Organism: Bos indicus x Bos taurus; assembly: GCF_003369695.1. NCBI lineage: Eukaryota > Metazoa > Chordata > Mammalia > Artiodactyla > Bovidae > Bos > Bos indicus x Bos taurus. Next base: position 49,473,956 of record NC_040101.1, on the reverse strand, counting down.
AGAAGCAACATTAGAACAGGACATGGGACAACGGACTGCTAAAATTGGGAAAGGAATACGTCAAGGCTGTATATTGTCACCTTGTTTATTTAACTTTTTTGTAGAGTACGTCATGCAAAATGCTGGGCTGGATGAAGCAATATTTTGACCACATGATGTGAAGAACTGACTCATTGGAAAAGACTCTGATTCTGGGAAGGATTGAAGGTGGGAGGAGAAGGGGATGACAGAGGATGAGATGGTCGGATGGCATCATTGACTCTATGGACATGAGTTTGATCATGCTCTGGGAGTTGGTGATGGATAGGGAAGCCTGGCATGCTGCAGTCTATGGGGTCACAAAGAGTTGTACATGACTGAGCTACTGAACTGACTGACTGACTGAAATCCCGTTTAAAAGAAACAATTTCTTGGTTTGGACTTCCGAAGTCCCTCCAGAGTGGTTATAGTCCCTTTGTTTTAGTCAAAATCATACAGGGGTTTGCAACAGACCTAGGGATGGACTAAAGCTATACCCCTCTTAGCACCCCCAGTCATCAGGGAAGGTAGAGAAAATGAACCATACCTTAAAGAAAACCTTAGCAAAGCTCTGCCAAGAAATGGATAAACCCTGGACCACCTTGCTTCCTATTGCACTCCTCAAGTTCCATTTATCCCCCAGGAATGGGGACACAGTCCATTTGAAGAAAAGTCCTTTTCTTTTGCTACTAACATTCTACTGGATGAGGACATGAACCAGGCCCTGAGATACATCATTAATTTAGGACAAGTTCAGAAGACAGTCCAGGACAATGCCCACAAGACACTACCAGCTTCCACTAAAAATACAGAGGAGGGAGCATTTCCTTCAGAAATAAACCCCAGGGACCAAGTTCTTAAAACTTGGAAATAGGGGTGTCCTTAAGACCAACTGTTGTCAAAATGGAAGGGCCCCTATTAAGTAATTTTAACCACCTCCACTGCTGTGAAACTGCAAGGAATATCCAGTTGGGTACATTTGTCCAGACTAAAACTTTTATCTCCAGGAATCCTATCAGTCACAACAGAACAATACATCTGTGAGACAGTGGAAGATCTGAGATATCTATTCAAAAGACAGGCATCATCATCGGATAAGTAAAATGATGCACTGGGTTGGCTCCTAATTGAAATCTTAATGAGACTTAGGACCTCTCATTTAATTGGCTGATATGGTTCTTGACAATTGTCTGGCCCCTGAGCACCTTCTGGCAAAACAAGGTAGAGTTTGTGTGATAACTAAAACGTCCTGTTGCACTTTGATCAATGCAACAGGACATGTAAAAGTTTATATTAAGGAAATATACACCCAGCCAGAGTAGTCTCATAATTTTGGCAGAGGCTATATAGCTGCCATTATCTGATCAACAGTTAACCTGGAAGTCCAAAGTTAACCTGGTTCCTTCTGTTTCTAGGCCCTTAATGGCTATTGTTGTTCTTTTTAGCGCTTGCTTGTTTAACCTTTTGGTCAACTCTGTGTCTTTTAGGGTCCAATAGTTTGAAGCAAGGCTTCATGATGGCTCAAAGAATTCAGCCCATTCCAGTAGAGTGAATTAGGTCGTTACAGGTCTTTGGAAGCAGTCAGTGAGAGAATTATATACTTTTAAAGCAGGATAAGGTCTTTAGCCCCTGTCCAGTAGGAAGAAGTTTCAGAAGATATCTTCTAACCTTCTGCTCCTTACACTTCTTAAGAATGAGGGTGTAGAGTCTCTCAGAGGTGAATGAGACAGACCTGGGCCCTGGAATCCATGCTGCAGTGCTGCAATGCTTGCACTTGGACACACCTCTCCTTAAGCAACAAAACTGGAAGAAATTATATAGGACTAAAAATAACTGCATGCATGTGTGGTAGTGGTGGCTTAATTGCTAAACCATGTCTGACTCTTGAGACCCCCCCATGGACTGTGGCCTGCTAGGCGCCTCTGTCCATGGGATCTCCAGTCAAGAATACTGGAATGGATTGTGATTTCCTTCTCCAGGGGATCTTCCCAACACAGAGATGGAAATCAGGTCTCCTGCACTGTAGACATTCTTTACTGACTGAGCTATAGGGGAAACATGCATGTGTAGTTAGGGCAAATTCTGGACAAAAGACACAAAGACACCAGAAAAATCCAACTTTAACTTCTGAACATTCCAGAGCAAAAGCAAGTTTCTGAGCATGCCCCCCTGTACACATCACCTAGAGGATGGGTAAATCACCTAAGCCATCCCTCTGGGCTGACCCCCTGGACACACCCCAACACGCATCCAATATAAGGAACAATCTCATCCCCCCTTGGGGAGTGCACAAGCAAGGGAACCTGTTGTTTGTTCTTGCTTCCTCCCCTCTGCTGAGAGGGTAACAGGCAGGAAGTCCAGGGGTCTCCAAATGGAAGAAATAGCCTGCAAGTGTCACACATTTTTATCTCTCTTAAGCAGCAGGAGGAAACACATTTAAAAGGAGGTTTCTCTTAAAATGCTGTGTTGCCATAATGACACCTGGTTTCCTCTGAAGTTAACTAATGCCTTTTTCTTATGGAAATGTTTGTCTTAAGCTATGCTAATGTACTATGCATTTACCCCCAAACTCTGTCTTCAAGTTGGTTCCGCCTCTTGGCTCAGAACCTGCTTGACAAACCAGTATGTTATAGTCAGATATTGTTTCCCTAATCTATGTAAATAAAACTATTTGTATGGTGGTCTGCCCTTCTTCAAGATTCAAGTTAATCATTTTATGGCCCAAGATAAACCATTTGGTGCCAAGATTATCCCAAAATGCATCTTATAGGTGAGGGGGCCTGGTGCCATCCTGAATTTTAAGACATTCCTTTCTTTCATTAACAGACTGCTTGTGACTATATAACATCCAGCTGAAGACTAGCAGCGGGGTACTCTTCTGCCCACTTCTGATGCCTATGTCAGAAGCTTTCTCTATCTCCTTTATACTTTACTAAAACTTTATTACACAAAAGCTCTGAGGGATCAAGCCTCGTCTCTGGCCCTGGATTGAATTCTTCTCCTCTGGGGGCCAAGAATCCCAATGTCTTTGCATGATTCAACAACAACCTTTCACTGCTGCAGCAGGGGCCCCAGTAGAGCCCTGCCTGAAAAAAAAAAAAAAAAAAGCAGGAGTAGTTATATAAATTTCAGACAGAGTAGATTTCAAGCCAAATAAAGATTCACGGATAAAGAAGTTTTTCTACATACTAACAAAAGGGTCAGTTCTCTAAGAAGACATAATTCTTATTGTGTGTGAATCTGACATTATATGTCAAACTACATAAGGCAAAAACTGATAGAAATGCAAGAAGAAATAGATGTATCCATTATCATGAATAGAGGCTTCAGCACCCCTCTCTCAGAAATGGACACACCTGGCAGGCAGAAATCAGTAAGGACAGAGTCTGATTCAACAATGTCATCAACTAACAGGATATAATTAACATAGACTACTTTATCTAACAACATAATAAAATATACAAACTAATTGTATACAAAATATGAACATGCTTCTCAAGCTCACTAGCAACATTTTGGGCCATAAAACACACCTTGCTGCTGCTGCTGCTAAGTCGCTTCAGTCGTGTCCGACTCTGTGCGACCCCAGAGACAGCAACCCACCAGGCTTCCCCATCCCTGGGATTCTCCAGGCAAGAACACTGGAGTGGGTTGCCATTTCCTTCTCCAATGCATGAAAGTGAAAAGTGAAAGTGAAGTCGCTCAGTCGTGTGCAACTCTTCGCGACCCCATGGACTACAGCCTACCAGGCTCCTCCGTCTATTGGATTTTCCAGGCAAGAGTACTGGAGTGGGGTGTCATTGCCTTCCCCCAAAACACACCTTAACAAATTTAAAAGAATAGAAATCATATGATATCTGATTACAGATAATAAAGGAATTAAACTAGAAATCAACAATAGACAACTCAAAAATCCCCAAATACATGGAGATTAAACAACATAATTCCATGTGACATATGGATCAAAGAAGAAGTCTCAAGAATAAATAAAATATAATTTTAAACACATTAAAAATAGTGATGAACATCACCATTTGTAAGAAGTAGCAAAAGCAATGCTTATAGGAAGCTTTATAGCACTGAATGAATATATTAGAAAAGAAAAAATATCTAAAACCAATCATCCAAATTTCCACATTAGGAAACCAGAAAATGTAGACCAAATGAAATCCCAAGTAACCAGAAAAAAAGAAATAATAGAGCCAAGAGTTTATAATAACTATAAGTGAAATATAACATTTAAAAATTGAGAATCACTCTTGTACATCTGATAGTTATATAATATTGTATATCAACTATACCTCAATTTAAAAAAGAGTTAGAATATAAATCATGAAATTGTAAACAGAAACTAGAGAAGAACAACAAAATCAAAATCTGGGTCTTTGAAAATATCAACAAAACTAATAAGCTTCTAACTAGGCTAAGGGAAAAAGAGAGGACATCAGTTACTAACATTAGAAATAAAATAGGGAGCATCACTACAGGTCCATAGAAATAAAAGCACTATGAAAAGAATACTATGAATAGTACTTACAATTCTAAGCCCATGTTTGATAACCTACCCAAAATGTGTCCTACTTTCAAAGACATAATCTGCCAGACTCACACAAGAAGAAATCAATCATCTGAATAAAATTACATTTATTACATGAATAAATAAATAATAATCTTCCAAAATAGGCATTAGTCTAGATGGGTTCAATGGTGAATTCTACCAAACATTTAAGGGAGAAGCTATATTAATTCTGTACAATCTCTTCTAGAGGACAGAAACAAAGGAAATACTTTCTAACTCATTCTGTTAGATCAGCATTTATCCCAGTACCAACACCAGACAAAGATGTTACAGGAATGCTACAGATCAATATCTCTCATAAACATAGACATAGAAATCCTGAACTAAATATTTTCAATTCAAATCCAAGAAAGTATAGAAAAATTATACACCATGACCAAGTAAAATTTATCCCAGGTGTGAAAAGCTGGTTCAACACTTCAAAATCAATTACTATAATCCATCAAATCAAATAACCTAAACAAGAAAAAAGAAAAATCATATGATCATATCAGTACACACAGAAATAGCATCTGGCAAAATATAACATGCATTCATAAGAATAGTCAGTAATCCAGAAATAGAGAGAGACTTCTCAATTTGATAGACTCTTCAACAACTATAGCTAGCATCATTTAATAGTTAACTATTTTTTAATGATATGCATGAACTTATTGACAAAACAGAAAGACTCATGGACACAGAAAACAAACTTATGGTTACCAATGGGGAGTGGGGAGGGATAAATCAGGAGTTTGGGATTAACATGCTACTATATATATGATAGATAACCAACAAGGACCTACTGTAAGCACAGGGAAATATACACAGTATCACATATAATGGAAAATAATCCAAAAAGAGTACATTAATATATATATATATATTCTATACACACACACACAACTGAATTACATTTTCTGTACATCAGAAACATTGTAAATCAAATATACTTCAAATTTTTAAAAATAATTTAAAATAGTTAACTTTTTTGCAGTTATCTTTTAGCAGATGATACATTTCTCATCTACAGAAGTGATTAAAATTTTCTTTTTAAACAATTTATATAACTTCCAAAGGACACCATTAAGAAAATTGTAAGTTTAGTGATATAGGTATGACAGTTTGAGATTAGTTTATCACAGGAAGTCCAAGGCAGCTTCAAAGAGTTCATGAGTCCCCTGAAAAATTTTGGGGGATGTGTGCTGATGAGAATTTTTCTAGGAAGAAGTCCATAGTCTTCTTCAAGTTCTCCTAAGCCACTAGCGGTTCTTAAGCACCTGACATGTAGCTAGTTTGAAGTGAGATGTACTGTAAGCAGGTGATGCGTGCACCATTTCAAAAATTTAGCATGACCAAAAAAAAAATGTAAAATTGCTCAATGATTTTTATATTCTCAATCAAAATCCCAGTAAGCTATTTTATAGATGTCAGCACACTGAGTTTAAAGTTTATATGAAGAGACAATTGGCCCTGAAGAGCCAACATGATATTGAGAGAGAACAAAAATGGAGGACTGGTGCTATCCAACATTAAGACTTTCTATAAAGCTCTAATAGGTAAGACAATGTTGCATTGGTGAAGAGATGGACAAATAGATCAATGGAACAAAACAGCCCAGAAATACAACTCTATAAAAATAGTCAAATTATTTCTGACAAAGAAACAAAGGCAATACAATAGAACAAAGACAGTCTTTTCAATAAATGATGCTGAAACAACTGAACATCCACATGCAGAACAGTGACTCTAGACATGGGCCTTATACCTTTTCACAAAAATTAACTCAAAATTGATCACAGACTTACATGTAATGCAAAACCATAAAACTTCTAAAAGATAATATAGGAGAAAACCTAGATGATCTTGGGTATGGTGACATGTTTTTAGATAAAATACCAAGGAAACACTCCATGAAAGAAATAATTGATAAATTTAAATTCATTAAGATTAAAAACATGTGCTGTGAAGTATAATGTCAAGAGAATCAGAAAAGAGGCCATACACTGTGAGAAAATTTTTGCAGAAGACTCATCTTTTATCCAAAATGAATAAAAAACTCTTAAAATTCAACAACAAGAAAACAACCCAATTAAAATGGACCAAAGACCTTAATGGACACCTCACCAAAGAAAATATACTGAAGGCAGATAAGCATATGGAAACATGCCCCACATCATATGTCCCAGGAAAATTCAATGAGCTACCACTCTACACCTACTAGAATGGCCAAAATCCAGAACACTAGTAACACCAAATGCTGGCAAGGATATGAAGCTCAGGAACTTTCATATGTTGGTGGGGAAAACAGTAACTTTTGAAAACTGTTCTTACAATACTAAACATACACTTAGCATACAATATAGCAAGTGCCCTCCTTGCCACTTACTCAAATGAGTTAGAAACTTATGTTCACACAAAAACTTGTACAGGTTTATGGAAACTGTATTCATAATTGCCAAAATTAAAAAAAAAAAAAACACGAAAAAAGATGTGCTTGGGCAGCTAAATGCATAAATATGCCATGATATACCCAAACAATGGAATATTATTCAGCACTAAAAAGAAAGGTTCTATAAAGCCATGAAAAGATATGGAAGAAAATTAAATGCATATTCAGTTCAGTTCAGTTGCTCAGTCGTGTCCAACTCTTTGCGACCCCGTGAATTGCAGCACGCCAGGCCTCCCTGTCCATCACCAACTCCCAGAGTTCACTAAGACTCACATCCATCGAGTCAGTGATGCCATCCAGCCATCTCATCCTCTGTCATCCAGTTCTAACTGTTGCTTCCTGACCTGCATATAGGTTTCTCAAGAGGCAGGTCAGGTGGTCTGGTATTCCCATCTCTTTCAGAATTTTCCAGTTTATTGTGATCCACATAGTCAAAGGCTTTGGCATAGTCAATAAAACAGAAATAGATGCTTTTCTGGAACTCTCTTGCTTTTTCCATGATCCAGCGGATGTTGGCAATTTGATCTCTGGTTCCTCTGCCTTTTCTAAAACCAGCTTGACCATCAGGAAGTTCACGGTTCATGTATTACTGAAGCCTGGCTTGGAGAATTTTGAGCATTACTTTACTAGCATGTGAGATGAGTGCATATTACTAATGTTAAAAAGATACATTCTGTATGATTCCAACTGCATGACATTCTGGAAAAGACAAAATTATGGATACCAGAAAAAAAAAAAAAAATCAGTGGTTGCCAGGGGTTGGAGTATAAGGGAACAGATGAATAGGCAGAGTATTGAGAATTTTCAAGTCAGTGAAAATACTCTGTGTAATATTATAATGAGGGCTATCTATGATTATACATTTATCCTAATTCATAGAATGCACTATATCAAGAGTGAACCCTAACATAACTATGGATTTTGGATGATTATAATGTGTCAGTATAGGTTCATCCTTGGTAATTAATTACCATTCTGTTGACTGATGTTGATAACGGTAAGGTTATGCATGTTTTAGAGGAGGTAGTATGTGGAAAATCTCTGTAACTCCTTATGAATTTAATTTCAAACCTAAAATTTCTTTTAAAAAAAATAAAAATAAAAATTTGTATTTTGTTTTCAGAAAAAAAAATCAGCATTGAAATTTACAAAGCTATTGCATATAATAACATCAAAAATATAAAGTATATCTGACAAAAGATGCATGAGACTTATACAAAGAAAACTATGAACACTGCATAGAATCACCTGTCCATTTATTAGATAAGTCAATATTGTTAAGACATTGTTATTTTCACATTCATCAATAAATTCTGTGTAACACCAATTAAATTTACAACATGTATGTGTATAACTTTCCAAAACTGGACCAGGAAGAAATAGAAAATCTTAACAGACCCATCACAAGCACGGAAATTGAAACTGTAATCAAAAATCTTCCAGCAAACAAAAGCCCAGGTCCAGACGGCTTCACAGCTGAATTCTACCAAAAATTTAGAGAAGAGCTAACACCTATCCTGCTCAAACTCTTCCAGAAAATTGCAGAGGAAGGTAAACTTCCAAACTCATTCTATGAGGCCATCATCACCCTAATACCAAAACCTGACAAAGATCCCACAAAAAAAAACTACAGGCCAACATCACTGATGAACGTAGATGCAAAAATCCTTAACAAAATTCTAGCAATCAGAATCCAACAACACATTAAAAAGATCATACACCATGACCAAGTGGGCTTTATCCCAGGGATGCAAGGATTCTTCAATATCCACAAATCAATCAATGTAATACACCACATTAACAAATTGAAAAATAAAAACCATATGATCATCTCAATAGATGCAGAGAAAGCCTTTGACAAAATTCAACATCCATTTATGATAAAAACTCTCCAGAAAGCAGGAATAGAAGGAACATACCTCAACATAATAAAAGCTATATATGACAAACCCACAGCAAACATTATCCTCAATGGTGAAAAATTGAAAGCATTTCCTCTAAAGTCAGGAACAAGACAAGGGTGCCCACTTTCACCATTAGTATTCAACATAGTTTTGGAAGTTTTGGCCACAGCAATCAGAGCAGAAAAAGAAATAAAAGGAATCCAAATTGGAAAAGAAGAAGTAAAACTCTCACTATTTGCAGATGACATGATCCTCTACATAGAAAACCCTAAAGACTCCACCAGAAAATTACTAGAACTAATCAATGACTATAGTAAAGTTGCAGGATATAAAATCAACACACAGAAATCCCTTGCATTCCTATACACTAATAATGAGAAAACAGAAAGAGAAATTAAGGAAACAATTCCACTCACCATTGCAACGGAAAGAATAAAATACTTGGGAATATATCTACCTAAAGAAACTAAAGACCTATATATAGAAAACTATAAAACACTGGTGAAAGAAATCAAAGAGGACACTAATAGATGGAGAAATATACCATGTTCATGGATTGGAAGAATCAATATAGAAATTTTAAAGCAGTTTTAAAACTCACATAGACAACTTGTCTTATTCCTGATCTTAGAGGAAATCCTTTCAGCTTTTCACCACAGAGTGTGATGTTAGCTATTGGTTTATTGTGCATGGCCTTTATTATGTTGAGGTATGTTCCCTCTATGACCATTTTCTAGAACATTTTTTATCATAAATGGGTGCTGAATTTTGTCAAAAAGCTTTTTGTGCATCTATTGAAATGATCATGTGATTTTTATTCTTCGATTTAGTGATGTGGTGTATCACATTAATTGATATGTGGATAATAAAAATTCTTTGTGTCCCTGGGATAAAGAGCACTTGATCACAGTGTGTGTTCCTTTTCATGTATTATTGGATTTCAGATTGCTAGTATTTTGTTAAGGATTTTTGCATCTATGTTCATCAGTGATATTAGCCTGTAATTATTTTGTGTGTGATACCTTTGCCTGATTTTGGTAAAAGGGTGATGGTGGTCTCATAGAATGAGTTTGGATGTTTTCTTTCCTCTGCAAGTTTTTGGAACAGTTTCAGAAGGATAAGTATTAACTCTTCTCTAAATGTTAAATAGAACTTGCCTATGGAGCCAACTGGTCTTGGACCTTTGTTTGTTGGAAGAGTTTTAGTCACAGTTTCAGACATGTTCCTATTTCACCCAGAAATAAATCCATCCACTTATGGTTAATTACTCTATGACAAAGGACCCAAGACTATACAATGTTGAAAAGACAGTCTCTTCAATAAATAGTGCTGGGAAAACTGGAAAGCTACAAGTAGAAAAAAGAAATTAGACCATTCTTTAACACCATAAACAAAAGTAAGCTCAAAATATGTTAAAAACCTAAATGTGAGACCAGACACTATAAAGCTTCTAGAGAAAAACATAGGTAGAACACTCTGACATAAATCTCAGCATTATCTTTTTTGATCTGTCCCCCAGAATAATGGAAATAAAAACAAAGATAAATAAACTAAGCAGACCTAATTAAACAGAAAAGCTTCTGCACAGCAAAGGAAACAATAAACAAAATGAAAAGACAACTTACAGATTGGGAGAAAATATTTGCAAATGATGTGAACAACAAAGGATTAGTCTCCAAAATTTATAAACAGTCCATGCAGCTTAATATCATCAAAACAAACAATCCAATCAAAAAATATACAGAAGACCTGAATAGACATTTCTTCAAAGAAGACATACAGGTGGCCAAGAGGCACATGAAAAGATGTCAACATCATTATTTTTATTACAGAAATGCAAATCAAAACTGCAATGAGATATCACCTCACACCAGTCAAAATGACTATCATCAGAAAGTTCTCAAATAGTAAATGCTGGAGAGGGTATGGAGAGTAGAGAATCAATCCTCCTACACTATTGATGGCAATATAAATTGGTACAGCCAATATGAGAACAGTATGGATGTTCCCTAAAAAACTAAAAGTACAGCTACCATATGACACTGCAATCCCATTCCTGGACATACATCTGGAGAAAAACATGGTCTGAAAGGATATATGCACCCCAATATTCATTGAAGCACTGCTTACAGTAGCTAAGAAATAAAAGCAACCTAAATGTATACTGGCAGAAGAATGGATAAAGAAGATGTGATACATATATACAATGGAATATTACTCAGCCATCAATAAGAATGAAATAATGCCATATGCAGCAACATCGATGGATCTAGAGAGTGTCATACTGAGTGAAGTAAGTCAGACAGAGAAGGAGAACTATCATGTGATATCCCTTATATGTGGAATCTGAAAAGAAATGATACAAATGAATGTATTTATAAGACACACAGACTTAGAGAACAAACTTATGTGGTACAGATGAAGGGTAGAGGAAAGGGATAGTTAGGGAGTTTGGGATCGACATGTACACACTGCTATATACAAAATGGATAACCAACCAGGAACTACTGTTTAACACAGAGAACTCTACTCAATGTTATGTGGTAGCCTGGAAGGGTAGGGAGTTTGGGAGAGAATTTATATGTGTGCATGCATGGTTGAGTCCCTTTCCTGCTCACCTGAAACTATCACAACATTTTAATATAAATATAAATAAAAGTTTAAAAAATAATTAACATTTATATAAAAATGCAGAGAAGAGAATTGCTAAAATTGTAAGTGACAACAAAAAAATCATGATGCCTGATTTCAACACAATAAAAGCTGTAGTAATCAAGATTTGTTAACAGTGGCATGCTGCTGCTGCTGCTGCTGCTAAATCGCTTCAGTCGTGTCCGACTCTGTGCGACCCCACAGACGGCCGCCCACTAGGCTCCTCTGTCCCTGGGATTCTCCAGGCAAGAATGCTGGAGTGGGTTGTCATTTCCTTCTCCAATGCACGAAAGTGAAAAGTGAAAGTGAAGTCGCTCAGTTGTGCCCGGCTCTTAGCGACCCCATGGACTGCAGCCTACCAGGCTCCTCTGTCCATGGGATTTTCCAGGCAAGAGTACTGGAGTGTGTTGCAGTTGCCTTCTCTGTACAGTGGCATAAATATAGGTAAATAGATTAACAGAACAGAAATATTCACATATATATAGATAACATGATTCAACAAAGTAAAAGGCAATTTAATGGAGAAAGGATAATCTTTTTAAGAAATGATACTGGAACAATTGTATATCTCTACACACAAAGACAAAAAAAAAACTTCAATCCAATTATTGTATTATATATGAAATTACCTAAAAAATGAAACATGGAGCCAAATATAAAGCATAAAATTTTATACTTTCTAATGTATAGAAAAATAAAAGGAGAAAGTCTTAGTGACCTTGTGATAAGCAAAGATTTTTAATTGTGGTACCAAAGTGTCATCCCTTTAAAAAAAAAAGTTATTTGTATTAGACAATGAAAAGACAATTCACAGTCTTGGAAAAATATTTTAAAATCATACATCTGATAAAAATCCTATCTAGAATATATAAAAAATACTTAAAATTCAAAAATAAGAAAACAACCTGAAAAAAAAATGGAAAAAGATTTTGAGCAGACACCTTATCAAAGAAGATATACATATGGCATATAACAGCATATTCAGCATTGCTAGTTATCAGAGAAATGTAAATTAGAGATGAAAGAAAGTGAGAAAGTAAAAGAGAAAAGAAAGAAAAGATAAAAGAAGCAATACAAACTTGACCTTATCACATGCTTATAAGGTGAGGAGAAACTAGGACTCACTATTCACTACTGTTGGGAATTCATTCTTGTTGGGAATAAAAAATGTTACAACTACTTTGGATAACAGTTTGGCAATTACTTAAAAAATTAAATACATAGGTATTGCATGATTCATTCATTTCACTCCCAAATATTTACTGAAAAGAAATCAAATCACATGTTCATACAAATACTTTTATCTTAATAATAGCTTCATTTGTAATAGTCAAACACTATAAATAATTCAAATGCCCATCATCAGAAACTAGTTAAATATACAGTGGAATAATACTAATCAAGTCAAAGAGATTAAGTACTGATAGTGTCAACAAGGTGAATGAATTTAAAAATAATTATCCTGAGTGAAAGAAGCCAGAAAAAAAAAAAAAAAGCATACTGTATGATTCCAGTTACCAAAAAAAGAAGTATAGAAAATATAAATTAATTTGTAGTAACAGATACATCACTGGCTACCTGGGAATGAGGGTAAGGGCTAGGATGGAGGGATTAAAATAGGGCACAAAGAAACATTTAGGGGCAATGAGTATGATACTACCTTGATTGTGATGATTTTTCAAATCTATCCTTATGTCAAAAATTGTCAAATTGTACATTTTAAATATGTACAATTCATTGAATACTATTTATATCACCATAAACTTATGAAAATTATATAATGATGATAATAATTCAGAGAAAGAAAACCTCTTTTATGAAGTTATCCTAAGATTTGTTTCCAAGTATTGTAGCTAAGCAAAGTTTTACTATAAAATATAGCCAAATATAAACCCTTTCTGTCTCTAGTTATTTATAGAAAGTTTTCCTAGCAGAGATTTGTACAGTCCTTGCCCTCTGATCCTTTAAAAATTAATGTATTAATTTTCCTATATTATATTGCTTTAACCCAATGTTTTTTCCTAATAAATTAATCATCACATTTTCTTTATAGTTATTTTTCAAGGATAAAATTTAACACACTTATATTTGAGTATAATCTTTCCCTCATGAACAAATTTAATTATTTTTATTTGCATTTAAAATAATTATTTTAATATGAGCTCTTGCCTAAGCACTTTGAAAGTTAATCCTCTAAAGACTACTGCTTTACATAAGTTTCTCTCCTGTGTTTTGGATAAATGTTATTATATAGTAGAATGAGATAAGGGGAAATATGCAATTAACCCATGTGCCTTTATTAAAAACAGGCCTTAAAAAAATAGGACCTATAAGGTAAGTTTTACTTCTGTGTCAACTGGATGGGGAATAGAGACTTGCAGTGAAAACTTTTGGCTTCCATTTTTTCATCAAGGTAAAGAGAATGATCCAGATCATTTATATCTTGGCATTCATTAATGTTTTATTAATACATGGAATTATTGTGCTTCTGTGGTATGAAACATTTTCCTGGCTCCTCTTTGCTCTGTTATTCTGGTTCATTAGATTCTCTTCTGGTTTCTATCATGAGAGATCAGGGAAGGAACTACAGTGGTGATGTAAAGGTCCTACTTTCTCTTTCTTTCTCTCTATCACTATCTCTGTCTCTATCTCCCCTCTACCAGTAAGCAAGAGGTCAAGTTAGCTTTTATTGCAAATTTTCCTCCAAGGTTGAAGAATGAAAGTTCAGTTTTTTTTTTTTTTTTTTTTTTAAACATCTGACCTGTGTCCTTAAATGCAGTTAAAAAACAAACAAACAAACAAACAAAAACTTCACTTAAGTTAATTAGGCACTTTGAGGTCCTTTATAAACCATTTATTTTCTTATTTGACCTTGGTTCTTTGCATATATACCTTTATTTGTAACAATCCCAAAGGGCATAGGGGAAAGTCCTCAATCTTTAACAAGGTATGATAAATCATGTATAGTCTTTAATATGGAAAAATGATGACATATCTGACATATCTGTGTATTTTTTGCTGTGCCTAACACTATGCTGTCTATTATATACATGTTGGATTTTACTTCATCAAATTTGTTATGCTGATAAGTCTATTTTGAGAATCCCCTTCTCAGTAGTTTTCCCTATAAAAGCTAGCCAAAAGAGGAACTTAAAGTTTTTAATGAGAATACTGATGACACCAGCTTTATGGCAGAAAGAGAAGAGGAATTAAAGAGCCTCCCGATGAAAGTGAAAGAGGAGAATGAAAAAGCTGGCTTAAAAATAAAAATTCAAAAAAACTAAGATCATGGCATCCGATCCCATCACTCCATGGCAAATAAATGGGGAAACAATGGAAACAGTGACATACTTTATTTTCTCGGGCTCCAAAAATCACTGTGGTTGGGGACTGCAGCCATGAAATTAAAAGACTCCATGGAAGAAAAGCTATGACAAATTGAGACAACATATTAAAAAGTAGAGACATTACTCTGCCTACAAAAGTCTGTATAGTCAAAGCTATGTTTTAGCCAGTAGTCATTTATGGATATGAGAGCTGGAAAATAAAAAGTGCTGAGAGCCAAAGAATCAATGCCTTTGAATGGTGGTGCTGGAAAAGACTCTTGACAGTCCATTGGACTGCAAGGACATTAAACCAGTCAATCCTAAAGGAAATCGACCCTGAATATTCATTGGAAGTACTGATGCTGAAGTTCCAATACTTTGGCCACTTGATGTGAAGAGCTGACTCACTGGAAAAGACCCTAAGGCTGAGAAAGGTTGAAAGCAGGAGGAGAAGGGGACAACAGAGAATGAGATGGTTGGATGGCATCACAGACTCAATGGACATGAGTTTGAGCATGCTCTGGGAGTTGGTGAAAGACAGATGAGCCTGGCATGCTGCAGTCCATGGGGTCTCACAGTGTTGGACAGGACTGAGTGACTGAACAACAACAAATTGTTATGTGAAAGCATTTATGATCAGGCAGTGGAGGACTTCCACTGGTGGCTTCTCTGGTGACTCAGACAGTAAAGAATCTGCCTGCAATGGAAGAGACCTGGGTTCAATATTTGGGTTGGGAAAATCCCCTGGAGAAGGAAGTGGCAACCCACTCCAGTATTCTTGCCTGGAGAATCCCATGGACTGAGGAGCTTGGCAGGCTACAGTCCATGGGGTCGCAAAGAGTTGGACATGACTGAATGACTAACAGCAGCAGTGGAGGACTGATGCAAGCAAATATGTACAGCAGGTTTCAACTTGCTCTTGCTTTCTTTCTTTCCACATCCACTTCTTTCTGATGGCTTGTCCTGACAGACCTACCACCAACTACTTGGCTGAGGATCCTCAGAGGTGTAGAAACAGTCACTACACAGGGGCAATAGCCTTCCTTAAACCTTTCCAAAACACCCATCAGGACCCCATCATGGCAGCTATAGTATTAATACATGCCTCTCAGATTCCCCTGTAAACATAAACTTTTTTCCAACAAAACCTATGGATTAATGCTAAAGAAGCTGAAGTTGAATGGTTCTATGAAGAACTACAAGACTTTTTAGAACTAACACCCAAAAAAGAAGTCCTTTTCATTATAGGGGACTGGAATGCAAGAGTAGGAAGTAAAGAAACACCTGGAGTAACAGGCAAATTTGGCCTTGGAATACGGAATGAAGCAGGACAGAAACTAATAGAGTTTTACCAAGAAAATGCACTGATCATAACAAACACCCTCTTCCAACAACACAAGAGGACTCTATACAGGGACATCACCAGATGGTCAACACCGAAATCAGATTGATTATATTCTTTGCAGCCAAAGATGGAAAAGCTCTATACAGTCAGCAAAAACAAGACCAGAAGCTGACTGTGGCTCAGACCATGAACTCCTTATTGCCAAATTCAGACTTAAATTAAAGAAAGTGGGGAAAACCACTAGACCATTCAGGTATGACCTAAATCAAATCCCTTATGATTATACAGTGGAAGTGAGAAATAGATTTAAGGGCCTAGATCTGATAGATAGAGTGCCTGATGAACTATGGAATGAGGTTTGTGACATTGTACAGGAGACAGGGATCAAGACCATTCCCATGGAAAAGAAATGCAAAAAAGCAAAATGGCTGTCTGGGGAGGCCTTACAAATAGCTGTGAAAAGAAGAGAAGCGAAAAGTAAAGGAGAAAAGGAAAGATATAAACATCTGAATGCAGAGTTCCAAAGAATAGCAAGAAGAGATAAGAAAGCCTTCTTCAGTGATCAATGCAAAGAAATAGAGGAAAACAACAGAATGGGAAAGACTAGGGATCTCTTCAAGAAAATCAGAGATACCAAAGAAACATTTCATGCAAAGATGGGCTCGATAAAGGACAGAAATTGTATGGACCTAACAGAAGCAGAAGATATTAAGAAGAGATGGCAAGAATACACAGAAGAACTGTACAAAAAAGATCTACACGACCCAGATAATCACGATGGTGTGATCACTGACCTAGAGCCAGACATCCTGGAATGTGAAGTCAAGTGGGCCTTAGAAAGCATCACTACCGACAAAGCTAGTGTAGGTGAAGGAATTCCAGTTGAGCTATTCCAAATCCTGAAAGATGATGCTGTGAAAGTGCTGCACTCAATATGCCAGCAAATTTGGAAAACTCAGCAGTGGTCACAGGACTGGAGAAGGTCAGTTTTCATTCCAATCCCAAAGAAAGGCACTGCCAAAGAATGCTCAAACTACCACACAATTGCACGCATCTCACACACTAGTAAAGTAATGGAAAAAGCAAAAGAGTTCAAGAAAAGCATCTATTTCTGCTTATTGACTATGCCAAAGCCTTTGACTGTGTGGATCACAGTCAACTGTGGAAAATTCTGAAAGAGATGGGAATACCAGACCACCTGATCTGCCTTTTGAGAAATTTGTATGCAGATCAGGAAGCAACAGTTAGAACTGGACATGGAACAACAGACTGGTTCCAAATAGGAAAAGGAGTACGTCAAGGCTGTATATTGTCACCCTGTTTATTTAACTACTATGCAGAGTACATTATGAGAAACACTGGACTGGAAGAAACACAAGCTGGAATCAAGATTGTGGGAGAAATATCAATAACCTCAGATATGCAGATGACACCACCCTTATGGCAGAAAGTGAAGAGGAACTCAAAAGCCTCTTGATGTAAGTGAAAGTGGAGAGTGAAAAAGTTGGCTTAAAGCTCAACATTCAGAAAACGAAGATCATGGCATCCGGTCCCATCACTTTATGGGAAATAGATGGGGAAACAGTGGAAACAGTGTCAAAGTTTATTTTTCTGGGCTCCAAAATCACTGCAGATGGTGACTGCAGCCATGAAATTAAAAGACGCTTAATCCTTGGAAGGAAAGTTATGACTAACCTAGATAGCATATTGAAAAGCAGAGACATTACTTTGCCAACAAAGGTTCGTCTAGTCAAGGCTATGGTTTTTCCTGTGGTCATGTATGGATGTGGGAGTTGGACTGTGAAGAAGGCTGAGCACCAAAGAATTGGTGCTTTTGAACTGTGGTGTTGGAGAAGACTCTTGAGAGTCCCTTGGACTGCAAAGAGATCCAACCAGTCCATTCTGAAGGAGAACAGCCCTGGGATTTCTTTGGAAGGAATGATGCTAAAGCTGAAATTCCAGTACTTTGGCCACCTTATGTGAAGAGTTGACTCATTGGAAAAGACTCTGATGCTGGGAGGGATTGGGGGCAAGAGGAGAAGGGGACGACAGAGGATGAGATGGCTGAATGGCATCACTGACTTGATGGACGTGAGTCTTGGTGAACTCCAGGAGTTGGTGATGGACAGGGAGGCCTGGCGTGCTGCGATTTATGGGGTCACAAAGAGTCAGACACGACTGAATGACTGAACTGGACTGAATCTCCCCTGATCCTCTAACTTCTTCTTCTAGACCTTCCCCTTGAGCAGCTTAATAAAATCTCATCCCGTAGTCCATATATCAGTCACTGCTTACAAACATTAAGCTTTAGTATTTTTAGAAAACACCAGTTATTTCTTCTGTTTATAAATCAAATTTGAACAGATTTCATTTGGAATGACTCATCTTTACTGCCCCCAAAATATCTGGGCCTTCAATTAGAATAACACAACATTGTCTGAGGCTTGGAATACCTGAGGCCTGGTCATTCACCTCTCTGCTTTCTTGTAATATCATATCCCTTCATGTGGTATCTCTAATTTCAGTCAATTCTCTGAGTATTTTGAAGAAGATGAAGTTCAAGTCACAAATCACAAAGTCCAAGACTCCAAAATAGAACAGCATCACCCTGCTCTGTACTAGTGGACAAAGCTTTTCTATAGCCAATTCACATTCAGGAGGAGAGACATAAATGAAAATTTTTAATGAGGGCAGTGTCTTAAAATGTGTGACCATTTTTTAATATGCCACATTGCATAACTGTCTCTGCTTCAACAGACTTTACAAGAGAGTTCATGAAAGAGTCAAGAATCAAGTCAACTCTGCATAGAAGTGGAAACCATCTGTGGCAGATTCGTTTTGATATATGGCAAAACCAATACAATATTGTAAATTTAAATAGAATTAAATAAAAAAATAAAAACATGCAAAGTATATGCCTGGCAATATGCTGTCTATGTTTACATGTATTCTCATTTCATACAAATCTTTGAAATCTACACACAGTATTTTTTATAATGAGACAGTTAAGGCTCAAATAATAATAATAATAATTCCTCACTGCCAGTTAGTCAATGAAAAGGCTGGAGTTCAAATCCATCCTATGAGGCAGCAGAACTCTGCATTCAATTCTTCAGCACCAGCTTTTCCATCCTCATATCTGCTATTTGTCAGCATTTCATTACTCTAATAATCAGATAGCCTTATCCTTCATAGAGTAGGGGGATATTTTATGTTTCAGGATATCCTCTAAAAATAAACATATATCAGCTTCTTTCTTTGGAGAAGATTAAGCAGAGGTCATTTGGCCTGGATTAATGCCTACCAAGCACTGAAGTCTCAGTTGCTCCCCACTAGCTTTCAATTAACTTGAGAGAATGACTTCCTAGTTGAGGAAACTGAGGGTCTGTGAAGGAATTAGTATAGACAAGTCATTCAGGACACAACGTTCAATGAATTTGGTCTCTCTGTCATTTCACATTTATTAGCCTTCTAAGCTTCCCTCAGTGAGATGTTCATGATAGAACTAAATAGCATTGTTGCAATGCCAAAGAATGTTCAAACTATTGCACAATTGCACTCATCTCAAGTGCTAGCAAAGTAATGCTCAAAATTCTCCAAGCTAGACATCAACAGTGAACCAAGAACATCCAGATTTTCAAGCTGGATTTAGAAAAGCAGAGGAACCAGATATCAAATTGCCAAAATCCATTGGATCATATAAAAAGCAAGAGAATTCCAGAAAATCATTTGTTTCATTGACTACGCTAAAGACTTTGACTATGTGGATCACAACAAACTGGGAAATTCTTCAGGAGATGGGAATGCCAGATCATTTTACCTGCCTCCTGAAAATCTGTATGCAGGTCAATAAGCAACAGTTAGAACTGGATATGAGACAACAGACTAGTTCCAAATTGGGAAAGGAGTATGTCAAGGCTGTATATTGTCACCCTGTTTATTTAACTTATATGCAGAGTATATCATGAGACATGCTGGGTTGATAAGCACAAGCTGGAATCAAGATTGCTGGGAGAAATATCAATAATCTCAGATATATGGATGACACCACCCTTATGGCAGAAAGTGAAGAAGAACTAAAGAGCCTCTTGATGAAAGTGAAAGAGGAGAATGAAAAAGCTGGCTTAAAACTCAATATTCAAAAAATGAAGATCATGGCATCTTGTCCCATCACTTCATGGCAAATAGATGGAAAAACAATGGAAACAGTGACAGACTTTATTTTCTTGGTCTCTAAAATCACTGCAAGATGGTGAAGGCAGCCATGGAATTTAAAAACGCTTTCTCCTTGGATGAAAAACTATGACCAGCCTAGACAGCATATTAAAAAGCCGAGACCATATCTGCCTACAAAGATCTGTATATTCAAAGCTATGGTTTTTCAGTAGTCGTGTGTGGATGTGAGAGTCAGACCATAAAGAAAGCTGAGCACCGAAGAATTGATGTTTTTGAACTGTGGTGTTGGAGAAGACTCTTGAGAGTCTCTTGGACTGCAAGGAGTTACCTGTCCTGAATATTCATTGGAAGGACTGATGCTGAAGCTGAAACTTCAATACTTTGGCCAACTGATGCGAAGTACTGACTCATTGGAAAAGACCCTGACGCTGGGAAAGATTGAAGGCAGGAGGAGAAGGGGACGACAGAGAATGACATGGTCGGATGGCATCACTAACTCAATGGATATGAGTTTGAGCATGCTCCGGGAGTTGGTGATGGACAGGGAAGCCTGACGTGCTGCAGTCCATACGGTTGCAAAGAGTCAGACATGACTGAGCAGCTGAACTTAGGCCTGAATATTAAATTTTATCTGTTTAAATTTTTATTGACTTCTCTGAATATGAGGACAGAGCCGTGAACTTTTTGATCTTAACAAATCACTGGTAAGGGAGATATATTACTATGATTGACTTAATGTCATCTCTAGACTAGATACTGGAAAAGATATCTACGTTGACTGATCTACTGATATTTCAGCGTAGTAAGCTTAATGCAAGGTGCCAATACATTACAAGGTTTTGATCAAAGTTTGAAATATTAAGCAGCAGCCATTATCAACTATATATCAACAACATTGATGGAACAAAGATCAAAAGAATACAATTCACTTAAAAAAATAAAGGATGGATAAATTGAGTAGAATGGAACTCACTCATACAGTTTTACCACTTGTCTGATGAAAGATCTATTCCAGTCACAAATGTTAAAGTAGTTATTTGTGTCATGCATGAAAGTTGAATGTTTCAACTCTTTATTTTTCTCATAACTTATCTAAAGTATTAAGACATCATCTTGTCTTTTTGGTTTGAATTATGTTATCCATTTCTGTTTTGCTAAATATTTTTATTCAAAACAAACATCTATAAAAGAGAAAAATTCTGTTTTTTCCCCCTGAATTCTTCATTGCATTGTTATAATCGGAGCTGATTTTCAAGGAGTTGATGTTTACCCTGGAGTAACCACAAAGCAGAAGCTGGAACATTAAATTGTATGTAAAAACAGCTTATAACAGATGATTACAAAGGGATTTTTGCCAAATGACTCATTTGGAATTGGAAACTTTGGAGATTTTCTACTGGTGTGGTAGTTAAACTTCTGAAAAGTGATAGTGTTTGGTCTTAGCCTTTCTTTTCCATATCCTATAATTCATCCTGTAAAATAATGACATTTACATCAAGAACTGCTAAGACTGGGAGAAAATCCTGTGTACCACATGATTTGTAATTGGCGTCTAGTGAAGAAAGATTTTACTTCATAATTTTTAAAATTTTATCAATGTAAAATAAATATGTTCTTTGATATCACTAAGCAACAAACATTAAGTATCGAAATTTTAAGAGTTTGAAGGCAGGTTGGTTTAAATTCTTATTCATGAAAACAAAGAACCTCCTAAATCCTTACATTTTTAGTGAGTTTGCTTCAGCTGGAGAAATTGAGGTTCATGAGCTCAGAACCTGATTTCTGATCTTGTTCAGTTTTCTTATTAGCCATTAGGGCACTCAGACAGTGCAAATCATTTAGTACATGCCATTAGTCTTGTGCCTCTAATAATATTGGGGTGCTTAGGACAACAACATACAAATCAATGTTTTACTAATTTTTATATTTGCATATATTCAGATGAGATTTAGAAAAATGACAACATAGCGGTTATTATTCAGAATTAAGATCATGCAGCTAAGAGTCAGAAATTGATATTTAGATGAATAAGCTGTTAGAAAATCAGTCTAGGGCTTTCCAAGATGGCAAAGGACTAGAAAGACATGGAGTTCATCTCTCCCTGAAAACACACAAAATAATAACTCTATAAATGAAACTTCTCACAGAGCACCTTCTGAACACTAGCAGAGGACTCTGGACATCTAAAAGGACAAGGAAGATACCCACATAACCTGATAGGATAACAGAAAGAAGGGAAAGGAAGAGGAGAGGGAAGCAGGATGAGACCTGTGCCCCACTGGAAGATGAAGGTTAAGTGAGGTTATCACATGTGGGGAAGCTCCCTCACCAGCAGGGAGATCAACTGGACCAGCAGGGAGCTTCAGAGGCTCAGAAGAGAGGCCCATAACTGGTCTGTGGCAGGTAGGACAGAGTGAGACCTACACAGATGGTTCATGCCACAGCCCTGTGCACCCCAGCCTGAGATGGGTAGCCACCAGTGCTGAGAGGGGCTGATGCTGGAATGCAAGGTTTGGAGAACAGACTGGGAGAGAGGACTGATGTTGGCTGTGAGGAGAAAACCTGAGGGGATGGGAGTGAGGAGCTCTGCCGCCAAGAATGCTCTCAGAGGAAGCCCAGAATGTGACAGAAGTGAAGCATAATTGTTCAGTGATGTGCCACCATTGTAGCCTCTCTCCTCACATGCCAGTCCCTGCCTCCACCAGCACTAGGGAGGTTTCTCACCTGAGCTGTCTCAACCACCCTGCCATTGCCTCTTCTACCCTACCTGGGCAATCTGCTCCCCTTGATTGTTACCCAAAGGGCTCATGTGTTCCAATCACTACCCCAGCACCCTCCTGTCTAGGCACCCTCCTTGCTCTGATCACCACCTTGGTTCCAGCTCCTTCCTGCCTGATAGGCTTGTGTGCTCTGGCAACCTTTGGAGAAGAATCCAGTGGGAAGAACACAAGCAGAGATGGGGCTGAAACCACAGCTAAGCCCCAAGGACCATGTGACTAAGGAAGATCTGAAATCTCTCTTTATGGCTGCATGAAATGCAAAGTTACACCTTTGCTGAAGGCTTCCTAAATTCAGCCCCTGAAAAAATCTCCAAAAGGACAAGCACTCCTGCAACTGGGACAAGTATGACTTTAGCAGCAGTAGTGGACTTTATGGGCACATATACCTGTGAGGGTTGGGCCAGGCCAGAATCCGATCTGCCTCCATAGCTCCCACAGTGGGTGCCATGACAATGGCAGTCCTGACCTGACCTCAGTGGATCTGCACAAATGGCCTGGTGAGAGTTACCAGGGACAAATGCCAGCATACACACAGTTAAGGTGGAACTTAAATCAGTGCCAACAAGAAAGCACTTTGAGAGCCTGCTGTGTGAAAGGGGACATAACAGAGCATACTCACAGGTACAGAGTTCCAAAAGAGAAATACTCAGTGGCTTCTCTCCCAGTGGGAGTGCTCTCATCCCACGTATCTCATGCCACAGGTCAGAAACACAGCTAAGAAACAGATCTGGGAGCCTCTATTCCAGCAACTAGGGAGAAGACCCCACCCCTAACAGTGCAGTGACAAACACAGAACAAAGAGAAGATCCTGCTTAGTATCCAGGGCAGACTCTGGTCACCACTGATGCTGCTGCTAAGTCGCTTCAGTCGTGTCCGATTCTGTGTGACCCAATAGACCCCATAGGCTCCTCCATCCCTGGGATTCTCCAGGCAAGAACACTGGAATGGGTTTCCATTTCCTCCTCCAATGCATGAAAGTGAAAAGTGAAAGTGAAATCGCTCAGTCATGTCCAAAGCCACTCAAATCTCCTACCAAGGGGATAAATGCACAAGCCTCTGGACTAACCTTGCCCACCAGGTAGCACACAATAGAAGCAAGAGGAATTTTAAATCTGAATTTTGAAAAAGGAGCTCATGATCTGAGTCACAATCAGCTCCTGGTCTTATTTTTACTGACTGTATTCTCCATCTGCTTCTCCATCTTCAGCTACAAAGAATATAATCAATCTGATTTTGGGAATTGACCATCTGGTGATGTCCATGTCTAGAATCTTCTCTTGTGTTGTTAGAAGAGGGTGTTTGCTATGACCAGTGTGTCCTCTTGGCAAAACTCTGGTATCCTTCTTCCTGCTTAATTTTGTACTCCAAGGCCAAACTTACCTTTATTCTAGTATCTCTTGACTTCCTACTTTTGCATTCCAGTCCCCTATAATGAAAAGGATATCATTTGAGGGTGTTAGTTCTAGAAGGCCTTGTAGGTCTTCATAGAACCATTCAACCTCAGCTTCTTCAGCATTAATGGTTGGGGCATGGACTTCGATTACTGTGATATTGAATGATTTGCCTTGGAAGTGAACCAACATCATTCTGTCGTTTTTGAGATTGCACCCAAGTACTGCATTTCAGATTCTTTCATTGACTGTAAGGGCTACTCCATTTTTTCTAAGGGATTATTGCCCACAATAGTAAATATAATTGTCTGAATTAAATTCACCTATTCCAGTCCATTTTAGTTCACTGATTCCTAAAATGTCAAAGCTCACTCTTGCCATCTCCTATTGACCACTTCCAATTTACCTTCATTCATGGACATACAATTCTAGGTTCCTGTGCAATATTGTTCTTTGCCACATCAAACTGTACTTTTGCCACCAGACATATCCACAACTGGGCATTGTTTCTGTTTTGGCTCAGCTTCTTCATTCCTTCTGGAGGTGTTTCTCTGCTCTTCTCCAGGAGCATATTGGGTTCCTACTGACCTGGGGAGTTCATCTTTCAGTGTCATATCTTTTTGCTATTTCATACTGTTCATGGAGTTCTCCAGGCAAGAATGCTGGTGTTGTTTGCCATTCCCTTCTCTGTGGGCCACATTTTGTCAGAACCCTCCACAATAACCCATCTGTCTTGTGTGGCCCTACATGGCACGACTCATAGTTTCCCTGATTTAGACAAGGCTGTGATCCATGTTCCCTTGGTATCTCTAATTATCTTGAAGAGATCTCTGGTCTTTCCCACTATTGTTTTCCTCTATTGCTTTGCACTGATCACTGAGGAAGACTTTCTTATCCCTCCTAGGTATTCTTTGGATCTCTGCACACAAATGGGTATATCTTTCCTTTTCTCCTTTGCTTTTCACTTCTTTTTTTTTTCACAGCTATTTGTAAGGCCTCCTCAGAGAGCCATTTTGATTTTTTTGCATTTATTTTTCTTGGGGATGATCTTGCTCCCTGTCTCCTGTACAATGTCATGAACCTTCATCCATAGTTCATCAGGCACTCTGTCTATCAGATCTAGTCCCATAAATCTGTTTCTCATTTCCACTGTATAATCATAAGGGATTTGATTTAGGTCATACCTGAATGGCCTAGTGGTTTTCTCTATTTTCTTCAATTTAAGGCAAATAAAAGATACCAAGGGAACATTTCATGCAAAGATGGACTCAATAAAGGACAGAAATGGTATGGACCTAACAGAAGCAGAAGATATTAAGAAGAGGTGGCAAGAATACACAGAAGAACTGTACAAAAAAGATCTTCACGACCCAGATAATCACGATGGTATGATCACTCACCTAGAGCCAAACATCGTGGAATGTGAAGTCAAGTGGGCTTTAGGAAGTATCACTACGAACAAAGCTAGTGGAGGGGATGGAATTCCAGTTGAGCTATTTCAAATCCTGAAAGATGATGCTGTTAAAGTGCTGCACTCACTATGCCAGCACATTTGGAAAACTCAGCAGTGGCCACAGGACTGGAAAAGCTCAGTTTTTATTACAATCCCAAAGAAAGGTAATGCTAAAGAATGCTCAAACTACCACACAATTGCACTCATCTCACATGCTAGCAAAATAATGCTTAAATTTCTCCAAGCCAGGCTTTAACAATACATGAACCATGAACTTCCAGATGTTCAAGCTGGTTTTAGAAAAGGCAGAGGAACCAGAGATCAAATTGCCAACATCCGCTGAACCACTGAAAAAACAAGACAGTTCCAGAAAACATCTATTTCTGCTTTATTGACTATGCCAAAGTCTTTGACTGTGTGGATCACAATAAACTGTGGAAAATTCTAAAAGAGATGGGAATACCAGACCACCTGACCTGCCTTTTGAGAAACCTGTATGCAGGTCAGGAAGCAACAGTTAGAATTGGACATGGAACAACAGACTGGTTCCAAATAGGAAAAGGAGTATGTCAAGGCTGTATATTGTATACAAGGGTGTAAATTGTATATTACACCCTGCTTATTTAACTTCTATGCAGAGTACATAATGAGAAACGCTGGACTGGAAGAAGCACAAGCTGGAATCAAGATTGTTAGGAAAAATATCAATAACCTCAGATATGCAGATGATACCACCCTTATGGCAGAAAGTGAAGAAGAACTAAAGAGTCTCTTGATGAAAGTGAAAGAGGAGAGTGAAAAAGTTGGCTTAAAGCTCAACATTCAGAAAACGAAGATCATGGCATTCAGTCCTACCACTTTATGGCAAATAGATGTGGAAACAGTGGAAACAGTGCCTGACTTTATTTTTGGGGGCTCCAAAATCTCTGCGGATGGTGACTACAGCCATGAAATAAAAAGATGCTTACTCCTTGGAAGAAAAGTTATGACCAACCTAGACAGCATATTCAAAAGCAGAGACATTACTTTGCCAACAAAGGTCCATCTAGTCAAGGCTATAACATAATAAAGGGTGCTGCAGAAGTGTCTGACTCTGTGCGACCCCATAGACAGCAGCCCACCAGGCTCCCCCATCTCTGGGATTCTCCAGGCAAGAACACTGGAGTTGGTTGCCATTTCCTTCTCCAGTGCAGGAAAATGAAGAGTGAAAATG
The DNA here is from genome assembly GCF_003369695.1 of Bos indicus x Bos taurus. Classification (NCBI taxonomy): domain Eukaryota; kingdom Metazoa; phylum Chordata; class Mammalia; order Artiodactyla; family Bovidae; genus Bos; species Bos indicus x Bos taurus. Next base: position 49,446,688 of record NC_040101.1, on the reverse strand, counting down.
AAGTCGCTCAGTCGTGTCTGACTCTTAGCGACCCCATGGACTGCAGCCCACCAGGCTCCTCCATCCATGGGATTTTCCAGGCAAGAGTACTGTGCCATTGCCTTCTCCGAGTCAAGGCTATAGTTTTCCCAGTAGTCATATATGGGTGTAAAATTTGCACTGTAAAGAAAGCGTCAGAGAATTGATATTTTTGAACTGTGATGTTGGAGAAGACTCTTGAGAGTCTTCCTTGGACTGCAAGGAGATCCAACCAGTCAATCCTGACGGAAATCAGTCCTGAATGTTCATTGGAAGGACTGATGTTGAAGCTGAAACTCCAATAGTTTGGCCACCTGATGAGAGGAACTGACTCACTGGAAAAGATTCTGATGCTGTAGAGATTGAAAGCAGGAGGAGAAGGGGATGACAGAGGATGAGATGGTTGGATGGCATCACTGACTCAATGGACATGAGTTTGAATAAATTCCGGGAGTTGGTGATGGACAGGGAAGCCTGGCATGCTGCAGTCCATCGGGTCACAGAGAGTCAGACATTACTGAGCGATTGAACTGAACTGAACTGAACTGAACTATGGTCCATGTGATTAGTTTTTTTGCAGGATACAAAATTAATACCTTAAAATCTGTTTTATTCTGATTATTAGCAATGAATGATCAGAAAGAAAAATCAAGGTAACAATGCTTCATACTGTAGAATTGAAAAGAATAAAATACCTAGGAATAAACCTACTTAAGAAGACACAGTACCTATACTCAGAAAACTATAAGATACTTTTGAAAGAAATCAAAGATGACACAAACAATGGAAAGGTATACCATGTTCTTAGGTTGGAAGAATCAATATTCTGAAAATAACTATATTACTCAAAGCAATCTACATATTCAATGCAATCCATATCAAACTACCAATGGCATTTTTCACAGAATTACAACAAAAAATTTTTATAGTTTGTTTGGAAACAGTAAAAACTATGAATAGCCAAAGCAGTCTTAACAAAGAAAAATGAAGCTGAAATAATCATGCCCCTTGAATTCAGAAATAGTATAATGCTACAGTAATCAAAACAGTAGGGGAATGGCACAAAAATAGAAATATAGATAAATGGAACAGGATAGAAAGCCTAGAGGTAAACCCACACACCTACTGTCACCTAATCTATGACAAAGGAGGTGAAAATATACAACAGAATAAAGACAGTCTCTTCAATAAGTGATGCTCAGAAAACATGGCAGCTACATGGAAAAGAATGAAATTAGAATATTCACTAACACCATACACAAAAATGAACACAAAATACCTAAATACTGTAAAACTCTTAGAGGAAAACATACACAGAACACACTGATATAAATCACAGCAAGTACTTTTTGGATCCATCTTCAAGACTAATAAAAATAAATGGATAGGACCTAATTTAAAAGATTTTTTAAAGCAATGGAAACCATAAACAAAGAAAAAGACAACCCACAGAATGCAAGAAAAAACCTTTAATTGAATCAACGGATAAGAAATTAATCTCCAAAATGTATCATTTAGCTCAATTAGCTAATTTAGCTCATTTAGCTCAATTAAAAAAATGGGTGGAAGATATAAATATACATTTCTCTGAAGAAGACATATAGATGGTCAAGAGACACGTGAAAAGCACCACTACTCATTGCCTGCGTACATGCTTAGTCACTTCAGCCATGTCTGACTCTCTGCGACCCCATGGACCATGGCCTGCCAGGCCCCTCTGTCCATGGGATTCTCCAGGCAAGAATACTGGAGTGGGTTGTCATTTCCTTCTACAGTGATAAAATATGACGTGAGGGAAGTGAGTGAAGTGAACTCGCTCAGTCATGTCTAACTCTTTGTGACCCCATGGACTGCAACCCACCAGGTTCCTCCATCCATGGGATTTTCCAGGAAAGAGTACTGGAGTGGGTTGACATTTCCTTCTTTGCCAGTACTCATTCAGTGCAGTTCAGTCACTCAGTCGTGTCTGACTCTTTGCGACCCCATGAATTGCAACATGTCAGTCCTCCCCGTCCGTCACCAACTCCCGGGGTTCACTCAGACTAACATGCATCGAGTCAGTGATGCCATCCAGCCATCTCATCCTCTGTCTTCCCCTTCTCTTCCTGCCCCCAATCCTCCCAGCATCAGAGTCTTTTCCAATAGGTCAATTCTTCGCATGCGGTGGCCAAAGTATTGGAGTTTCAGCTTTAGCATCATTCCTTCCAAAGAACACCCAGGACTGATCTCCTTTAGGGTGGACTGGTTGGATCTCCTTGCAGTCCAAGGGACTCTCAAGAGTCTTCTCCAACACCACAGTTCAAAAGCATCAATTCTTCAGCACTCAGCTTTCTTCACAGTCCAACTCTCACATCCATACATGACCACAGGAAAAATCATAGCCTTGACTAGACGGACCTTTGTTGGCAAAGTAATGTCTTTGCTTTTGAATATGCTATCTAGGTTGGCCATAACTTTCCTTCCAAGGAGTAAGCGTCTTTTAATTTCATAGCTGCAATCACCATCTGCAGTGATTTTGGAGCCCCCCAAAATAGTCTGACACTGTTTCCACTGTTTCCCCATTGATTTGCCATGAAGTGATGGTACCAGATGCCATGATTTTAGTTTTCTGAATGTCGAGCTTTAAGCCAACTTTTTCACTCTCCTCTTTCACTTTCTTTATTTTATTTTTATTTTATTATTATTATTATTTTTACTTTACAATATTGTATTGGTTTTGCCATACATCAACATGCATCTGCCACGGGTGTACACATGTCAAGAAGCTTTTTAGTTCCTCTTCACTTTCTGCCATAAGGGTGGTGTCATCTGCATATCTGAGGTTATTGATATTTCTCCTGGCAATCTTGATTCCAGCTTGTGCTTCTTCCAGCCCAGTGTTTCTCATGATGTACACTGCATATAAGTTAAATAAACAGGGTGACAATATACAGCCTTGACATACTCTTTTTCCTATTTGGAGCCAGTCGGTTGTTCCGTGACCAATTCTAACTGTTGCTTCCTGGCCTGCATACAGGTTTCTCAAGAGGCAGGTCAGATGATCTGGTATTCCCATCTCTTTCAGAATTTTCCACAGTTTATTGTGATCCATACAAATGCTTTGGCCTAGTCAATAAAGCAGAAGTAGATGTTTTTCTCGAACTCTCTTGCTCTTTCAATGATCCAGCGGATGTTGGCAATTTGATCTCTGGTTCCTCTGCCTTTTCTGAAACCGGCTTGAACATCTGGATGTTCAAGGTTCACATGTTGCTGGGGCCTGGCTTGGAGAATTTTGAGCATTACTTTATTAGCGTGTGAGATGAGTGCAATTGTGCAGTACTTTGAGCATTCTTTGGCATTGCCTTTCTTTGGGATTGGAATGAAAATGGACATTTTCCAGTCCTGTGGCCAAAACTGCTGAGTTTTCCAAATGTGCTGGCATATTGAGTGCAGCACTTTCACAGCATCATCTTTCAAGATTTGAAATAGCTCAACTGGAATTCCATCACCTCTAGTACTCATTAGGGAAATGTAAATCAAACTGTAATGAAGTATCACCTCACACCAGTCAGAATGACCATCATCAAAAGACTGTTATAAACAGTAAATGTTAAAGATATAGCAAGAAGGGAACCCTCCTACACTATTGGTAGGAACATAACTTGGTATAGCCACCATGGACAGCAGTATGGATATTTCTTGAAAAGTTAAAATTACAACTACCATATGATCCAGCAATTTCCACTCCTGGGCATATATCTGGTGAAAACTATAATTCAAAAATAATATAATACATGCACTCCAATGTTTACTGAAGCATTCTTAATAATAGCCAAGACACGGAAGCAACTTAAATGTCCATCAACAGAGGAATGGATAAAGGAAATGTGGTACATGTATATGATGGAATATTACTTGGCTATAAAAATTAATGAAATAATTCCATTTACAGTGATATGGATGGACCTAAAGACTGTCATACTGAATGAAGTAAGTCAGACAAAGACAAATGTCATATGATATCGTTTATGTGTGGAACCTAAAAATGGCTACAAATGAACTTACCTACAAAAGAGAAATAGAGTTACAGACATAGAAAACAAACTTATGGTTATCAGTGCTAAGGAGGGATAGACTGGGAGATTGAGGTTGACATATACACACTACTACTATGTGTAAAGTAGACAGCTATAATAATAAGGACCTAATATATAGTACAGGGAACTCTACTCAATACTCTGTAATGGCCCATGTGGGTAGCCTATCCCTTGCCCAGTGGATCTTCCCAATCCAGGAATCGAACTGGGGTATCCTGCATTGCAGGTGGATTCTTTACCAACTGAGCTATCAGGGAAGCCACATATAAGGGAAAAGGATCTAAAAAAGAGTAGACATAGATATGTGTATGTAAAACTGATTGAATTTGTTATACACCTGTAATTAACAACATTATAAATTAACTATACTCCAATAAAAATTTTAAAAAATTGATAAACTTCCTCCTACTCAGCATTATAGTTAAAGCTTTATATTGTTTATATTTAAAGTTGTCAAAAGCACTTTCATTTCATATTTCTTTAAATATCTATACCATAAAACTTTTGTTTAAAGAGATAATAAATCAGAGAAGACACCTGAAGGAAACTTTTTTCTTTCTTAATTTGGAGAAAAATATGAGACAAAAAAGTTGTCTGGGTAGTTTATAATTTAAAACATATATGAAATAACATTACCTCTCTAAAGTCATGTTTTGTGATTGAAGTAATTCTCTTAAGTTTAAAGGATATACATCAGTTGGAACAATTATAAATGTTTCATTAAAGAAAGTCTTTATGTTTCTGTACTAGAATTTTCTTTTGAAATTGCGAGAAAACCCCCCACTGAATAAATCTGCTGTATTTGGAAGAATCAAATTTATTTTTGTCTACTCTGTGTCTATTCTGGTTAGTGGTAGGTTCATTGTTTGGAGTTTCATTGTTTGGGGTTTCCCTGGTGGCTCAGTGGAGAAGGCAATGGCAACCCACTCCAGTACTTTTGCCTGGAGGATCCCATGGATGGAGGAGCCTGGTAGGCTGCAGTCCATGGGGTCGCAAAGAGTTGGACACGACTGAGCTACTTCACTTTCACTTTTCACTTTAATGCATTGGAGAAAGAAATGGCAACCCACTCCAATGTTCTTGCCTGGAGAATCCCGGGACGGGGAAGCCTGGTGGGTGGCAGTCTATGGGGTCGCACAGAGTCCAACACGATTGAAGCAGCTTAGCAGCAGCAGCAGCATGTGACTCAATGGTAAAGAACCTGCCTGCAATGCTAGAGTCGCAAGTCAGATCCCTGGATTGGGAAGATATACTAGAGAAGGAAATGGCAACTCACTCCAGTATTCTTGCATGGGAGATCCCATAGACAAAGGAGCCTGGCGGGTTATAGTCCATGGGGTCACAAAACAGTCAAACATGACCTTGGGGATTAAACAACAAGGTTTATTGTTTGACAAATTGAACATAAATATTCATTATGATTAACTTCTCTTTTCAGCAGAAAGAAGTGCTTTATAAAATATGGCCTGAACAGCAATGTATTTTAGGTCCAAGTGACTTGTTTTATATTTTCATTAATTATTACTGAATCCCTGATTAATGAGAGAATCTCACCTCTGATATTTTTTAACTTTCCTTGATTAAAGAGAAGTTGTATACTTTTTGTTTTCTACTTCCTATAGAGAAAAGAAAGACATCAAAAAAAATTCCACAACCCCTTACTAGCTACATAGGAAAAACCCCTTATCACTCTGAATCTCATATTGAATAACTATAAATTAGAAATAATAATAGCATATTAATATTGGATTTATTTGGTAAATAAGATGAAATATGCTCAGAGATAAAGTACTTAGAACAGTTTCCAAAACCAAGTAAGCAACAAAGAATAGTTAACAATTATTATTTTTATTATGTCATACATGACCCCCTTATTTGAAGATTTTCATAATTTCCACTGGTTTTGAATTCATGTAGATAATTTTTTTTTTTTTTTACAGTGCCCCACTGCATGTGGGATCTTAGTTCCCCAACCAGCTTTCACACCTGAACCCCCTGCAGTGGAAGCACAGAGTCAACCACTGGACCACCAGGGGATCTCCTGAGCACTCTGTATTTTTATCACAAGGCCTATGAAATATGCAACAATGACATTTGCCTGATGACCAGAAATCATAGAGCCAATATGATGCCCAAATCACCAAACATATTTATACAAATCAAGATAAGCTAGGTTACTTTATGGTAGCAAAAACCATCAACATCAGTGGTTTAATGAGAATAGTTTGCCTCTTACTCCCACAAAGACCACTGCAAACTCTACAGAAGCTGGAAACCTTAACTTGTTCCAATATTTCAGGCTGCACTGATGCTACAGTTCTCTTTTATACTGCAGCTGACAGTCTACCTTCAGCCAATTTATGGCATTTCTTCCCATTTCAAGATTAGTGGCATAATGCTGGTAGCTTGCAAACAGAAGCAACCATTGCAAAATGCTACTGAAACTTTTTTTTCTCTTATTTTGGAAAGCTAACTGCTGAACATTTATCAGCACATTTTACATTAATAAGCACTTTCTTGAGCTTTCTTGTAAAGTTTGAACATGGAAATTTACACATAGGATTTTTCTGCTTCCAACTAGAACTTGCATGAGTGTGTGCTCAGTTGTGACTGACTCTTTGTGACCCTATAGGCTGCCAGCCTCTCTGTCCATGGGGTTCTCCTGGCAAGAATACTGGAGTGGATTGCCATTTCCTTCTCCAACTAGAATTTAAATGATTCAAAATGAGAAGAGAGGGTTATGGAGGTACTAGACAGAATAAGGAAGGTCTCTATGAAAGGGACATATTTAAATTAAGTAATGAAGCAAGCCATTTGGCCAAAATAAAGAAAATGAAAGTGTTAGTCTCTCAGTCATGTCCATCTCTTTGTGACCCCATGGACTATGTAGTCCACCAGGCTCTTCTGTCCATGGGATTCTCCAGAGAAGAATACTGGAATGTGTTACTATTCCCTTTTCCAGGGGATCTTTCTGACTCAGGGATCAAAACTGGGTCTCCTGCATTACAGGCAGATTATTTACCATCTGAGCCACCAGAGAAGCTCAAATGGTAAAGAAATTTGACCAAAGGGAAATAGCAAATGCAAAGGGTCTAAGGAATATCTGAGAAAAATCAAGAAGGCAACCTGACCAAAATGAAGATAATTACTGGGAGAGAAGTAAGAGATAAAGTCAGAGAAGTAGCTGAGAGCCAGTTCATATAAAGTTTCATATGTCAAACTAAAAAATCTGGACGTTATTCTAAGTGAAATGAAGATTCACTTGACAGTGTTGAGAAGAGGAATGATATTGTGTCTCTACATTTCAGCAGAGTCATTTTTAGCTGTCCTTTGAAGAATGATGTCTGTGTTTCTACAGTGAGCAACAGGAAGATGGTAAATTTTCTGAGCAAGAAACACTGGAATATTGCCCTACTTTGAGAGATATACTGTGATGAGAATAGAAAGATGTTGAACATTTGTGCATGTGGCAAGATTTGTATGCAGTATATTTAACACAATTTCCTACAGTGACCTTCACAGAAAAGGGAAGAGATTGAAACCAATAAGCTTGGAAATTCAGTAGCTCTGAGGCCATTAAATCAGGAAATAGACTATTTCAGGTATGTCCCTAATAAGTATGCAGAATGACTCACCCTGTTAAAGAATGCTTCTTATGCCTGAGGTCCAGTTTGGGCTCTGACTAGTATGCTTTTCCTGATCCTCCTCAAAATTTTTCTTTCTTTCATAAAGAAAACAAAAAACTTTTAAGCAACATCTTTCATTCAATGCATATGAATTTTGTTTATGAAATTAAAAAAAAAAAAACTTTGTCTAGAAACCATCTTATTTATTCAGAATACTAATGGGAATATATTATCTATATTCTTATTCATGCCTAAACAAGTACTATTAGTATTCCATCAAACCATTAGGCATTTTTGATATTCTGGTAATCAAAATACTTTAACTGTTCTAAATTGTCTGCTAGTCTCCCAGACACTTCTGGAAATACTCTTAAGATTTGTTTTTGTTTGTTATATTTGGAAATGGTGGGCAGATCTAAGGTTATTACCTATAGTTATCCACTTTTATTGAATCTTTCACAAATCGTGAATGATTTTTTCAACTTAAAGATTTTCCAGAAACTGAAATTATAATTCTCTTTGTGGTGAAGGAGGATAACACATAACCTCACTTGCATGCAGCCCAGCTTGTCTCTGCATGTAGAGAGAGGTTGAAGTCTAACAAGGCTGTCCTTCTCAAGAGGCTGTCACTTTCCACTGCAGGGAAATTTGTGAGTGAGAGGATCATTTCAACACTGTTGGAGGCATATGCTAATTATTCTGTTTTGTTCTTTATTCTTCCTATGTGGTTCAAAGTATCTTTTCTATGAGTCTTTATTTTGAAGTATAAATTAGCAGGAATAATGGATATTGGAGTTATCAGTAAATGGGAACATAATCAAAGAAATAATAACATAAGCTGAGATTAATTATTTTGAACTGTATTGAATGCTATATCATTCTTGAAATCAACTATATGAAGTGGTTAGTATTAATAGTAACATGTGATAGATACTATCAGTTCAGTTCAGTCACTCAGTCGTGTCCGACTCTTCGCGACCCCAGGAATCGCAGCATGCCAGGCCTCCCTGTCCATCACCAACTCCCAGACTTCACTCAGACTCACGTCCATCGAGTCAGTGATGCCATCCAGCCATCTCATCCTCTGTAGTCCCCTTCTCCTCCTGTCCCCAATCCTTCCCAGCATCAGAGTTTTTTCCAACAAGTCAACTCTTCTCATGAGGTGGCCAAAGTACTGGAGTTTCAGCTTCAGCATCATTCCCTCCAAAGAAATCTCAGGGCTGATCTCCTTCAGAATGGACTGGTTGGATCTCCTTGCAGTCCAAGGGACTCTTAAGATTCTTCTCCAACTCCACAGTTCAAAAGCATCAATTCTTCAGCGCTCAGCCTTCTTCACAGTCCAACTCTCACATCCATACATGATCACAGGAAAAACCATTGCCTTGACTAGACGGACTGTTGTTGGTAAAGTAATGTCTCTGCTTTTGAATATGCTATCTAGGTTAGTCATAACTTTCCTTCCAAGGAGTAAGCGTCTTTTAATTTCATGGCTGCAGTCACCATCTGCAGGTTTTTTGGAGCCCCAAAAAAACAAAGTCTGACACTGTTTCCCCTTCTATTTCCCATGAAGTGATGGGACCAGATGCCATGATCTTTGTTTTCTGAATGTTGAGGTTTAAGCCAACTTTTTCACTCTCCACTTTCACTTTCATCAAGAGGCTTTTTAGTTCCTCTTTACATTCTGCCATAAGGGTGGTGTCATTTGCATATCTGAGGTTATTGATATTTCTCCCGGCAATCTTGATTCCCACTTGTGTTTCTTCCAGTCCAGTGTTTCTCATGATGTACTCTGCATATAAGTTAAATAAGCAGGGTGATAATATACAGCCTTGACGTTCTCCTTTTCCTATTTGGAACCAGTCTGTTCTTCCATGTCCAGTTCTAACTGTTGCTTTCTATAGTAGAGGCATAAAATTAAACTTGCTATAGATCACAGAAGTGGTATACAGACAGTCCTAATCTGAACCCAGGAAATCTGACACTAGAACTCATTTCTTATTAGCGTGTAATGAGGGCTTTCTAGGTAGCGCAGTGGTAAAGAATCTAGCTGCCAATGCAGGAGATACAAGAGATACCAGTTTGATCCATGCTTGGGTCAGGAAGATCCCCTGGAGAAGGAAATGGCAACCCACTCCAGGAGTCTTGTCTGGAGAATTCCATGGACACAGTAGCCTAGTGGACTACAGTCCGTGGGGTCACAAAGTTGGACGTGACTGAGCATGCATACAAACAGCACATAATGAAATCCTTTACTCTGTGCTACACTCAGCTGCACATCAGAGATAAAAAATCAACTAGATGTCATATACTATGAGAAACTCTGGCAACATAAAAAAAAAAAAACTAGTAAGTCATATTTTTACACAAGTCTATTAGTCTATAAATCACCACCCCAATTTTTTGGTAGTAGAGTATATTTCCTGACCTCAACACCAGTAAAATAGCTGATTCTTCTATTAAAGTAACTCTCCTTGATGTTTGATACTACTTAGCAAGCACACACATTCCTCCACTTTTGCCCATGATAAGTTTCACTTACTCTCTAAAATTCATGTTATTCTTTTACACTCTTGCTATCTTTCTTTAATCTGAGAAATAAAATAGCAACCCTGGGGACTTTCCAGATGGTCCAACAGCTAAGACTCCGTGCTCCCAAAGCAGGGGGCCTGCATTCAACCCCTGGTCAGGGAACTAGGTTCCAGTATACTTCAACTAACAGTTCACATGCCTCAACCAAAAGATTTCACATACTGCAACTAAGACCAGGCACAGCCAAATAAATAAATATTAAAAGCAAAACCAAAAAGCAACCCTAATGGCCTGACTGGCTAAGAGCTTGTCCACTGCTAGGCTTTGGTATTCTATTGAACATAAATAATTTCACAGAACACGAACTCAGACAAGGTTGTTCTGTGACTGTGATGGATCAAGAAAAAAATAAAAGCATTGTCTAATCACAAAAACAAGGACACTGTCCAAAGTATAAAAATGAACAAGTAGTCCCTTATACCCACTAATATCAGTGACTGTATCGTCTATACCTTTTGCAGCTTTAGCCTAGCTTAATTTCACCAACTATTTGCATAAGATTTATTTAAGAACCAATCATAGACTTACCCCATATACTGATAGCAAATGATTCATATTAAAGACATACTTCCTTGAAGCATCCCCTAATATTGTCATTGTTCAGTCGCTAAGTTATGTCTGACTTCTTGTGACCCTATGGACTGTAGCCTGCCAGGGTCTTTGTCTATAGGATTTTTCCCCGGCAAGAATACTGGAGTGGGTTGCCATTTCCTTCTCCAGGGGATCTTCCTGACCCAGGAATCGAACCCATGTCTCCTGCATTGGCAGGTAGATATTTTACCACTGAGACACCTGGGAAGTTCCTCTCCCAAAATATCTAAGTTCAAATCCAGAAATAAGTACTCTCTAATATTCTGTAATGACACACACTTGGGCTCCCTATATTACATAGTCTTTGCATCACAATGTATCAGTAAACTCAATTTTTGTCAATTATAGGTGTGTAGGAGAAACGCTGGGCTGGAAGAAGCACAAGCTGGAATCAAGATTGCCAGGAGGAATATCAATAACCTCAGATATGCAAATGACACCACCCTTATGGCAGAAAGTGAAGAGGAACTAAAAAGCCTCTTGATGAGAGTGAAAGAGGAGAGTGAAAAAGTTGGCTTAAAGCTCAACATTCAGAAAACGAAGATCATGGCAACTGGTCCCATCACTTCATGGGAAATAGATGGGGAAACAGTAGAAACAGTGTCAGACTTTATTTTTTTGGGCTCCAAAATCACTGCAGATGGTGACTGCAGCCATGAAATTAAAAGACGCTTACTCCTTGGAAGGAAAGTTATGACCAACCTAGATAGCATATTCAAAAGCAGAGACATTACTTTGCCAACAAAGGTCCGTCTAGTCAAGGCTATGGTTTTTCCAGTGGCCATGTATGAATGTGAGAGTTGGACTGTGAAGAAAGCTGAGTGCCGAAGAATTGACGCTTTTGAAGTGTGATGTTGGAGAAGAATCTTAAGAGTCCCTTGGACTGCAAGGAGATCCAACCAGTCCATTCTAAAGGAGATCAGTCCTGGATGTTCTTTGGAAGGACTGATGTTAAAGCTGAAACTCCAATACTTTGGCCACCTCATGCGAAGAGTTTACTCATTGGAAAAGACTCTGATGCTGAGTGGGAGGAGAAGGAGACTACAGAGGATGAGATGGCTGGATGGCATCACCGACTCAATGGACATGAGTTTGAGTGAACTCCGGGAGTTGGTGATGGACAGGGAGGCCTGGCGTGCTACAATACATGGGGTCGCAAAGAGTCGGACACGACTGAGCGACTGAATTGACTGACTGTACTGAGGAGATGGTGACTAAAACCATCCTCAAAAAAGTAATGCAAGAAGGCAAAGTGGTTGTCCAAGGAGGCCTTAAAAATAGCTGAGAAAAGGATAGAAGCGAAAGGTAAAGGAGAAAGTGAAAATTTTACCTAACTGAATGCTGAGTTCCAGAGAAGAGCAAGGAAGATAAGAAAGCCTTCTTAAGTGAACAATGCAAAAAAAAAAAAAAAAAGGGGGGGTGGGGCAGGGGTGGAAACAATAGAATGGGAAAGACCTCTATCTCTAACCACAGAATAGAGGTCTATTGAAGAATATTGGAGATACCAAGGGATCAAGAAAAGATAGGCACAATTAAGGACACAATTGGCAACAACCTAAAAGAAGCAGAAAATATTAAGAAGAGGTGGGGGGGGAGGGGTGAAGATGGCAGAGGAGTAGGATGGGGAGAACACTTTCTCCCCCACAAATTCATCAAAAGAACATTTAAACGCCAAGTAAATTCCACAAAACAAATTCTGAATGCTGGCAGAGGACATCAGGCACCCAGAAAAGCAACCCAACTCTTCGAAAGGAGTTAGGAAAAAATATAAAAGACAAAAAAAGAGACAAAAGAGGGAGGGACGGAGTTCCATCCTCGGAAGGGAGTCTTAAAAAGAGAGAAGTTTCCAAACACCAGGAAACCTTCTCACTGCCGAATCTGTGCCGAGCTTTGGAAGCACAGAGGGCAACATAACAGGGAGGAAAAATAAATAAACAATTAAAACCCGCACATTGCGAGCCCTACGGTAACTCCCCCAGCAGAGAAGCAGCACAGATGCCTGCACACACCACTAGCAAGCGGGGGCTGGGCAGGGAGGTGTGGCATGGGCTGCATCGCTTAGAGTAAGGATCTGGCCTGAATACCCCGAGCGCTATCTGAGTGAAATAATTTGGGCTAGCAAACCAGACTGTGGGATATCTACCACGCAAAAAGCCAGCCCTAACCTAAGACACTGCCAGGCCCACGCAGGAAACAAAGGACTGAACAGAGATAGCTGGCTGCAGACCATCCCCCTCTGGAGACAGGCAGCCAGAGCCGGAAGTGGGCAATACCAGCCCCAGAGAGACATTATCTATAAAACTGTAAGAAGGCTTTTTTGCTAACTAAGACTTCTTGGGGTTCTGGACGGTCAAATCCACCTGAGAAAGTGCTCCGGTTGTACATCCAGATAACCGAGCAGCGGGGAGGTGATAAGTCACAGCATTGGCATTCGCCAAATACCTCATCACCTGAGCTGCTCGGACCTGGGAAGGGCACAAAATGCAGGCCCAACCGAGTCTGCGCCTCTGAGGACTACCCGAGTGCCTGAACCTGAGCAGCTTGGACCTGGGAGGTGCAAGCAGCCCAGGGCCGGCCACATATGGTTCCCAGCAGAGCAACCTAGAGCCTGAGAAGTGTAGGCAGGGAGGCTACATGTGCCGTGAGTGGGGGCAGACCCAGTGTGGCTGAGGCACTGCGGCACATGCCAGTGTTATTTGTTTACAGTGTCCCTCCCTCCCCACAGCACGACTGAACAAGTGAGCCTAAAAAAAATAAAATAAAAGTGTCCACCACCGTCCCCTTTGTGTCAGGGTGGAAACCAGACACTGAAGAGACCAGCAAACAGAAGAAGCTATAACAGAGGGAACCACCTTGGAAGCTACAGGCAATAGAGTAAAACCCTGTGGTTAGTACTGACTACATAGGAAGGGGCCTATAGATCTTGAGAAAAATAAGTCGGACTAAGGAACTAGCCAAAAATGAACTGACCCCACAATACTCACAACAAAACCAGAGAAAGTCCTAGATATATTTTTACTATGTTTACGATCATTCTTTCTTTCTTTTTTTTTAAATTTTTAAAAAAATTTTAAGTCCTCTATTATACCTTTAATTTTCACTTTTATAACCTATTTGCAAAAAAAAAAGACCCTATTTTTTTAAAGCAAACTTCATATATATATATATTTTATAATTTTTGTGACCTTGTGTTTTTTTTTTTTTTTTCTTCTTTTCTTTAACATTGTATTTTTGAAATTCCAATCTCTACTCTAGATTTTTAATTTTAGCTTTTTGGTATTTGTTATCAATTTTGTACCTATATTTTTTAATACATTTTTTGTGACTTTTTTTCCCCCCTCTCTTTCTTTCTCTTCTTCTTTTATATAACATTGTATATCTAAAATTCCAAACTGTACTCTAGATTTTTAATTTATGCTTTTTGGTATTTGTTATCAATTTTGTACCTATATTTTCTTTATAATTTTTTGCAACTTTGTTTGTTTGTTTTTCTCTTTCTTTTTCTTATTCTTTTTTTTTTAACATTGTATTTTTGAAATTCCAAACTCTACTCTAGATTTTTAACTTTTGCTTTTTGGTTTTTGTTGTCAATTTTGTACCTATATTTTCTTTATAATTTTTGTGACTTTGTTTTTGTTTGTTTGTTTTTCTCTCTCTTTCTTTTCCTTCTTTTAACATTGTGTTTTTGAAATTCCAAACTCTACTCTAGATTTTTAATTTTTGCTTTTATGTATTTTTTGCCAATTTTGTACCTTTAAGAATCCAATCTTCAGTACCCATTTTTCACTAGGGAACGAGATTACTGGCTTGACTGCTCTCTCTCCCTTTGAACCCTCCTTTTTCTCCACCGGGTCGCCTGTGTCTCCTCCCTAACCCCTCTCTACTCTACCCAACTCTGTGAATTTCTGTGTGTTCCAGACGGTGGAGAACACTTAGGGAACTGATTACTGGCTGGATCTGTCTCCCTCCTTTTCATTCCCCCCTTTTATCCTCCTGGCCACCTCTGTCTCCTTCCTCCTTCTTCTCTTCTCTGTATAACTCCATGAACATCTCTGAGTGGTCCAGTTGTGGAGTGCACATAAGGAAGTGATTACTGGCTAACCCACTCTCTCCTCTATTGATTCCATCTCATCTCATTCAGATCACCTCTAATTCCCTCCTCCCTCTTTCTCTTCTCCATGTAACGCTGTGAAGCTCTCTGGGTCACCCTCACGGTGGAGAAACTTTTCATCATTAATGTAGATGTTTTATCAATGGTGCTGTATAGAAGGAGAAGTTTTGAAACTACTGTAAAAATAAGACCGATAACTGGAAGCAGGAGGCTTAAGTCAAACCCTGAATCCAGGGAACTCCTGACTCCAGGGATCATTAATTGACAGGAGCTCATCAAACGCCTCCATACCTACACTGAAACCAAGCACCACACAAGAGCCAACAAGTTCCAGGGCAAGACATACCAAGCAAATTCTCCAACAACACAGGAACACAACCCTGAGCTCCAAGATACAGGCTGCCCAAAGTCACCCCAAAACCACAGACATCTCATAACTCATTACTGGATACTTCATTGCACTCCAGAGAGAAGAAATCCAGCTCCACCCACCAGAACACCGACACAAGCTTCCCTAACCAAGAAACCTTGACAAGCCACCTATACAAACTCACACACAGTGAGGAAATGCCACAATAAAGAGAACTCCACAAACAGCCAGAATACAGAAAGGACACCCCAAACTCAGCAATTTAAACAAGATGAAAAGACAGAGGAATACCCAGCAGATAAAGGAACAGGATAAATGCCCACCAAACCAAACAAAAGAGGAAGAGATAGGGAATCTACCTGATAAAGGATTCCAAATAATGATAATGAAATTGATCCAAAATCTTGAAATCAAAATGGAATCACAGATTAATAGCCTGGAGACAAGGATTGAGAAGATGCAAGAAAAGTTTAACAAGGACCTAGAAGAAATAAAAGAGAGTCAATATATAATGAATAATGCAATAAATGAAATAAAAAACACTCTGGAGGCAACAAATAGTAGAATAACAGAGGCAGAAGATAGGATTAGTGAATTAGAAGATAGAATGGTAGAAATAAATGAATCAGAGAGGATAAAAGAAAAACGAATTAAAAGAAATGATGACAATCTCAGAGACCTCCAGGACAATATTAAACGCTACAACATTCGAATCATAGGGGTCCCAGAAGAAGAAGACAAAAAGACCATGAGAAAATACTTGAGGAGGTAATAGTTGAAAACTTCCCTAAAATGGGGAAGGAAATAATCACCCAAGTCCAAGAAACCCAGAGAGTCCCAAACAGGATAAACCCAAGACAAAATACCCCAAGACACATAGCAATCAAATTAACAAAGATCAAACACAAAGAACAAATATTAAAAGCAGCAAGGGAAAAACAACAACTAACACACAAGGGAATTCCCATAAGGATAACAGCTGATCTTTCAATGGAAACTCTTCAAGCCAGGAGGGAATGGCAAGACATACTTAAAGTGATGAAAGAAAATAACCTACAGCCTAGATTATTGTACCCAGCAAGGATCTCATTCAAATATGAAGGAGAAATCAAAAGCCTCTCAGACAAGCAAAAGCTGAGAGAATTCTGCACCACCAAACCAGCTCTCCAACAAATACTAAAGGATATTCTCTAGACAGGAAACACAAAAACGGTGTATAAATTCGAACCCAAAACAATAAAGTAAATGGCAACGGGATCATACTTATCAATAATTACCTTAAACGTAAATGGGTTGAATGTCCCAATCAAAGAACAAAGACTGGCTGAATGGATACAAAAACAAGACCCCTACATATGTTGTCTACAAGAGACCCACCTCAAAACAGGGGACACAAAGAGACTGAAAGTGAAGGGCTGGAAAAAGATTTTCCATGCAAATAGGGACCAAAAGAAAGCAGGAGTAGCAATACTCATATCAGATAAAATAGACTTTAAAACAAAGGCTGTGAAAAGAGACAAAGACGGTCACAACATAATGATCAAAGAATCAATCCAAGAAGAAGATATAACAATTACAAATATATATGCACCCAACACGGGAGCACTGCAATATGTAAGACAAATGCTAACAAGTATGAAAGGAGAAATTAACAATAACACAATAATAGTGGGAGACTTTAATACCCCACTCACACCTATGGATAGATCAACTAAACAGAAAATTAACAAGGAAACACAAACTTTAAACGGTACAATAGACCAGTTAGACCTAATTGATATCTATAGGACATTTCATCCCAAAACAATAAATTTCACCTTTTTCTCAAGCGCACATGGAACCTTCTCCAAGATCGATCACATCCTGGGCCATAAATCTAGACTTGGTAAATTCAAAATAATTGAAATCATTCCAAGCATCTTTTCTGACCACAATGCAGCAAGATTACATCTCAATTACAGGAGAAAAACTATTAAAAATTCCAACATATAGAGGCTGAACAACACGCTGCTGAATAACCAACAAATCACAGAAGAAATCAAAAAAGAAATCAAAATTTGCATAGAAACGAATGAAAATGAAAACACAACAACCCAAAACCTGTGGGACACTGTAAAAGCAGTCCTAAGGGGAAAGTTCATAGCAATACAGGCATACCTCAAGAAACAAGAAAAAAGTCAAATAAATAACCTAACTCTACAACTAAAGCAACTAGCAAAGGAAGAAGTGAAGAACCCCAGGGTTAGTAGAAGGAAAGAAATCTTAAAAATTAGAGCAGAAATAAATGCAAAAGAAACAAAAGAGACCATAGCAAAAATCAACAAAGCCAAAAGCTGGTTCTTTGAAAGGATAAATAAAACTGACAAACCATTAGCCAGACTCATCAAGAAACAAAGGGAGAAAAATCAAATCAATAAAATTAGAAATGAAAATGGAGAGATCACAACAGACAACACAGAAATACAAAGGATCATAAGAGACTACTATCAGCAATTATATGGCAATAAAATGGACAACGTGGAAGAAATGGACAAATTCTTAGAAAAGTACAACTTTCCAAAACTGGGCGAGGAAGAAATAGAAAATCTTAACAGAACCATCACAAGCATGGAAATTGAAACTGTAATCAGAAATCTTCCAGCAAACCAAAGCCCAGGTCCAGACGGCTTCACAGCTGAATTCTACCAAAAATTTAGAGAAGAGCTAACACCTATCCTACTCAAACTCTTCCAGAAAATTGCAGAGGAAGGTAAACTTCCAAACTCATTCTATGAGGCCACCATCACCCTAATACCAAAACCTGACAAAGATCCCACAAAAAAAGAAAACTACAGGCCAATATCACTGATGAACATAGATGCAAAAATCCTTAACAAAATTCTAGCAATCAGAATCCAACAACACATTAAAAAGATCATACACCATGACCAAGTGGGCTTTATCCCAGGGATGCAAGGATTCTTCAATATCCGCAAATCAATCAATGTAATACACCACATTAACAAATTGAAAAATCAAAATCATATGATTATCTCAATAGATGTAGAGAAAGCCTTTGACAAAATTCAACATCCAGTTATGATAAAAACTCTCCAGAAAGCAAGAATAGAAGGAACATACCTCAACATAATAAAAGCTATATATGACAAACCCACAGCAAACATTATCCTCAATGGTGAAAAATTGAAAGCATCTCCTCTAAAGTCAGGAACAAGACAAGGGTGCCCACTTTCACCATTAGTATTCAACATAGTTTTGGAAGTTTTGGCCACAGCAATCAGAGCAGAAAAAGAAATAAAAGGAATCCAAATTGGAAAAGAAGAAGTAAAACTCTCACTATTTGCAGATGACATGATCCTCTATATAGAAAACCCTAAAGACTCCACCAGAAAATTACTAGAACTAATCAATGAATATAGTAAAGTTGCAGAATATAAAATCAACACACAGAAATCCCTTGCATTCCTATAAACTAATAATGAGAAAACAGAAAGAGGAATTAATGAAACAATTCCATTCACCATTGCAACGAAAAGAATAAAATACTTAGGAATATATCTACCTAAAAAAACTAAAGACCTATATATAGAAAACTATAAAACACTGGTGAAAGAAATCAGAGGACACTAATAGATGGAGAAATATACCATGTTCATGGATTGAAGAATCAATATAGTGAAAATGAGTACACTACCCAAAGCAATTTATAGATTCAATGCAATCCCTATCAAGCTACCAACGGTATTCTTCACAGAGTTAGAACAAATAATTTCACAATTTGTATGGAAATACAAAAAAACCTCGAATAGCCAAAGCTATCTTGAGAAAGAAGAATGGAACTGGAGGAATCAACCTACCTGACCTCAGGCTCTACTACAAAGCCACAGTCATCAAAACAGTATGGTACTGGCACAAAGACAGAAATATAGATCAATGGAACAAAATAGAAAGCCCAGAGATAAATCCACGCACATATGGACACCTTATCTTTGACAAAGGAGGCAAGAATATACAATAGATTAAAGACAATGTCTTTAACAAGTGGTGCTCAGAAAACTGGTCAACCACTTGTAAAAGAATGAAACTAGAGCACTTTCTAAAACCATACACAAAAATAAACTCAAAATGTATTAAAGATCTAAATGTAAAACCATAAACTATAAAACTCCTAGAGGAGAACATAGGCAAAACACTCTCCGACATACATCACAGCAGGATCCTCTATGACCCACCTCCCAGAATATTGGAAATAAAAGCAAAAATAAACAAATGAGACCTAATTAAACTTAAAAGCTTCTGCACAACAAAGGAAAGTATAAGCAAGGTGAAAAGACAGCCTTCAGAATGGGAGAAAATAATAGCAAATGAAGCAACTGACAAACAACTAATCTCAAAAATATACAAGCAACTCCTACAGCTCAATTCCTGAAAAATAAATGACCCAATCAGAAAACGGGCCAAAGAACTAAGTAGACATTTCTCCAAAGAAGACATACAGATGACTAACAAACACATGAAAAGATGCTCAACATCACTCATTATCAGAGAAATGCAAATCAAAACCACTATGAGGTACCATTTCACGCCAGTCAGAATGACTGCGTTCCAAAAGTCTACAAGCAATAAATGCTGGAGAGGGTGTGGAGAAAAGGGAACCATCTTACACTGTTGGTGGGAATGCAAACTAGTACAGCCACTATGGAGAACAGTGTGGAGATTCCTTAAAAAACTGGAAATAGAACTGCCTTATGATCCAGCAATCCCCACTGCTGGGCATACACACTGAGGAAACCAGAAGTGAAAGAGACACATGTACCCCAATGTTCATCGCAGCACTGTTTATAATAACCAGGACACGGAAGCAACCTAGATGTCCATCAGCAGATGAATGGATAAGAAAGCAGTGGTACATATACACAATGGAGTATTACTCAGCCATTAAAAAGAATACATTGGAATCAGTTCTAATGAGGTGAATGACACTGGAGGCTATTATACAGAGTGAAGTAAGCCAGTAAGAAAAACACCAATACAGTATACTAACGCATATATATGGAATTTAGAAAGATGGTAACGATAACCCTGTATACGAGACAGCAAAAGAGATACTGATGTATAGAATAGTCTTTTGGACTCTGTGGGAGGGAGAGGGTGGGATGATTTTGGAGAAGGCATTGAAATACGTATAATATCATATATGGAATGAGTCGCCAGTCCAGGTTCAATGCACGACACTGGATGCTTGGAGCTGGTGCACTGGGACAACCCAGAGGGATGGTATGGGGAGGGAGGAGGGAGGAGGGTGTAGGATCGGGAACACATGTATACCTGAGGCGGATTCATTTTGATGTTTGGCAAAACCAATACAATATTGTAAAGTTTGAAAATAAAGTAAAAAGTAAAAGTCATCACTGAATTTGTTAAAAAAAAAAAAAAAAAAAAGAGGTAGCACAAAGACACAGAAGAACTGTACAAAAAAGGTCTTAATTACCTGGACACCCGTGATGGTGTTGCCACTCACCTAGAGCCAGATTCTGGAATGTGAAGTCAACTAGGCCTCAGGAAGTATTACTACGCCCAAAGCTAGTCGGGGTGATGGAGTTCCAGCTGAACTATTTCTAATCCTAAAAGATGATCCTGTTAAAGTTCTGCACTCAATATCTGAAAAACCCAGCAGTGGCCACAGGACAGGAAAAGCTGTTTTCATTACAAACACGAAAAAAGACAATGCTAAACAATGTTCAGATTACACACAATTACACTCATTTTACATACTAACAAGTTCATGCTTAAAATCCTTCAAACTAGGCTTCATCAATGTAAACTAAAAACTCCAAGATACTCAAACTGGATTTATAAAAGGCAGAGGAACCAGAAATCAAATTGTCAACATCCTCTGGATCATAGAAAAAGCAAAGGGATTAAAAAAAAAAAAAAAAAACTACTTCTGCTTCATTCACTACTCTAAAACCTTTGACTAAGTTGATCACAACAAACTGGAAAATTCTTAAAAAGATGGAAATACCAGACCACCTTACCTGCCTCCTGAGAAACCAGTACACAGGACAAGAAGCAGCAGTTAGAACTGGACATGTAACAATGGACTGGTTCAAAATTGGGAAAGGAGTTCATCAAGGCTGTATATTGTCATCCTGCTTATTTAACTTATATGCAGAGTACATCATGAAAAACTCTGGGCTGGATGAAGCACAAGCTGGAATCAAGATTCCTGGGAGATATATCAATAACCTCAGATATGCAGATCATTCCACTCTAATAGCAGAAAGTGAAGAACTAAAGAATCTCTTGATGAGAGTGAAAAAAACTGACTTAAAACTCAACATTCAAAAAACAAAGATCATGGCATCTGGTCCCATCATTTCATGGCCAATAGATGGAGAAGAAGTGGAAACAGTGACAGAGTTCATTTTCTTGGTCTCCAAAATCAATGTGGATCGTTACCAAAGCCATGAAATTAAAAAACAAACAAACAAACAAAAAACACACTTGCTCCTTGAAAGAAAAGCTATGACAAACCTAGACAGTGTATTAAAAAGCAGACACATCACTTTGCCAACAAAGGTACATCTAGTCAAACCTATGGTTTTCTAGTAGTCATGTACGAATGTGAGAGTTGGAGCATAAAGAAGGCTGAGCACCAAAGAATTGATGCTTTTGAACTGAGGTGCTTAAGAAGAACCTTGAGAGTCCCTTGGACAGCAAGGAGGTCAAAGCCATCAATCCTAAAGGAAATCAACCCTGAATATTAATTGGAAGGACTGATGCTGAAACTGAAGTTCCAATACTTTGGCCACCTGACGTGAAGAGCTGACTCATTGGAAAAGACCCTAA
Organism: Bos indicus x Bos taurus; assembly: GCF_003369695.1. Taxonomy (NCBI): domain Eukaryota; kingdom Metazoa; phylum Chordata; class Mammalia; order Artiodactyla; family Bovidae; genus Bos; species Bos indicus x Bos taurus. The sequence goes on along the minus strand of NC_040101.1, from coordinate 49,424,455 downwards.
TGCTGAAAAAGATTGAGGGCAAAAGGAGAAGGGAGCAATAGAGGATGAGATGGTTGATTGGCATTTCTGACTCAATGGACATGAGTTTGAGCAATCTCCAGGAGATAGTGAAGGACAGGGAAGCCTGGCATGCTGCAGTTCATGTGGTCGCAGAGTCAAGCATGACTTAACTACTGAGCGACAGCAGGTGTGCTACAGGTCATCTTCAACTTGAAGACATTAATGCGCTTCTAGTATACTCTTGCCTGGAAAATCCCATGGACGGAGGAGCCTGGTAGGTGGCAGTTGATGAGGTCGCTAAGAGTCGGACATGACTAAGCGACTTCACTTTCATTTTTCACTTTCATGCATTGGAGAAGGAAATGGCAACCCACTCCAGTGTTCTTGCCTGGAGAATCCCAGGGACGGAGAAGCCTGGTGGGAGGCCGTCTATGGGATCGCACAGAGTCGGACATGACTGAAGCGACTTAGTAGCAGCAGCAGCAGTATATGTGTATAATCTTACTGTTCTACCTAGAGCAGCACCTGGCATATTCATCTCCTTAATATTGACAATTTACATAAGGAATATAAAACCTTGTTGAGTAAGTTATTTCACATTCATACAAATTTATATACTCTGGTCCTTGCACACTTACCGTCATACAATAATCAGATTTCTACTAAAGCTATTTCTGAACTCAACTGAAGATTTACCTCACTTTTTGGTAAAGTTCATGGGTTCCCACTACCCTTTCAATTTGGGTATCAAATCGAGTCAACCAACTCACTAAAATGACTGACAAAACTCAGGAAAGTTCATACTTATGATTACAGCTTTATTTTAAAATATACAAATCAGAATCAGCAAAATGATGAGACATAAAGGGTTAGGTTTGGAAGGTTACCAAACATGAAATGTTCAGGTCCTGACAACAGTTCATCATCCTGACATATATATCACCATCCCAACATATATATTCAATTAGGTTGCAGAGTTTTTTGGATTTATTTTTTTTTTAATTAATTTTATTTTATTTTTAAACTTTACATAATTGTATTAGTTTTGCCAAATATCAAAATGAATCCACCACAGGTATACATGTGTTCCCCATCCTGAACCCTCCTCCCTCCTCCCTCCCCATACCATCCCTCTGGGTCGTCCCAGTGCACCAGCCCCAAGCATCCAGTATCGTGCATTGAACCTGGACTGGCATCTCGTTTCATACATGATATTTTACATGTTTCAATGCCATTCTCCCAAATCTTCCCACCCTCTCCCTCTCCCACAGAGTCCATAAGACTGTTCTATACATCACTGTCTCTTTTGCTGTCTCGTATACAGGGTTATCGTTACCATCTTTCTAAATTCCATATATATGCGTTAGTATACTGTATTGGTGTTTTTCCTTCTGGCTTACTTCACTCTGTATAATAGGCTCCAGTTTCATCCACCTCATTAGAACTGATTCAAATGTATTCTTTTTAATGGCTGAGTAATACTCCATTGTGTATATGTACCATTGCTTTCTTATCCATTCATCTGCTGATGGACATCTAGGTTGCTTCCATGTCCTGGCTATTATAAACAGTGCTGCGATGAACATTGGGGTACACGTGTCTCTTTCCCTTCTGGTTTCCTCAGTGTGTATGCCCAGCAATGGGATTGCTGGATCATAAGGCAGTTCTATTTCCAGGTTTTTAAGGAATCTCCACACTGTTCTCCATAGTGGCTGTATTAGTCTGCATTCCCACCAACAATGTAAGAGGGTTCCCTTTTCTCCACACCCTCTCCAGCATTTATTATTTGTAGACTTTTGGATCGCAGCCATTCTGACTGGTGTGAAATGGTACCTCATAGTGGTTTTGATTTGCATTTCTCTGATAATGAGTGATGTTGAGCATCTTTTCATGTGTTTGTTAGTCATCTGTATGTCTTCTTTGGAGAAATGTCTATTTAGATCTTTGGCCCATTTTTTGATTGGGTCATTTATTTTTCTGGAGTTGAGCTGTAGGAGTTGCTTGTATATTTTTGAGATTAGTTGTTTGTTGGTTGTTTCATTTGCTATTATTTTCTCCCATTCTGAAGGCTGTCTTTTCACCTTGCTAATAGTTTCCTTTGATGTGCAGAAGCTTTTAAGTTTAATTAGGTCCCATTTGTTTATTTTTTCTTTTATTTCCAATATTCTGGGAGGTGGGTCATAGAGGATCCTGCTGTGATGTATGTCAGAGAGTGTTTTGCCTATGTTCTCCTCTAGGAGTTTTATAGTTTCTGGTCTTACGTTGAGATCTTTAATCCATTTTGAGTTTATTTTTGTATATGGTGTTAGAAAGTGTTCTAGTTTCATTCTTTTACAAGTGGTTGACCAGATTTCCCAGCACCACTTGTTAAAGAGATTGTCTTTAATCCATTGTATATTCTTGCCTCCTTTGTCAAAGATAAGGTGTCCATATGTGCGTGGATTTATCTCTGGGATTTCTATTTTGTTCCATTGATCTATATTTCTGTCTTTGTGCCAGTACCATACTGTCTTGATAACTGTGGCTTTGTAGTAGAGCCTGAAGTCAGGTAGGTTGATTCCTCCAGTTCCATTTTTCTTTCTCAAGATCGCTTTGGCTATTCGGGGTTTTTTGTATTTCCATACAAATTGTGAAATTATTTGTTCCAGCTCTGTGAAGAATACCGTTGGTAGCTTGATAGGGATTGCATTGAATCTATAAATTGCTTTGGGTAGTATACTCATTTTCACTATATTGATTCTTCCAATCCATGAACATGGTATATTTCTCCATCTATTAATGTCCTCTTTGATTTCTTTCACCAGTGTTTTATAGTTTTCTATATATAGGTCTTTAGTTTCTTTAGGTAGATATATTCCTAAGTATTTTATTCTTTTCGTTGCAATGGTGAATGGAATTGTTTCCTTAATTTCTCTTTCTGTTTTCTCATTATTAGTGTACAGGAATGCAAGGGATTTCTGTGTGTTGATTTTATATTCTGCAACTTTACTATAATCATTGATTAGTTCTAGTAATTTTCTGGTAGAGTCTTTAGGGTTTTCTATGTAGAGGATCATGTCATCTGCAAATAGTGAGAGTTTTACTTCTTCTTTTCCAATTTGGATTCCTTTTATTTCTTTTTCTGCTCTGATTGCTGTGGCCAAAACTTCCTAAACTATGTTGAATAGTAATGGTGAAAGTGGGCACCCTTGTCTTGTTCCTGACTTTAGAGGAAATGCTTTCAATTTTTCACCATTGAGGATAATGTTTGCTGTGGGTTTGTCATATATAGCTTTTATTATGTTGAGGTATGTTCCTTCTATTCCTGCTTTCTGGAGAGTTTTTATCATAAATGGATGTTGAGTTTTGTCAAAGGCTTTCTCTGCATCTATTGAGATAATCATATGGTTTTTATTTTTCAATTTGTTAATGTGGTGTATTATATTCACTGATTTGTGGATACTGAAGAATCCTTGCATCCCTGGGATAAAGCCCACTTGGTCATGGTGTATGATCTTTTTAATGTGTTGTTGGATTCTGATTGCTAGAATTTTGTTAAGGATTTTTGCATCTATATTCATCAGTGATATTTGCCTGTAGTTTTCTTTTTTTGTGGGATCTTTGTCAGGTTTTGGTATTAGGGTGATGGTGGCCTCAAAGAATGAGTTTGGAAGTTTACCTTCCTCTGCAAGTTTCTGGAAGAGGTTGAGTAGAATAGGTGTTAGCTCTTCTCTAAATTTTTGGTAGGATTCAGCTGTGAAGCCGTCTGGACCTGGGCTTTTGTTTGCTGGAAGATTTCTGATTACAGTTTCAATTTCCATGCTTGTGATGGGTCTGTTAAGATTTTCTATTTCTTCCTGGTCGAGTTTTGGAAAGGTGTACTTTTCTAAGAATTTGTGCATTTCTTCCACGTTGTCCATTTTGTTGCCGTATAATTGCTGATAGTAGTCTCTTATGATCCTTTGTATTTCTGTGTTGTCTGTTGTGATCTCTCCATTTTCATTTCTAATTTTATTGATTTGATTTTTCTCCCTTTGTTTCCTGATGAGTCTGGCTAATGGTTTGTCAATTTTATTTATCCTTTCAAAGAACAAGCTTTTGGCTTTTTTGATTTTTGCTATGGTATCTTTTGTTTCTTTTGCATTTATTTCTGCTCTAATTTTTAAGATTTCTTTCCTTCTACTAACCCTGAGGTTCTTCATTTCTTCCTTTGCTAGTTGCTTTAGTTGTAGAGTTAGGTTATTTATTTGACTTTTTTCTTGTTTCTTGAGGTGTGCCTGTATTGCTATGAACTTTCCCCTTAGGACTGCTTTTACTGTGTCCCACAGGTTTTGGGTTGTTGTGTTTTCATTTTCATTCGTTTCTATGCAAATTTTGATTTCTTTTTTGATTTCTTCTGTGATTTGTTGGTTATTCAGCAGCGTGTTGTTCAGCCTCCATATGTTGGAATTTTTAATAGTTTTTCTCTTGTAATGGAGATCTAATCTTACTGCATTGTGGTCAGAAAAGATGCTTGGAATGATTTCTATTTTTTTGAATTTACCAAGGCTAGCTTTATGGCCCAGGATGTGATCTATCCTGGAGAAGGTTCCATGTGCGCTTCAGAAAAAGGTGAAATTCATTGTTTTGGGATGAAATGTCCTATAGATATCAATTAGGTCTAACTGGTCTATTGTACCGTTTAAAGTTTGTGTTTCCTTGTTAATTTTCTGTTTAGTTGATCTATCCATAGGTGTGAGTGGGGTATTAAAGTCTCCCACTATTATTGTGTTATTGTTAATTTCTCCTTTCATACTTGTTAGCATTTGTCTTACGTACTGCGGTGCTCCCGTGTTGGGTGCATATATATTTATAATTGTTATATCTTCTTCTTGGATTGATCCTTTGATCATTATGTAGTGACATTCTTTGTCTCTTTTCACAGCCTTTGTTTTAAAGTCTATTTTATCTGATATGAGTATTGCTACTCCTGCTTTCTTTTGGTCCCTATTTGCATGGAAAATCTTTTTCCAGCCCTTCACTTTCAGTCTCTTTGTGTCCCCTGTTTTGAGGTGGGTCTCCTGTAGACAACATATGTAGGGGTCTTGTTTTTGTATCCATTCAGCCAGTCTTTGTCTTTTGGTTGGGGCATTCAACCCATTTACGTTTAAGGTAATTACTGATAAGTATGATCCTGTTGCCATTTACTTTATTGTTTGGGGTTCGAATTTATACACCATTTTTGTGTTTCCTGTCTAGAGAATATCCTTTAGTATTTGTTGGAGAGCTGGTTTGGTGGTGCAGAATTCTCTCAGCTTTTGCTTGTCTGAGAAGCTTTTGATTTCTCCTTCATACTTGAATGAGATCCTTGCTGGGTACAATAATCTGGGCTGTAGGTTATTTTCTTTCATCACTTTAAGTATGTCTTGCCATTCCCTCCTGGCTTGAAGAGTTTCTATTGAAAGATCAGCTGTTATCCTTATGGGAATTCCCTTGTGTGTTAGTTGTTGTTTTTCCCTTGCTGCTTTTAATATTTGTTCTTTGTGTTTGATCTTTGTTAATTTGATTACTATGTGTCTTGGGGTGTTTCGCCTTGGGTTTATCCTGTTTGGGATTCTCTGGGTTTCTTGGACTTGGGTGATTATTTCCTTCCCCAGTTTAGGGAAGTTTTCAACTATTATCTCCTCAAGTATTTTCTCATGGTCTTTCTTTTTGTCTTCTTCTTCTGGAACCCCTATGATTCGAATGTTGTAGCGTTTAATATTGTCCTGGAGGTCTCTGAGATTGTCCTCATTTCTTTTAATTTGTTTTTCTTTTATTCTCTGATTCATTTATTTCTACCATTCTATCTTCTAATTCACTAATCCTATCTTCTGCGTCTGTTATTCTACTATTTGTTGCCTCCAGAGTGTTTTTAATTTCATTTATTGCATTATTCATTATATATTGACTCTTTTTTATTTCTTCTAGGTCCTTGTTAAACCTTTCTTGCATCTTCTCAATCCTTGTCTCCATGCTATTTATCTGTGATTCCATTTTAATTTCAAGAATTTGGATCAATTTCACTATCATTATTCGGAATTCTTTATCAGGTAGATTCCCTATCTCTTCCTCTTTTGTTTGGTTTGGTGGGCATTTATCCTGTTCCTTTATCTGCTGGATATTCCTCTGTCTCTTCATCTTGTTTAAATTGCTGAGTTTGGGGTGTCCTTTCTATATTCTGGCAGTTTGTGGAGTTCTCTTTATTGTGGCGTTTCCTCGCTGTGTGTGGGTTTGTACAGGTGGCTTGTCAAGGTTTCCTGGTTAGGGAAGCTTGTGTCGGTGTTCTGATGGGTGGAGCTGTATTTCTTCTCTTTGTTCAGTCGCGCTCCTTTCGAAGAGTTGGATTGCTTTTCTGGGTGCCTGATGTCCTCTGCCGGCATTCAGAAGTTGTTTTGTGGAATTTACTCGACGTTTAAATGCTCTTTTGATGAATTTGTGGGGGAGAAAGTGTTCTCCCCGTCCTACTCCTCTGCCATCTTGGCTCCTCTGTCTCTGGATTTATTAATTAAGCAAGACTGATTGAATCACTGGCCACATGATTGAACTCAATTTTCACAACCAGAGGTCAGGCTTATATCACTCAGCTTGATGCCCCAGCACTTTAAAATCACATGGTTTGTCTTTCTGGCATGGCTAACCCCCATTCTTAGTCATTTCCTTGACATAAATCAGGTATAGTATGAATTCTAAACCAGTTTCAGGCTAGTCATTAAGTATATCTTTTTAATTAACAACATTTGGGGTAATTAACCAAAGGTAATTTTTTTTTTTTAATAAATGAAGGCCCCAGATGAGAAATAGATGTCCCATATCCCTGTAGTTCTAGACCACTGCAGTCCACTGGGAGTCAGACATTGCTATCAAAGCAGGGTAGGGTCTCACACGATGAAACGCTTTTTTCTACTTCATTGCCTTTCTTGCTCAGTGCCTGAATCATCATCAGTCAAGAATAATTTAACAGAATAATATCTATAGGTCCAACATTTGTTTGAAATGCTCATATCCATCACACTCTCCTAGATCTTCAACCATGATAAGTATCAGCAATGCCATAGCCTTACCAGGCAAAAGGAAGCAGAGTCTGTGCTCAGGTGAGTTGAGCCTTATCTATGCCTTCAGCTTTAAAATTTTACAGAAAGCCCTTATATCCTCAATTTTAGCCTCAGCTTTGATTTAATCTTTTACATGAGTGGTTCTGATACTCAGCTTGATTCCAGCACCATAATGACAGAATTACTTCTCTATAGCTGACTTCAGTACACCTGCAAAAGTATTCAGAGACGAAAATCCAAATGATTTAACTGTTCTAACTGCACATTTCCTAGGCAACATAGTTAATGGCCTTGATCTAGAGTACGTATTTTTGTTTATTTGTTTTACCTCTACTGAGGTCTTTGGTTACAAGTGATAGAAATCCTCTAAAAGTAATTTATGTAAAGGTATTGTTTATTATTTGGATGGAGATGATTTGGAGTCTAGGAACAAGAAGTACAGCTAAATGTTCACTTAATCTATGACACAGAAGGCAAGACTATACAATGCAGGAAAGACAGTCTCTTCAGTCAGTGGTGCTGGGAAAACTTGACAGCTTCATGTAAAAGAATGAAATCAGAACATTCCTTAACACCATACACAAAAATAAACTCTAAATGTGTTACAGATATAAATATAAGGCTGGATAGTATAAAATTCTTAGAAGCCATAAGCAAGTGTTAGTTGCTCAATCATTTCCAACTCTTTGTGACCCCATGGACTGTAGCCTGCCAGGCTTCTCTGTCCATAGAATTCTCCAGGCAAGAATACTGGAATGGGTAGCCATTCCCTTCTCCAGGGCTTCTTCCCACCCCAGGGATTGAGCCTGAATTTCTTGCATTGCATGCAGATTTTTTTACTGTCTGAGCCACCAGGGAAGCCCACATGACCCAGCAATCCCACTACTAGGCGTATACCCTCCGGGTATGTGCGTGCATGCTCAGTCATTCAGTCATGTCTGACTCTTTGTGATCCCATAGACTATAGCCCACCAGGCTCTTTTGTCTGTGGGATTTTCCAGGCAAGAATACTGGAGTGAGTAGCTATTTCCTCCTCCAGGGAATCTTCCTGACCCAGGGATTGAACCTGATTTCCTGAAGCTCTTGAAATGGCAAGCAGATTCTTTACCACTGAACCATCTGGGAAGCCCTCATATCCTGAGAAAACCATAATTCAAAAAGTTCCATGTATCCCAGTGTTCACTGAAGCACTATTTACAATAGTCAGGACATGGAAGTAACATAAATGTCCATTGGCACATGAATGGATAAAGAATATATGGTACATAGATAGCAATGGAATATTACTCAGCCATAAGAAGGAATGAAATTAGGTTATTTGTAGTGATGTAGACAGAGTCTGTTATACAGATGAAGTAAATCATAAAGGGAAGAAAAAATTGTATATTAACACATATTGTGGGATCTATAAAAACAGTACAGATGAATCTAATGCATCTATTTGGAGGGCAGAAATAGAGACAATAGAGACACAGATGTGGAGAATGGACAGGTGAATACAGAGGGGGAAGGGGAAGGTGGGATGAATTGAGAGAATAGAATTTACACACACACACACACACACACACACACACACACTACCATGTGGAAAACAGCTAATGGGAAGCAGCTGTATAGCAAAGGAATTTCTGCTCGGGGCTCTGGGATGACCTAGAGGGGAGGGGTGGGAGGGAGACTCAATAGGGAAGGGATATAAGTATAATATAGCTGATTCACTTTACTATACAACAGAAACTAACAACACTGAAAGCAATTATACCTCAATTAAAAAAAATAATAAGGGAGTAAAAATAACAAAACTGATGATGTCTGCCCCTCTACCCTCAGCAAAAAAACCACAACTGAGAAGGTGAAATGGACCAGACTTGATGAACGATTGGAAAATGGATGAGGAGGAAAGAAGGGTCAAAGACACCTAATAGGTTCTTGTCTCAGCAAAAGCATGCACATGTATCCATTTCCTGAACTGGCACAGAGTCAGTGGAGGGAAGCCTGGAGCTTCATTTCTACATTCATTGATTTCTTAGAGGTCGGTACATAGAGTTACTGAGAAGTGTTAGAATGAGAGACTTCCCAGGGGTCATGGGTTCGATCCCTGGCCAGGGAAGTAAGATCCCTCATGCCACAAGAGCACAACTCCCCTCCTCAAAAGAACAAAACAAAACAAAAACAACAACTAGTAAAAATGAGTAAAAGGCTGTCCTTGCCCTCAAGGAAGGAAGTCTGCAGGGCAAGAAAGAAATGCACACAAATACATGGAAGGCAGTAGATTCAGCTGTCAAAAATATTCTTGCTTTTTGACCACTATTGCTGGAGAATGATCTGAAGGAAATAACTCTAAATGGAACACTGAATCCATTTCAATTCAACAGACCCCTTTTTTGACTACTCAAAATATATCAGGAACCATTTGGCTTGAGGAATCAAAAACAGATATATAGCAAGTCCCCAACATATGACCAAGTTCAATTCCAAGAGTGTATTTGTAAGTCAGATTTGCTCATAAGGCCAAAAAAATTAGCTTTGGGACCCCATTAACACAATCAACTTTATGGTACTGTGCTATAATAAGTTTATAAAACTTTTTATAGAAATAATATAGATATGTATATATACATATATATTTTTTAGTATTATAGTAAAATACCTTGAAAAGTACAGTAGTACAGTACAACAGCTGTCATACAGGAGATGGCCTTCACATTCACATCTTTGAAAGTTGACAACTTGAAGGTTGATATATAGCAGATTTATTGCAAAGCCCTTGATGTCAAATTGCTCACAGTCCAGTGGATAAGATAAACATGCAATTGATATGAAAGGATACATGAGCACAGCCAGCTGAGAACTGAGGAGAGGCTGGCAGCAGGCCATATTCTTCAGAAAGACCTGTACCCCACAGTATGGAGCTGCCTCCCCAAGCCTTCTCTTTGGAACAGAATTAGGTTGGAGTTTATCTTTCTGGCTTGCAATGCTTATAATACTAACTGGCTTAAACATTGTCTTAATTGTGAATAAAATATATTTTTTGTAAAAAAAAAATCTTAGAGTAAAACATAGGCGAAACATTCTGACATAAATTGCAGGAAGTTCTTTTGGGGTCCATCGCCTAAACTAGTGAAAATAAAAATAAACAAATGGGACCTAATTAAACTTAAAAGCCTTTTGCACAGCAAAAGAAACCATAAACAAAAGAAAGACAACCCAAAGAATGGGAGAAAATAGCTACAAACAAGTTGACCAACAAGGGATTAATCTCCAAAATATACAAACAGCTCATGCATCCCAATATCAAAAAAACACAAACAACCCAACAAAATTTGTGCAAGAGATCTAAATAGACATTTCTCCGAAGACATACAGATGGCCAAGAAGCACATAAAAAGATGTTCAACATCATTAATTATTAGAGAAATGCAAATCAAAACTACAATGAAGTAGCACCTCACACCAGTCAAAATGGCCATCATCAAAAACCCACAAACAATAAATGATGGAGGGTGTGTGGGAAAAAGGGAACTCTCCTACACTGTTGGTGGAAATGTAAATGGGTACAGTGTGGAGATTCCTAAAAAACTAAAAATAGAGCTATTTTTAGTTCTATGATCTAACAATCACACTCTTGAGCATGTATTCAAAGAAAACCATAATTTGAAAAGATACAAGAACTGCAACATTCATTGCAGCAGTCTTTACAATAACTTGGACCTAGAAGTAACCTAAATGATTGGATAAAGAAGAATGGATAAAGAAGATATGGTACATATATACAGTGGACTATTACTCAGCCATAAAAATAATAAAATAATGCAATTTAGTAAATCACTATCATAATTACCTATCACAATTGGTAGAGACTGTGATACTGAGTAAAGTGAATCAGACAGAGAAAGACAAATATATGATATCACTTATATGTAGAATAACTAAAAAAGGTACAAGTGAACTTATCTAAAAGACAGAAACAGAGTTACAAATGTAGCAAACAAATTTATGGTTGGGGCGGGTAAGGGGGTAAGGGATAAATTGGGAGACTTGGATAGACATATATATATATATGTATATATATATATATATATATATATATATATATATATATAGCTAATAAAGGCTTACTATATAGCACAGGGAACTCTACTCAATACTGTGTAATGATCTTATGGGAAAAAACATAAAAGAGAGTATATATATATATATATATATATATATATATATATGTACAGTTTTGTTGTACAGCAGAAACCAACACAACATTGTAAATCAACTATACTCCAATAAAAAAAATTTTTTTTTAAAGAAAAGAAATGCAACTGAATTTGAGAACTGGAAATCTCCCAGGGGAAATAGAAAGAAGGCACTTTCTTCGTGTCTCATACATTAGGGCTGGAGAAGGCGATGACACCCCACTCCAGTACTCTTGCCTGGAAAATCCCATGGATGGAGGAGCCTGGTAGGCTGCAGTCCATGGGGTCGCGAAGAGTCAGACACGACTAAGCGACTTCCCTTTCACTTTTCACTTTCATACATTGGAGAAGGAAATGGCAACCCAGTCCAGTGTTCTTGCCTGGAGAATCCCAGGGACGGGGAAGCTGGGTGGGCTGCCGTCTATGGGGTCGCACAGAGTCGGACACGACTGAAGTGACTTAGCAGCAGCAGCATACATTAGGGCAGGCAGTTTTTTCCCTCTCATCTCTGCTTTATTTATCTCAGCTTTTTCAATACACCTCATCTACTTATAATGGTTCAATAATGTTACTAGCCCTAAAGTTAAATCATTGTATGTGTGGAGCTAATTATTTGCTTCTTTTTGAATCAGGTATCTATCTTGGTTCATTCAACTATGGACAAGAGGTGTTAAATCACACAATATAGGCATATCTAGGAGAAGATGTTTGTAATAGAGTTCTGTGTCATTCAAAGCATCTTTAACATTTTAATAGTGTAAAAAATGATTTCATAGAGTATTAAGGACATTATGAAGATTACTTAAGGGCTAAGGGACTGGAGCATCTATGGATTACATGGTCTAATAAGCTTCAATAAATTATTCCACATTTCATGGTATTGCTTCACATGATATACAGAAAAAATGAATGTAGATAGGGTTTGAGGGTGGGAGAAAAGTGGTTGTTCTTATAAAGATAAATAGATGACAGATATAAAAATTTATTATATATGTATTTCTTTTCACATGTATATGCTTATGTATCATTATGAAAAAGTTTGTTAATCCTTTAATTTAGATACACACATATGGTATATGTATATATGTATTGATGAATGCCCACATGTGCATACATTATATTTTATAATAATACATGGGGCTTCCACTGTGGCTCAGGGGTAAAGAATCTGCCTACAATGCAGGAGGCACGGGAGATGAGGGTTGGATCCCTGGGTTGGGCAGGGTCCATAGGGTCACAAAAAGTCGGACATGACTGAGAGATTAACACTTCACTTCATAGTTGCTTTACGTTGTGTTAGCTTCTGCTGTACAGCAAAGTGAATCAGCCTTATATATACATATCTCCTCCCTTTTTTTGATTTCCTTCTGAAGAAAACCATAGTTCCTAAAGATACATGTATCCTAATGTTCATTGCAGCACTGTTCAGAATAGCCAAGACGTGGAAGCAACTTAAATGTCTGACAATAGAGGAATGGATAAAGAAGTTTTGATATATATACATATATAGTGGAATATTACCAAGCCAAGGTCTTTCCTGGTGGCTCAGTTGTAAAGAGTATGGGGAGGGAGGAGGGAGGAGGGTTCAGGATGGGGAACACATGTATACCTGTGGCGGATCCATTTTGATATTTGGCAAAACTAATACAATATTGTAAAGTTTAAAAATAAAAATAAAAAAGAGTCTGCCTGCAATGTGGAAGACTCAGGTTCAATCCCTGGGTCAGAAAGATCCCCTGGAGAAGGGAATGGCAACCCAATCCAGTATTCTTGCCTGGAGAATCCCAGTGGACAGAAGAGCCTGGCGGGCTACAGTTCATAGGGTCACAAAGAGTTGGACACGACTGAGTGACTAACACATGACTAACAAAATATATAGAGTTGTAATCTTACAATTTGTACACTTTTATGTCTATATATTATCTTCAAAAATTAGTGAAACAAAGTGGCTTAAATCTGTATTTCCCTAATGGCTAATTGAGAGTCCCTTGGACTGCAAGGAGATCCAACTAGTCCATCCTAAAGGAAATCAGTCCTGGGTGTTCATTGGAAGGACTGATGCTGAAACTGAAACTCCAATACTTTGGCCACCTCATGTGAAGAGCTGACTCATTGGAAAAGACCCTGATACTGGGAAAGATTGAGGGCAGAAGGCGAAGGGGATGACAGAGGATGAGAGGTTGGATGGCATCACCAACTCAATGGACATGGGTTTGGGTGGACTCCGGCAGTTGGTGATGGACAGGGAGGCCTGGTGTTCTGCGGTTCATGGGATGGCAAAGAGTCGGACACGACTGACTGCCTGAACTGAATTGAATGATCTCAAGCATCTTTTATATGCTTATATGACATCCATATACCTTTGGTGAACTATCTCATGTCTTTTTTCCGTGTTCAATTTGAATTGTTTACTTTTATAATATTTAGTTTTGAGAGTGCTTTATACAGTCTACATACTAGACATTTAATCAGAAATACAGTTGAAAATATTGTCTTTTACTCAATGGCTTGTCTTTTTATGCACTTATCTGTGTCTTCCACAGAGCAAAATTTTAAGTTTGACAAAGTCCAATTTTCAATTTTTCCTTTTATGGACTGTACATTTTGTCTTAAGTTTAAAGATTTTCTCCTACACTTATTTTCTAAAAGATTCATTGCTTTCACATTTTTATTAAGTCTTAGATTATTTTGAATTAAATTCTGTGTAAACTGTGAAACTTTTTTTGCATATGGATATCTACTGCCTCCAGAATAATTTGTTAAAAAGACTATCTTTCCTCTATTAAGGTGCTTTTGCACATTGTCAGATATCTGATGAGCATACTTGTATGAGTCTATTTCTAGGGTCTCTGTTTCAATGATCTTTGGGTTTACTATCTCTCAACACACACAGGCTTAATTAATATAGTAAGTCTTGAACATTGATATTCTTTTTCAAAATTGTTTTATCAGTTCCAGTTAATTTGTATTCCAATGTATATTTTAGAATAATATTTTCTTTGCCTACAAAAAGCCTTGAGCTTTCCTGGTGGCTCAGTCAGTAAATAATCCACCTGCAATGCAGGAAATCTGGGTTTGATCCCTGGGTCAGGAAGATCAACTGGAGAAGGAAATGGCAACCCACTCCAATATTTTTGTCTGGAAAATTCCATGGACAGAGGAGCCTGGAGGACTATAGTCTATGGAGTCGTAGGAGTCAGACAAGATTTAGTGACTAAACCACCACCACCATAAAAAGGGTGACTATGATTTTGATAGAAATTACATCTAACCTGCATATAAATTTAAGGAAAATTGGCATCTTTACTATGTTTTCTTCTATTCCATGAATATAGTATGTTGGTCTATTTATTTAGAGAGGTATACTTTGATGTTTTTTTTTCCATCAGTATTCTTCAGTTTTCCTCATCTTACTGCAGTCCATGGTTTGTTAGACTTACATATAAGTATTCCAATATATCCTCTGCATGGATCACAACCTTATAGCAGTGAAGGGGTTTGCATAACTCAATGAAGCTTTGAGACATGCCAAGAAGGGCCAACAAAGATGGACAGGTTATAGCTGAGAGTTCTGACAAAATGTGGTCCACTGGAGAAGGGAATGGTAACCAACTTTAGTATTCTTACCTGGAAAACTCCATGAACAGTATGAAAAGGCAAGATATGAGGCTGGAAGACGAGCCCCACAGGTCAGTAAGATGTCTAATATGTAACTGGGGAAGAACAGAGGGCAACTACAAATAGCTCCAGAGAGAAAGAAGTAGCAGTGCCAAAGTGGGGATGATGCTCATCTGTGGATGCATCTTGTGGTGAAAGTCAAAAGCTGTAAAGAGTCCTAAATGTAGTACTTGGATGCAATGTCAAAAATGACAGAATGATCTCTGTTCATTTCCAAGGCAAACCATTCAGTATCACAGTAATCCAAGTCTATGCCAGACCAGTAATGCTGAAGAAGCTGAAGTTGAACAGTTCTATGAAGACCTACAAGACCTAGAATTAACACCCAGAAAAATGTTCTTTTCATCATAGGGATGGAATGCAAAAGTGGGAAGTCAAGAGACACCTGGAGTATGGGCAAATTTGGCCTTGGAGTACAAAATGAACAAGAACAAAGGCTAACAGAGTTTTTCCAAGTGAATGCACTGGTCATAGTATGCACCACCTTCCTGCAACACAAGAGAAGACTCTACACATGGACATCACCAGATGGTCAATACTGAAATCAGATTGATTATATTCTTTGCAGCCAAACATGGAGAAGCTATATACAGTCAGCAAAAGCAAGACTGGGAGCTGACTGTGGCTTAGATCATGAACTCCTTATTGCTAAATTCAGACTGAAATTGAAGAAAGTAGAGAAAACCACTAGACTATTCAGGTATGACATAAATCAAATTCCTTACAATTATACAGTGGAGGTGACAAATAGATTGAAGAGATTAGATCTAATAACCAGAGTGCCTGAAGAACTATGGATGGAAGTACATGACATTACAGGAGGCAGTGATTAAGACCATCCCCAGGAAAAAGAAATGCAAAAAGGCAAAATAGTTGTCTGAGGAGGTCTTACAAATAGCTGTGAAAAGAAGAGAAGTGAAAGGCAAAGGGGGAAAGGAAAGATACACCCATTTGAATGCAGAGTTCCAAACAATAGCAAGGAGATATAAGAAAGTCTTCCTCAGTGATCAACGCAAATAATAGAGGAAAACAATAGAATGGGAAATACTAGAGATCTGTTCAAGAAAATTGGAGATACCAAGGGAACATTTCATGCAAAGATGGGCACAATAAAGGAGACAAATGGTATAGACCTTACAGAAGCAGAAGATATTAAGAAGATACCCAGAAGAACTATACAAAAAAAGATCTTCATGACCTAGATAATCACAATGGTATGATCACTCACCTTGAGCCAGACATCCTGGAATGGAAAGTCAAGTGGGCATTAAGAAGCATCACTGTGAACAAAGCTAGTGGAGGTAATGGAATTCCAGTTGACCTATTTCAAATCCTAAAAGATGATGCTGTGAAAGTGCTGCACTCAATATGCAAGCAAATTTGGAAAACTTAGCAGTGGCCATGGGACTGGGAAAGGTCAGTTTTCATTCCAATCCCAAAGAAAGGCAATGCCAAAGAATGCTCAAACTACCACACAATTGCACTCATCTCACACAGTAGCAAAGTAATGCTCAAAATTCTCTAAGCCAGGCTTCAACAGTTGGTGAACCATGAACTTCCGGATGTTCAGGCTGGTTTTAGAAAAGTCAGAGGAACCAGAGATCAAATCGCCAACATCCTTTGGATCACTGAGAAAGAAAGTGAGTTCAAGAGAAACATTTACTTCTGCTTTATTGACTACCCCAAAGCCTTTGACTGTGAAGATCAAAACAAACTGGAAAATTCTTCAAGCGATGGGAATACCAGACCACCTGACCTGCCTTCTGAGAAATCTGTATGCAGGTCAGGAAGCAACAGTTAGAACTGGACATGGAACAACAGACTGCTTCCAAATTGGGAAAGGAGTACATCATGGATATATATTGTCATCCTGCTTATTTAACTTATATACGGAATACATCATGAGAAATGTTGGGCTGGATGAAGCACAAGCTGGAATCAAGATTGCTGGGAGAAATATCAATAACCTCAGATATGCAGATGACACCACCCTTATAGCAGGAGGTGAAGAAGAACTAAAGAGTCTCTTGATGAAAGTGAAAGAGGAGAGTGAAAAAGTTGGCTTAAAGCTCAACATTCAGAAAATGAAGACCACGGCATCTGGTCCCATCACTTCATGGCAGATAGATGGGGAAACAATGGAAACAGTGATAGACTTTATTTTGTTGGGTTTCAAAATCACGCAGATGGTGACTGCAGCCATGAAATTAAAAGACATTTGCTTCTTGGAAGTAAAGTTATGACCTAGACAGCATATTAAAAAACAGAGACATTACTTTACCAACAAAGTTCCATCTTATCAAAGCTACTGTTTTTCCAGTAATCATGTATGGGTATGAGAGTAGGACTGTAAAGAAAGATGAGCGCCAAAGAATTTATGCTTTTGAAGTGTGGTGTTAGAGAAGACTCTTGAGAGTCCCTTGGACTGCAGGGAGATTGAAGCAGTTCATCCTAAAGGAAATCAATCCTGAATATTCATTGGAAAGACTCATGCTGAAGCTGAAACTCCAATACTTTGGCCACCTGATGTGAAGAACTGACTCATTTGAAAAGACACTGATGCTGGGAAAGATGGAAGGCAGGAGAAGAAGTGGATGACAGAGGATGAGATGATTGGATGACATCACCAACTCAATGGACATGAGTCTGAGTAAACTCCAGTAGTTGGTGATGGACAGGGAAGCCTGGCATGCTGCAGTCCATGGGGTCGCAAAGAGTCAGACATGACTGAGTGACTGAGCTGAACTGAACTGATTATATCTACTACTGTGGGCAAGAATCCCTAAAAAGAGATGGAGTACGCCTCATAGGCAATAAAAGAGTCTGAAATGCAGTACTTGTGTTCCATCCTAAAAATGACAATATGATCTTGTTTCATTTCCAAAGCAAACCATTTAAAATCACAGTAATCCAAGTCTATGCCTTAAGTGATTCTGAAGACGCTGAAATTGAACGGTTCTATGGAGGGAAAAGGCTAAAAGATTTTTGCCAAGAGAACACACTGCTCATAGCAAATACCTTCTTCCAACAACACAAGAGATGACTCTGTACATGGGCATCACCAGATGGTCAATATTGAGATCAGATTGATTATATTCTTTGTAACTGACAGAGAAACCCTATACAGTAAGCTAAAACACGACTGAGAGCTGACTGTGGCTCAGATCATGAGCTCCTTTTTAAAAATTCAGGCTTAAATTGAAGAAAGTAAGGAAAACCACTAGGACATTCAGGTGTTACCTAAATCAAATCCTGAATGATTATAAAGTGAAGGTGATGGACAGATTCAAGAGATTAGGTATGGTAGACAGAGTGTCTGAAAAACTATGGATGGAAGTTCATAACATGGTATAGGAGGCAATAGTCAAAACCATCCCAAAGGAAAAGAAATACAAGAACAGAAATATCAACAACCTCAGATGGCATCACTCCAATGACAGAAAGTGAAGAGAAACAAAACTGTCTCTTGATGAGGGTGAAAGAAGACAGTGAAAAAGCTGGCTTGAAACTCAATTTTCAAAAAACTAACATCATGGAATCTGGCCCCATCACTTCATGGCAAGTAGAAGGGGAAAAAATGGAAATAGTAACAGATTTTCTTTTCTTCTTTGCAAAATCACTATGGATGGTGACCACAGCCATGAAATTAAAAGACACTTGCTCCTTGCCTAGAAAGCTATGGCAAACCTACACAGTGTATTAAAAGCATAAACATCACTTGACTCACAAAGGTCCATATAATCAAATTTATGATTTGTAAAGGACCAGTAGTCATTATAAATTTATAAATGACCAGTAGTCATGTATGAATATGACAATTGGACCATAAAGAAGGCTGAGCAATGAAGAACTGATGCTTTCACATTGTGCTGCTAAAGAAGACTCATGAGAGTCCCTTGTTCTGCAAGATCAAACCAGTAAATCCTAAAGAAAACCAACACTGAATATTAATTGGAAAGATTGTTGCTGAAACTGAATCTCTAATACTTTGGCCACTTGACGCAAAGAGGCAGCTCATTGGAAAAGAGTTAAACAGAAGATATTAAGAAAAGGTGGCAAGAATACACAGAACTAGACAGAAAAATATTAAAGACCCAGATAACCATGATGGTGGTATCACTCATCCAGAGCCACATATCCTGGAGTGCAAAGTCAAGCGGGCCTTAGGAAGCATCACTAAAAACAAAGCTAGTGGAGGTGATGGAATTCCAATTGGGCTATTTCAAATCCTAAAAGACGATGCTGTGAAAGGGCTGCACTCAAGATGCCAACAAATCTGGAAAATTCAGCAGTGGCCACAGGACTGGAAAAGGTCAGTTTTAATTCCAATCTCTAAGAAAGGCAGTGCCGAAGAATGTTCAAACTACTGCACAATAGCTCTAATTTCACATGCTAGCAAAGTAATGCTCAAAATCCTCCAAGCTAGGCTCCAACAGTATGTGAACCAAGAATTTCCAGATGTTCAAGCTGGATTTAGAAAAAGCAGAGGAACCAGAGATAAAACTGCCAACATCTATTGGATCATAGAAAAAACAAGAAAATTCCAGAAAAAAACTGATACTTCTGCTTCATTGACTATGCTAAAGCCTTTGATTATGTGGATCACAGCAAACTATGGAAAATTTTTTAAAGAGATGGGAATACTAGACCACCTTACCAGTCCCCTGAGAAACCTGTATGCAGTTCAAGAAACAACATTGAGAACTGAACATGGAACAATGGACTAGTTCAGAATTGGGAAGGGAGTACAGCAAGGCTGTATATTGTCACCCTGCTTATTTAATTTATATGCAAATATATCATGCAAAATGCAGCTGGATGAAGCACAAGTTGGGATCAAGATTGCTGGGAAAAATATCAATAACCTCAGATATACAGATGACACCACCCTTATGGAAGAAAGTAAAGAATAACTAAAAAGCCCCTTGATGAAGGTGAAAGAGGAGAATAAAAAAGCTGGCTTAAAACTCAATGTTCAAAAAACTAAGATCATGGCATTCAGTCCTATCACTTTATGGCAAATGGATGGGGAAACAATGGGAACAGTGACAGACTTTATTTTCTTGGGCTCTAAAATCAATGAAGATGGTGATTGCAGCATCATTTGGCTGACAAAGGTCCATTTAGTCAAAGATATGGTTTTTCCAGTAGTCATGTATAGATGTGAGAGTTGGGCCATACAGAAGGCTGAGCTCGAAGAATTGAAGCCTCCAAACTGTGGTTTTGGAGAAGACTCTTGAGAGTCCCTTGGACAGCAAGGGATTAAACCAATAAATTTGAAATGAAATCAACCCTGACTGTTCATTGGAAGGACTGATACTGAAGCTCCAATACTTTGGCCACCTGATAAGAGCCAAGACATTGGAAAAGATCATGATGTTGGGAAAGATAAATGGCAGGGCAGAAGGGGACAACAGAGGATGAGATGTTCGAGCAAGTTCCAGGAGATGAAGGATAGGGAAGACTGGCATGCTGCAATCCACGGGGTCGCAAAGAGTTGGACACACTGAGCAACTGAACTGAACTAGTGAGGTCATACATTTAAGAAGGAAATAGTAAGTGAGGAATAAGAAATTTGAATGAAACTAGAGTCAAAGAATTCTGACTATGAAATGTTGGATGAAAATAGATTTGCAGTAAGAAAAGATAGTTTGAAAAGTGTTTTTGATAAAAACATTTTATAGATTTCTCTATATTAATGCATACTTTGAATCTGGTGTTAACATGGAAAGTAAATGCTACCTTGGATATTTTAAGGTTGAAATTATAAAAATAAAACAGTACTGCCTGGTTACCCTGTTATATCAACTTGACACTCAATATCTCACTATTCACATAATTAAAAGGTAATAAGACTTATATGGAGAAAAGTTATATAATATAATCACAACCACTCACTTACTGTGTGGCTATATCAATACCTATTGTAGACTCCAGAACACATAACGGGCTCAATAAATGTATGTTAAATGTAGAAAGAATGTCAGAGGGAAAAAAAAAAGAAGATGTTTCTTATTGTAAAGTCCATGCCTTTTCTCCTTTGGCACATTTTGTGTTATGATTAAATCTTCTTATAAGGGAAATAGCCTCCCCAAGTATTCAATAACATAAAGCATATTTTAAAAAATTAAGACCAATACTTTTTTCTAAGCCATGTTGACCCCCAAGATATGCTAATATGAGGAACAGACATTCTGAAATCAAATTTTTACATACATATTTCCTTATATCATCAGTTAATCTTCAGGTTAAATTTTATACCATAAGCTTTAATGTACACACTCAAGGATGATTGTGTGAACCCCGTGTCCATCCTAGAGCTAATCAACTAGTCTAGATTTAGATTAACAGTTTGCAAAAAGAAGAAAGCTTGGGTTACAACAGCTCATCATTGCTCATTAAATAGCATAATGAATATTTGTGTCTATGATGACTAAAAAAAGTAAAAGATAATCAGTTTTATGTTCCTATGTATCATCTGATCCTTTTTCGTCTTGTATAACTCACATGGCTATTTCATATCAGATTATACTTTATAATCTTAAAATTATAACTACTACGTAATTTAATTAACTATAACTAGGTCATCTCATTTAACTCTCATTCCTTTGACATTTTCTGGGCTCATAGTCTTTTGGAATTATCTTAGTTTTTCAGGCCATTAGATATCTATGGATCCATTACAGAAGTTTCAAAAACCATTACCTTTAAATTATCTCTATAATATCATCTCTGAAGCTCAAAACTTTTAGTTTTCAAATATTTCTTTCTTTAAGATATTCCAGTATAGACGTTGACCTATTTAGTTTGAGCATAAGGAATGTTTATTTCTCTAAACTTTGAATAAATTCATAAAAAATAGTCTCAATATATTCTAGAATAAGTGGTTAAAAATGCAGTGAAGTTCACCATTTGATAGTATCTGCATTCCCATGCCCAAGTAGTGCTCACTCCCTCCTGATTTGATTATTCCTCCCTAAAAATCACTGGACAAAATCTTCAGAAAATATTGGCTCCACAATGTGACTTATTGAAGGAATGTGAATCTTATTAAAAGCAATAACCTTATCATGGTTCAGGTTCCCTTTCCTCAAATTCAGCCCTGAGTGCTTTCTTTTGGTAACCCCAAGCTTTATGATTTTAACAGATAAACAATATACCTGTCCTCCTCCCAATGCATAATGATGGAGTCCCAATGCAAAATGATGGAGTCCCAGGCACAATTCTTTCAGTCTAGTCTTTATATAATTTACGAAAGGCTGATAGGAAAACTCTGTACTACAGAACCTGATATTGATGCTTACTTTTTTTACATACATTAAGCTGAAAAGTATAAGATGTTGCAGGATTGTAGTAAAGGTAAATTCTCTAGAGTTGAGCAGACTCTGCTAAAAGACTTGGTTTGCCATTTTAATGCTTTTCATAAGAAAATGTTATCAGAGTTCACTCACACCTGCTGCTGCTACTGCTGCTAAGTCTCTTTAGTCGTGTCTGACTCTGTGCGACCCCACAGACGGCAGCCCAGCAGGATTCCCCATCCCTGGGATTCTCCAGGCAAGAACACTGGACTGGGTTGCCATTTTCTTCTCCAATGCATGAAAGTGAAAACTGAAAGTGAAGTCGCTCAGTCGAGTCCGACTCTTAGCGACCGCATGGACTGCAGCCTACAGGCTCCTCCATCCATGGGATTTTCCAGGCAAGAGTACTGGAGTGGAGTGCCATTGCCTTCTCTGTCACTCACATCTATCTTGTTGCAAAGCAATTTATCATTCAGTCTGTTAGCTTTAAACAAGTGAGCACACAACTGCACCTTGATCCAAAGGAGTACTCCACTGTACCTTGATGCATTTACAGTTAGTTTCACATCTGTTACTTTAACTCACTAACATTGATATTAATTCAATCTCACACAATTTACAATTCATGGTGTCCTTGAGTTACTCCTTACTGAAATGTTAGTAGAGCTATGTTTTCTTCTTTATTCTTAATTTGGTAATATCGGTTTTGCTGCTCTAAATTACTCTGTAGCCATTTCAGAAAGTGCCTGTTACTCTGCATAGCCACATACCTCCTACTATGCTTCTCACCCATGCAGCTGAACATGGTGACAGAAAAAAACACAAAACAACACTAACTTGTGTCACTTTAAATTTATAAACCCATGAAAAATCTCAATTATGTTCAGAAGTCAGACTGTATTTATCTAATCCATTCACTTTACCACTTTCCTAAATGACTGTCCCAAACATTATTATTTGTCTCCTAAAATCTCAACCACATCTTTCCTACTCTTCATTTTAATTTATGTATCAATACTTGCTTCCTAATTATTAAGAAAATTATACATAAAGAGAATTTACAGATGGTCATCACCACATCCACCTAACTACCAGCACCTCTCCTCATAATTTATGTTTCTTAACTGTTCTCATAAATTTTGTGTGCCAATTCTTGCCCTTGTGTTACTGATCCCATTTTCATTCAGCTACTCAAAGATATTGTTTTGGTACTTTGTTCCTCTCTTTCCTTTGCCATCATTTCTTCTTTACTGAATTATACCCATCAGTTGACAGGCATTCTGTTATTTCTTCCATTTAAAAAAAAAAAAGCACACTTAAAGATATGATTAGAAAATGATTTTCAAATCAATAGATGTGGACATAAATTCTAGCTCATGCATTTACTAGTAGATGACTTCAGGCAGATTATTTAATTTTTTCAAGATTCAGTCTTTTCCTAAAAAGAAAGAAAGTGAAGTCACTCAGTTGTGTCTGACTCTTTGCAACACCATGGACTGTAGCATACCAAGCTCCTCCATCGATGGGATTTTCCAGGCAAGAATACTGGAGTGGCTTGCCATTTCCTTCTCCAGGAGATCTTCCTGACACAGGGATTGAATCCAGGTCTCCCTCATTGTAGGCAGACACTTGACCATAGGCGGATGGCAATTCTTATCTTACATAATTGTTGTGGTATTGAAATGCGATCATATAAAAAGTGCCTTTTATAGCATTGGGCACCAAGATGTTTAATAATTTGATCGATGATACTGTTTCTGTGGGGGGAGAAAGACACACGTTCTTAAATCCCAATTTTCTACTAGCTATCAACTTTTCCTTCTCTACTTCCTGCAAATTTCCATGCTATGATATATTTTCACTATTTTCAGTTTTTTTTTTCTTATTTGTCTCTGAAACCCAAAGTAATTATTATGTTTTTCCTATAAGACTCCACTAAAACAGCTCTTTTAAAATCTCTAATGTCCTTATTGCTAAAAACAGCTTTGCCAATGTCACCAATGTCTCTTATTTTGTTAAAAATATGGATAAATTCTGATTTGACATATTCCTTCTATCCTTATGGGCTTCCCTGATAGCTCAATTGGTAAAGAATCCACCTGCAATGCAGGAGACCCTGGTTTGATTCCTGGGTCAGGAAGATCCCCTGAAGAAGGGATAGGTTACCCACTCCAGTATTCTTGGGCTTCCCTTGTGACTCAGATGGTAAAGAATCTGCCTGCAATACAAGAGACCTGGGATTAATCCCTGGGTTGAAAAGATCCCCTGGTGAAGAGAAAGGCTACCCACTCCAATATTCTGGCCTGGAGAATTCCATGGACTGTATAGTCATGGGGTTGCAAAGAGTTGGACACAACTGAGCCATTTTCACTTTTACATCTTTAAGTATTTTTCTTAATTTGTCCTTTAAGTGCTTACAACTATCAGTTACACATGGCACAGTGGCAAAGGGGAGCTGTTTATCTTAGAGTAATTATATTTTTACATACATCTTATTTCCTTTTTTGAGCAGATAGTGGTAGGTGCCATAATAAAAAGATTGTTTTTGAATGTCACCCTCCGAAAGCAATGGCACTCCACTCCAGACCCTTGCCTGGAAAATCCCATGGATGGAGGAGCCTGGTAGGCTGCAGTCCATGGGCCGCTAGGAGTCAGACACGACTGAGTGACTTCACTTTCACTTTTCACTGTCATGCATTGGAGGAGGAAATGGCAACCCACTCCAGTGTTCTTGCCTGGAGAATCCCAGGGATGGTGGAGCCTGGTGGACTGCCGTCTATGGGGTTGCACAGAGTCGGACACGACTGAAGTGACTTAGCAGTAGCAGCAAAAGGCCAATTTGTATTAGCTGAAGTAAGATACCTCACCTTGATACCTCTCCTTCTTCACAGGCTACTCCTTCTCAATCTACCTTGAGAGTTTCTTCACTTCTCTCCAATCTGTTAATATCGGATTATTCTAGGGCTTAGTCTAATCTCTTTTGCATTTATTCACTTTAAACACCATATGACAGATAATACTGTTATATCTGCAGTCCAAACTTTTCTTTCAAAATCCAAACATCTATATACAGCTGCCTACTATATTTCCAGTTATGTTTCTGTTCTAAGAGAGTTGATCCTTATATAGCATCAGTTTGAAATGAGCATGTCTACTTCTATGCAGGTTTTTTCATAAACATGTATCACACAATCCATGATGGGTTGAATCTGAGAATGCCGAACTGCAGATAAGGTTATAGGACAGATTATGTGTGGAATTTTGACTGTGCTAGGGGTCAATGCCTCATCCTCCATTATTTAAGGGTCAACTGTCTATATGTCTAATATAACATGCTTAACATATAACTCCTGGGCTTCTATACCACCCAGACTTGATTCCTTTAGTCCTCCCAACCACAGCTGATGATGGCAACTACAACTCAGGCCAAAAACATTCTATCAACTTCCACTCATTTATTTTTGTTCACTCATGCCACACACAACCTGTGAGGAAATATCCAATGTGAAATGAAAATATCTCCTGCCATGTTGATAAACAAGTAATGTCACAGGCAACAGTGATTTCAGGTCTCCAAATGTGAATGAGGGCTCCCAAAACTTCTATCCAGTGGATGCTGCCACCCTCCATGGTGATTGCTGAGGAGCTGGGGGGATGCAAGAAGCAAGATGAGCAAGGAAATGGTACTGGCCCTAGAGAGCTGAGGTGCATATGAAAGGAATAAATTCAGTGAGTCCAGAGCCTTACATCTTCCCCTACATAGAATACTAAATTCCTTAACTTGATACCTCATCTTTGATGTTCAGGCTGCCTGCTCCCTGTTACAAACTTGTACATAGCCTGACTTCCCCTCCTGCCTCCTTAGAGCAGTTTTCTCAGAGCTACTGAGATGCTGCCTCCTGGGCTCAGAGTCTTAAGCATTCCCACCAAATAAAATAACTCTCTACTTTCATGTTGTGATTATACCAGAATAAATCCAAAATCCATTGTTGTTCCGTTCTTTATTTATAAACACCATCTGATCCAAGTCCACAATGCCTCTTATCTGGATTTGATCATTATCTAACTAATCTCCATGTTTCCCTCCCTTGATTTCTAATGTCTGTTCTCAGCCTAGAAAGCAGAGAGATTAAACTAGATTATATCTGTATATAGATTTCCCTGGTGGCTCAGACAGTAAAGCTTCTGCCTACAACGTGGGAGGCCTAGGTTTGATCCTTGGGTAATTCCAATCTTTCCAATCCATAGATAACTAATGAGAACCAATTATATAGCACAGGAAGCTCTACTCAATGCTCTGTGGTGACCTAAATGGGAAGGAAATCCAGAGAAGAGGGGATTTATGTACACATGTGGCTGATTCCACTTTGCTGTACAGTAGAAGTCCAACATTTTCTGATTCTCAGAAGCCCCTATCAATCCCTTTATTGGTCCTGAAGTGCAAAATCCATTTACTTGTGGGAGTGAGATAGTGTATAGAATGCTAGATACTTTAGAATGATATCAGAGGTCTGTGTTTTCCAGGGCAGAGAGCGTGAGAAGCAGACATACTTTTTAATTCTCTTTAGGTGAGTCTTCACAAGGGAAAAAAGTCAAATAAACCAATGCAGGGGGAAAATACCATTCAATCCCTGGGTTGGGAAGATGCCCTGGAGAAGAAAATGGCAACCCACTACTGGAATATTCCCAGTATTCTTGCCTGGGAAATCCCATGGACAGAGGAGTCTGGCAGAATATGGTCCATGAGGTTGCAAAGAGTGGGACACGACTTAGAGCCTGAACATGCATGTACCGTATGTTCAAGGCTGGCAACAGAGGTCAGAAAATTTTCAGTTTCTCTACTTGTATTTAGCTACACTTGCATAGCACAGCCTTCCCACCTGGAAGAATCTGGTTTTTGATACCACTTCAATTGTCCTAGCTATAGAGGCTCTATGGATCAGAACATCAGCCTTGATAAGTTTTTCTAATGATTTTACAGCTTTTTGTTATTATAAAAGTAATAAATGAGTATAAATGTAAAACTTGGAGAATAAAAGTAGTATAAAGAAGAAAATTAAAAAAAAAAGAAAGTGAAATCGCTCAGTCATGTCCAACTCTTTGCGACCCCATGGACTATAGCCTACCAGGTTCCTCTGTCCATGGGATTTTCCAGGCAAGAATACTGGAGTGGGTTGTCATTTCCTTCTCTAGGAGATCTTCTCAACCCAGGAATTGAACTCAGGTCTCCCGTATTGTAGGCGGACACTTTACTGTCTGAGCCACCAGGGAAGTCCAATACAGTACAGTAGAAACTAACACACTATTGTAAAACAACTATCTTCAATAAAAAACAATAAACAAACAAAAACTACATCATATCTGTCTTCTGATAAAACTCTGCCTGGATCTCCATATTACTAAAGTAAATGGAAAATTCTTATGGTGATCTCTGCTAAATCCTACTTAATCTGACACTTGATTTCCTTTCCAACATTTGCATTGACCTTCATCCACTTTTTTGTTTCACTCCAGTTGTTGGCCAGCATGAACCAGGATTGTTGCTACCTCAGGGACATTGTGCACGTAGTTCCTTCTGACCATTTTTTGCCCAAATATCTGCAGAGCTAACTCCCTTTGTAGGAATCAGACATTCTGAAAAGCTAGAATATTGCCTTTTCAATAAAAATTAAATGTAGTATAATTTCAAAGTAGAAATTTCCCTCATGCACCTTTTCTAGTAATCCCTCCATGCCAGAGGTAACTCCTGTTCTGATTTTTGTCATCACAGATTACCTTTGTTTCTGAATATCACAAAAGTGAAATTTAGCTAGAAACTCTTTTTTCTTGGCTTTTTTCCCCTTCATTTATACAGTTCAGTTCAGTAGCTCAGTTGTGTCCGACTCTGCGACCCCATGAATCGCAGCACGCCAGGCCTCCCTGTCCATCACCAACTCCCAGAGTTCACCCAGACTCACGTCCATCGAGTCAGTGATGCCATCCAGCCATCTCATCCTCTGTCGTCCCCTTCTCCTCCTGCCCCCAATCCCTCCCAGCATCAGAGTCTTTTCCAATGAGTCAACTCTTCTCATGAGGTGGTCAAAGTACTAGAGTTTCAGCTTTAGCATCATTCCTTCCAAAGAAATCCCAGGGCTGATCTCCTTCAGAATGGACTGGTTGGATCTCCTTGCAGTCCAAGGGACTCTCAAGAGTCTTCTCCAACACCACAGTTTAAAGGCATCAATTCTTCAGCGCTCAGCCTTCTTCACAGTCCAACTCTCACATCCATACATGACCACAGGAAAAACCAGAGCCTTGACTAGATGAACCTTTGTTGCCAAAGTAATGTCTTTGCTTTTGAATATGCTATCGAGGTTGGTCATAACTTTCCTTCCAAGGAGTAAGTGTCTTTTAATTTCATGGCTGCAGTCACCATCTGCAGTGATTTTGGAGCCCCCCAAAATAAAGTCTGACACTGTTTCCACTGTTTCCCCATCTATTTCCCATGAAGTGATGGGACCAGATGCCATGATCTTCATTTTCTGAATGTTGAGCTTTAAGCCAACTTTTTCAGTCTCCACTTTCACTTTCATCAAGAGGCTTTTTAGTTCCTCTTCACTTTCTGCCATAAGGGTGGTGTCATCTGCATATCTGAGGTTATTGATATTTCTCCTGGCTATCTTAATACCAGCTTGTGTTTCTTCCAGTCCAGCGTTTCTCATGATGTATTCTGCATATAAGTTCAACAAGTGGGGTGACAATATACAACCTTGATGAACTCCTTTTACTATTTGGAACCAGTCTGTTGTTCCATGTCCAGTTCTAACTGTTGCTTTCTGACCTGCATATAGGTTTCTCAAGAGGCAGGTCAGGTGGTCTGGTATTCCCATCTCTTTCAAAATTTTCCTCAGTTTATTGTGATCCACACAGTGAAAGGCTTTGGCATAGTCAATAAAGCAGAAATAGATGTTTTTCTGGAACTCTCTTGCTTTTTCCATGATCCAGCGGATATTGGCAATTTGATCTCTGGTTGCTCTGCCTTTTCTAAAACCAGCTTGAATATCAGGAAGTTCATGGTTCACATATTGCTGAAGCCTGGCTTGGAGAATTTTGAACATTACTTTACTAGTGCGTGAGATGAGTTTATATCAATAGTCTGTATCTTTATATTGCTGGTTATTATTTTATTCCATGAATACATCATTTATTAATTTTTCTTCTTTAAAGGGGCATTTGGGTATTTTCAGTGTCTGATTATATATAAGAATCTTACAATCATTTTATACAAGTCATTTTGATGACAAATCCTTTCATTCCTCTTTGTAAACACCTAAGGATCATAGGGTACATATATGTTTAATTTTATAAGTAAACACAAACCAGTTTCCCAAAGTTGTATCACTTTACATGTCCTCTAAGAAAGTCAGAGAAACCATTTACTACCCATGTTTACCAGGACATGGGATTGTTAGCTTTTTTAAAGTTAGCCTTTTAAAGTTTTGAGTTTTTATTTGACTATCATTTTAATTTGCATCACTTGGTGATTAATTCTGTTCAGAAATGTTGTTTGTTTATTGGACATTTGCATATATCCTTTATGGTTACATTGGTTCAAGAATATTTTCCCTTTTCTGGTAGAATATGTTGGCTCTCCATTGTCATTATCCAAGTCAAATGATGCAATATTTTAACATAGGAATCAATTTGAGTCACAATTTAAAAAGAAGTTGGGAATGCTTTAAAGTTCTCCTGGACTTTCAACCCAATTCTTAACTAAATGTGATTCAAAATGCCTTAAATTTTCACACTAGAATGGAAGGATATTTCAGTCTACTTTTGAAGATGAAAGGAGCAGAATATATCTCCACAAAATATATGTTTTTGGCATAAGAATTACCTTTAGCCAATTATTTTTAAGAAACAGCAGGCTTAGGAGAGTCTCTAAAAAGCAAGTAGAAGTTACTCTTCTGAAAGTGACATTTTGCATTTATAAAAGAACTCTCCACTTATAAGATTGTTTCTCTCTGTAATCTAAGACAAGGTCACAGTTAAACCTCTAAAACTCAAGTTGGTTGCCTTCTCCATTTTTAAGTCTGCATAACAACCATATCTTTGTTTACTATGCTTTTGCCCCTTCTCCAGGGGATCTTCCCAACCCAGGGATTGAGCCCAGGTCTCCCACATTGCAGGCAGACGCTTTACCATCTGAGCCACCAGAGAAACCCTTTTGTCTTTAAATGGTGATGGTAATTAAGGTTGTGATGTGGGTCATTTTAGGGAGTTATTCAGTTTTATTGGGAATTCCCCACATATACAGATAGTACCCAGGTTACTAAAGTTTATTTTTCTCCTGTTAGTGTGTTATTATTATTATTATTATTAATCATTATTATGGGGGGAGGGCTCTTAGCCAAGTGCCTAGGATAGAGGGAAAATTATTTTTCCTCCCCTACATAATTATTTCAATTTAAGAAGCTATGAGAAATATTGTCTATTACAGGCAACTAATGCAAAGACTTTTTTGTAACTCCAAAAGACCTTTGACTACCAATTTACTTCCAGGTGTATCTAAAATTGGGGACCGCAAATTATTAATGTGTTAACAGTTTAACCTTATCAAAATTTTGGAGTAGACATCATAGTCAACAAAAGAGTCTGAAATGCAGTATTTGGATGCAATCTCAAAAACAACAGCATGATCTCTATTCTTTTCCAAGGCAAACCATTCAATCTCACAGTAATCCAAGTCTATGCCCTAACCAGTAATGCTGAAGAAGCTGAAGTTGAATGATTCTATCAAGACCTCAAGACCTTCTAGAACTAATACTGAAAAAAATATGTCCTTTTCATCATAAGGGACTGGAATGCAAAAGTTGGAAGTCAAGAGATACCTGGAGTAACAGGCAGATTTGGCAGTGGAGTACAAAATGAAACAGGGCAAAGGCTAACAGATTTTTGCCAAGAGAACACACTGGTTATAGCAAGCACTGCCTTCCAACAACACAAGAGAAGACTCTACACATGGACATCACCAGATGGTCAACACTGAAATCAGATTGATTATATTTTTTGCAGCCAAAGATCGAGAAGCTATAAAGTCAGCAAAAACAAGACTGGGAGCTGACTGTGGCTCAGATCATGAACTCCTTATTGCCAAATTCAGACTGAAATTGAAGAAAGTAAGGTAAACCAATAGACCATTCAGGTATGACCTAAATCAAATCCCTTCGATTATACAGTGGAGGTGACAAATAGAGTCAAGAGATTAGATCTGATAGACAGAGAAATGTTTTGTTTTGTCTCAGTATTGAGAGTTCTCCTCGCCCACATTAAACTTAAGTTCAATTGACTTTGTGGATTTTAACCCAACTTTTAACCTCCCTCTCACCTATAAAATCTATTACCATTTCCAGACTTTTTCTATACAAGAAAAAAAATGCTAAACAATTGAATTTTCTAGGTGGTTTGTTTTATGTGGCTATTCTATCCAGTCTCAGAATTAGGCTCCGGACCAATTACTCTAAGATGGAATAATTCATCTTAGATCTTCCTTGCACTATAAGCAAATACACAGCTGGACAATATAAATGACAAAAATAAAATTAAAAAAGCTCTACAGATATCAAACAGTTGATAGCATAGTACTAAAATTGTTAAGAGAAGGATAATATACAAAATAAGCTCTATATTCACTATGAGTTTATCCCTGAGGACATTTTTCAAACAAGTAGGTACAGATATGAAACAGTAAGGGACAGTCTCCATGGATGGAGAAAATACAAATTGAGTTCAGGGATGCTAAGATGGGCAAAGATCATAGTGGTATAAATTTTTAAAGTAGGGGGACCACATAGAAAGATTCCTCCAATTTTCAAGCCTGGTTTCCCTTGGGATATTCATTAAAGCATAAGCTACACAGGTAGAAAATGGATTCTGAGGAAATTGTGGGAAGACTCAAAGCAAAACAAATTTCAAAAGGTAGCACATATTAATATGGATTATGTCAACCATAATCTCATTCAACAAGAAATAATACCTGTAAAATTCACAAACACTTGAAAATCAAGCAATACTTTTTCTAAGTAATCTATAGGTCTTCAATAAAGAAGCAAAAAATACAAAGTGAAATTAAACAATAATTTAAAAAAATCAAAATTCATGGAGTGCTGTTCAAACAGTATGTAGAAGGAAAAACATAACTTCAAATGAATAAGTTAATAAAGAAAAATATTTTAGAATGAATAACCACATTACCATCTCAAAATCTATTTAAAAATTATTCCTCTAAAATAGATATCCAAAAGGAAATAATAAAGGTGTAAAGGAGAAATCAATAGAGCAAAATAACAAAGCAAACATAAAAGTTGCTTTATTGAAAAATGAGTAATATTGGTAAATTTCTAGCAAGAGTGATCAAGAGAAATAACTAATAACAAGAAAGAGGAAACTTCACAAAATCTCATGAAGATATCATGATGTGAAGGTAGATTGTGAATCATTATAAACCAATAAGCTGACAACATAAACAAATAGATAAATTCTTTGAAATTCACTATTTTATGAAATTGGAATAAAACATCAAGAAATGTGGCCATGATCTCTTAAGGAAATTGAATCAGTAATTACACACTTTACACAAACTGAACTCTAGCACCAGACAGTTTCATTGCTTAGTTCTATCCAACATCTAATAATGTAATAAAAACAAGCTAACTCAAACTCTTTTAGAAAACAGAGAAGGAATAAATATTTTCTGAGGCCAGCATAGCAGTGATATCAAAACCTGCTACAACATTCCAAGAAAAGAAAGTTACAGATCAATACAGAATTCTTAAATTCAGTATTAGAAAAGTAAATCTAGGATGAAGCAAAATTGATAAAACCTTATGACCAAGTGGGTTTTATCTCACTACTACAACTGAACAGTTAATTTAGTAATGTTCACATCATATATGAAAAATACACAGAATCAACTGTTTATATGTATATATTATTAAAATCATTGGAAAATGCAATAGAAACATAAACTATTGGAAATCACATCATAACATATGAAATCCAAGAACTAGATTAAGCAAAAGTTGTGCAAGGATTGACCAGAAAAAAGAAATTGGTACCATTTTAATGTTATCAATTTCTATGCTTAAATGTCACTTCCTCGTGTAAGTCTTCATTGTTTCCTTAATTTTATTCTACTTAATAAGCTAACATATAATTATTTATATATTGTATATAAGTGTGAATAGCATATATAGCATATGTTAGGTTGTATAGTGTTAATTGCTCAGTTGTGTCTGACTCTTTGCGACCCCATGGACTGTAGACCAGCAGGCTCCTTGTCCATGAAATTCTCCAGGCAAGAATACTGGAGTGGGTAGCCCTTCCATTCTCCAGGGGATCTTCTTGACCCAGGGATTAAACCCAGGTCTCCCACGTTGCAGGCACCATCAGGGAAGCCCTAAATTTTAAAAGTCAAGGATACTTTAGTCTCTAAGGGTAGAAATCGAATTCATAATAGTTTAAGAACAGAGGGACTTTATTGATTAATGGCTTCATGTAACTAGAACATTCAGGAATGGTGCTATTTCTATTTTCATATCTAAGTGTTTAAACTAGGTCTCCCACACACTATCTTAACACTGAGCCTATCATTCTATCCCTCAATTTTTAAATTCTACTTTCCTTATGGTCTCTCACTGAAGAAGGTTTTCTTTCATACATTTTTAAGAATTCCCACTCATTTTCAGAATCTCAATATTCAAAATTCATGGGCAGAATTTTGACGGCAGCAATAAGATGACTCAACTCCAGATGCTTTCTATCTTGGTATCTTGGCTAAGGATTCATAAATATGTATGAAGCTCTATCATGTGAAAAATGGGGAAGAGATGCTATAACATATAGAAGGACGAGATATTCATTACAGAGTAATTAAAACAGTAGGAGGTCAGGGTTAATGGCTGTAACATTTTTACACATTTTTTTTCAGGGATTAATCCTCAGTACTTAGCATGGTTCTTAACAAAATTTATTGGTCACTATTTGCTAAATGATTAGAAGGGAATCCCAGATGTATTTCAGTCGTTCCTTAGTCATTGTTAAATTGCTTTCCTCATTTTCATTTGTAAATTTTATTAATTTGAACTTCAGTGATATTTTCCCTTTCATATCACACAAATAGAACATTGGTAATTAACTAGACTGTTTTTGATAGAAAGATATAAAAATCAGGACATATTCTAATTTTTCATTGCTGTGGTCTTTACATTTTAAGTAAGGACTATAAAATCAGAGAGGAGATAATCATTTAATGCATTAAGAAAATGAATATATGGAATTTAGAAAGATGGTAACGATAACCCTGTATGTGAGACAGCAAAAGAGACACAGATGTATAGAAGAGTCTTTTGGACTCTGTGGGAGAGGGAGAGGGTGGGAAGATTTGGGAGAATGGCATTGAAACATGTAAAATATCATGTATGAAACGAGATGCCAGTCCAGGTTTGATGCACGATACTGGATGCTTGGGGCTAGTGCACTGGGACGACCCAGAGGGATGGTATGGGGAGGGAGGAGGGAGGAGGGTTCAGGATGGGGAACACATGTATACCTGTGGTGGATTCATTTTGATATTTGGCAAAACTACTACAATTATGTAAAGTTTAAAAATAAAATAAAATTTAAATTATATTAAAAAAAGAAAATGAATAATAAACTCATGTCTTATTCATTCACATTAATAGAACTCGTCACGAAATATCTGCTCTGTAACTCAGGTCTACCCTTTCTCCATTTTATTTGTATTTAGTGAATTAGTTAAAAATCTACACTGTTGATCTAACCTTCCCTAGATCCCTAACACAACGCTTCCTTATCTCCTTTGCTGCCCACAGCACATTGTATATGCCCTAATTGTGTATACCCACTCTGTTGTACATATTGCATCTCTCCATCATGAAAGGAAAATCTTTATCATTATTTAAGAAGTCATTGGTTTTAATTCATTTCAGCAACTAAGAATTCTTCAGCAACGTGACAGGTATTGTGCTAACAGGACTGTAAAGATACATGATCATCCATTAAGGACACTCTTGGGCTTCAAGTTATGCTTGTAGCATACATATATGCTACAAGTATATATGTAATATCCAGAATTCTTTGCTTATGGTTAGCTTTCATTTCAGACTGAGACTGTTTCCCCCAAATTCTTAGTTCTTTACCAAGTTTCTTTTATTTGTATTTTATTCCACCGTATTATAATTTTTGGCCTTCCAGAAAGCTTTTTTATTCAACTAGAATTTTGAAAAGAAAAGAGCCAAGGGACACCTATTCCTTCTTTAGATAAATCATCCTTTTGAAAAGTAATTATATCCTCACACTTTCATGTCATATCAGTGTAATGATAATAATTCTCTAACCAATGCTCTTGTCTAAAGTGTTTCCTCC
Source organism: Bos indicus x Bos taurus (assembly GCF_003369695.1). Taxonomy (NCBI): domain Eukaryota; kingdom Metazoa; phylum Chordata; class Mammalia; order Artiodactyla; family Bovidae; genus Bos; species Bos indicus x Bos taurus. Next base: position 49,388,818 of record NC_040101.1, on the reverse strand, counting down.
AACTTTACTATAATCATTGATGAGTTCTAGTAATTTTCTGGTGGAGTCTTTAGGGTTTTCTATATAGAGGATCATGTCATCTGCCAACAGTGAGAGTTTTACTTCTTCTTTTCCAATTTGGATTCCTTTTATTTCTTTTTCTGCTCTGATTGCTGTGGCCAAAACTTCCAAAACTATGTTGAATAGTAATGGTGAAAGTGGGCACCCTTGTCTTGTTCCTGACTTTAGAGGAGATGCTTTCAATTTTTCACCATTGAGGATAATGTTTGCTGTGGGTTTGTCATATATAGCTTTTATTATGTTGAGGTATGTTCCTTCTATTCCTGCTTTCTGGAGAGTTTTTATCATAAATGGATGTTGAATTTTATCAAAGGCTTTCTCTGCATCTATTGAGATAATCATATGGTTTTGATTTTTCAATTTGTTAATGTGGTGTATTACATTGATTGATTTGCGGATATTGAAGAATCCTTGCATCCCTGGGATAAAGCCCACTTGATCATGGTGTATGATCTTTTTAATGTGTTGTCAGATTCTGATTGCTAGAATTTTGTTAAGGATTTTTGCATCTATGTTCATCAGTGATATTGGCCTGTAGTTTTCTTTTTTTGTGGGATCTTTGTCAGGTTTTGGTATTAGGGTGATGGTGGCCTCATAGTATGAGTTTGGAAGTTTACCTTCCTCTGCAATTTTCTGGAAGAGTTTGAGCAGGATAGGTGTTAGCTCTTCTCTAAATTTTTGGTAGAATTCAGCTGTGAAGCCGTCTGGACCTGGGCTTTTGTTTGCTGGAAGATTTTTTATTACAGTTTCAATTTCCGTGCTTGTGATGGGTCTGTTAAGATGTTCTATTTCTTCCTGGTCCAGTTTTGGAAAGTTGTACTTTTCTAAGAATTTGTCCATTTCTTCCACGTTGTCCATTTTATTGGCATATAATTGTTACAAAACACCTCGAATAGCCAAAGCTATCTTGAGAAAGAAGAATGGAACTGGAGGAATCAACCTGCCTGACTTCAAGCTTTATTACAAAGCCACAGTTATCAAGACAGTATGGTACTGGCACAAAGACAGAAATATTGATCAATGGAACAAAATAGAAAGCCCAGAGATAAATCCACGCACATACGGACACCTTCTCTTTGACAAAGGAGGCAAGAATATACAATGGATTAAAGACAATCTCTTTAACAAGTGGTGCTGGGAAAACTGGTCAACCACTTGTAAAAGAATGAAACTAGACCACTTTCTAACACCATACACAAAAATAAACTCAAAATGGATTAAAGATCTCAACGTAAGACCATAAACTTTAAAACTCTAGAGGAGAACATAGGCAAAACACTCTCCGACATGTATCACAGCAGGATCCTCTATGACTCACCTCCCAGAATATTGGAAATAAAAGCAAAAATAAACAAATGGGACCTAATTAAACTTAAAAGCTTCTGCACAACAAAGGAAACTATTAGCAAGGTGAAAAGGCAGCCTTCAGAATGGGAGAAAATAATAGCAAATGAAGCAACTGACAAACAACTAATCTCAAAAATATACAAGCAACTCCTACAGCTCAACTCCAGAAAAATAAATGACCCAATCAAAAAGTGGGCCAAAGAACTAAATAGACATTTCTCCAAAGAAGACATACAGATGGCTAACAAACACATGAAAAGATGCTCAACATCACTCATTATCAGAGAAATGCAAATCAAAACCACTATGAGGTACCATTTCACGCCAGTCAGAATGGCTGCGATCCATAAGTCTACAAGCAATAAATGCTGGAGAGGGTGTGGAGAAAAGGGAACTCTCTTACACTGTTGGTGGGAATGCAAACTAGTACAGCCACTAGAGAACAGTGTGGAGATTCCTTTAAAAACTGGGAATAGAACTGCCTTATGATCCAGCAATCCCACTGCTGGGCATACACACTGAGGAAACCAGAAGGGAAAGAGACATGTGTACCCCAGTGTTCATCGCAACACTGTTTATAATAGCCAGGACATGGAAGCAACCTAGATGCCCATCAGCAGATGAATGGATAAGAAAGCAGTGGTACATATACACAATGGAGTATTACTCAGCCATTAAAAAGAATACATTTGAATCAGTTCTAATGAGATGGATGAAACTGGAGCCTATTATACAGAGTGAAGTAAGCCAGAAAGAAAAACACCAATACAGTATACTAATGCATATATATGGAATTCAGAAAGATGGTAACAATAACTCTGTGTACGAGACAGCAAAAGAGACACTGATGTATGGAACAGTCTTATGGACTCTGTGGGAGAGGGAGAGGGTGGGAAGATTTGGGAGAATGGCATTGAAACATGTATAATATCATGTATGAAAAGAGTCGCCAGTCCAGGTTCGATGCACGATACTGGATGCTTGGGGCTGGTGCACTGGGATGACCCAGAGGGAGGGTATGGGGAGGGAGGAGGGAGGAGGGTTCAGGATGGGGAACACAGGTATACCTGTGGCAGATTCATTTCGATATTTTGCAAAACTAATACAATATTGTAAAGTTTAAAAATAAAATAAAATTAAAAAAAAAGAAAAGGGATGCTAGCTCTCCAAAAAATAAATAAATAAATAAATAAATAAAAACGAAAACATTTTGTCTGTATGATGATGCATTAAAATTCAACATTTATGGAACACCTCCTACATGTTAGGTATTAATTTTCAAATGATTAAAAGTAAATTCTGTAATAGAAAAAAAAATAAAGTGTTTCCTCTTCCAATCTGTTTCTTATGATGCTTGTCAGATTAACATTAAAATTTGGTTATTTTTTCTGTTAAAAGAGTCACCCTGGTGTTCCTTCTTTCTGGAATGCTGTACCTTAAGTTTTTACTTTAGAATTATCCCAACTCCTAGGTGCTCCTTCTTGAATAGTTAGTACCAGCAAGACTCTCCCCTCCCTCAGATTCTGTGGCCTGAAGAATCTTTTAGAGCAACTGTTTTGCACACTGCATATATTCTCACGTATTGCTTTATTCTGCTTGTTATAGCTTGTGATGTAGGCTGAATTTCTGTTGAGATCCACATTGTGATGAATTCCTCTGTATACAGAAGGTAAAGAACCTCCAAAAACTGATGTACTCAAGAAAAAGTCAATGCTATCATTAATAATGATAGAAGTGGTCTAGAAAGATTTAGCACTTTTATGATATTAAAATACATAGTTCCTAAAAGTTTAATTTCATCTCATCCATCTTTATGTCCTAAATTTTAAGATGAGAAAAAGATGTGTGTTTTAATTTTATAAAATATGATTCCACCTGCATGAAATAATTAGGACAAAGAAAAATTAAATTGTGAAAACACTGATCAATAATACTTCAGACAATAAAAACATGAAACAAATTATATCATGGGTGCTTCAAAATAGCGATATTATTTTTTTTTTTAGCTAATTGAAATGAATATGTCAAATGAAAGGAAAATAAAGGCTACAGTGAGTCATCATTTTCATTTTTAAATTATATCCAATTAGATAAAATTAATTTATCAGAAAGAATAGTGAATATTAAAGTATAGTGCTAACTAAGTCTGTTATGGAGTAATGCATCTTATATATGTGATATTCTTATTTTTGTAGAAAGAAATGAAACATTAAATGGAGGGAAGTTATTAAAGACCCTAGTAGCTCAGCTGGTAAAGAATCCGCCTGCAATGCAGGAGACCCTGTTTCAATTCCAGGGTCGGGAAGATCTGCTGGAGAAGGAATAGGTTCCCCTCTCCAGTATTCTTGGGCTTCCCTGGAGGCTCAGCTGGTAAAGAATCCGCTTGCAATACAGGAGGCCACGATCTTTGGGATCATGGAGTCCCAAAGAGTTGGACACGACTGAGCGACTTTCACTTAAGACACTTGTGGTAGATTTTGCCTTGAATCCTGACCTTACCTCCTAATACATGTTTGATAGTAAGGAAGTCATATAGTCTCACTGATCATCAATTCTCTCATATAGAATTTAGTATAATATTTATCTCAGAAGGTTGTCATAAGATTTAAATAGTACATAGTAAAGTGCTCATTAAGGTGCCTAACACATTTTACTAATCCAAAAATTGCAAGGTATTAATATTTTCAGATACCTTGTAACTTAAAATCTTCTCCTAAAGCACTTATATTTAGTAACACGGAGGTCCAGCTCCATTATGAAGTTTGTTTTAACAATGCCCAGATTTGGAGCAACACAGGAGCTGATATTAAAGGAGGTAAATGTTGAGGGAGTACCTGAAATCGAATAGTAGATTTGAAATTTAAATCTATAATGTTATTTTTAAAGAAAAATGATTATTAATATCCTCATTGATTTGTAGTTACCATTGAAGACAGGATGTTGACTGGAATGAAACATGAAATAAGTTTCTAGGGGTATTTATAATGGTTTATTTCTTGATATGGGGCCTATAACATGGTGCTGATCAGCTTATTAAAACAAATTGAGCTATGTATAGGAGAAGGCAATGGCAACCCACTCCAGTACTTTGTCTGGAAAATCCCATGGATGGAGGAGCCTTGTAGGCTGCAGTCCATGGGATCGCAAAGGGTCGGACACGACTGAGCAACTTTGCTTTCATTTTTCAGTTTCATGCATTGGAGAAGGAAATGGCAACCCACTCCAGTGTTCTTGCCTAGAGAACCCCAGGGACGGTGGAGCCGGATGGTCTGCTGTCTATGGGGTTGCACAGAGTCGGACACGACTGAAGTGACTTAGCAGACGTAGCAGCAGCAGAGCTATGTATACATGTTATGTTCACTCTTATGTTTGTTATACATAAAGTTTAGATTCCATTTATTTATCTTTGTAATTCAACAGATGTATTTATTTTACAAATATAATAAAAGCTTTCAATTGCTTATTGTATCAATGAGAAAAACAAATCAAATAATATATCATTTTTGAGTTGAATAATTTTTTGAAATCAATATACTTGCATTGATCAAGTATATGTTATTTAATATTACAGCAATGTACATTTAATAGTGATGGAGTGAATTTTTAAATTAGACACTTATGTCTAATATTAAAACTCACTGAATATTAAATTGCAGTGAGTATACCTGAAAGTGAAAGTGAAAATGAAGTCGCTCAGTCGTGTCTGGCTTTTTGCAACCCCATTGACTGTAGCCTACCAGGCTCCTCCATCCATGGGATTTTCCAGGCAGGAATACTGGAGTGGGTTACCATTTCCTTCTCCAGGGGATCTTCCCAACCCAGGGATCGAACCCAGGTCACCTGCATTGTAGACAGTCGCTTTACAGTTTCAGCTACCAGGGAGTATACCTAGTATCTGAGAGAATTATGATAAGGTTATCAGCACAAAATCTAAAACCTTTGAAAAGATCACATTATGATCGAGAACCCATTATGACAGAAAAATCCACAAAAGTAAGGTGGATATATAAGTCTTCAGATATAAATGATATATTTTTAATGTTATATTAATTACATTAAAGCAAATGAAAAATATTAAAATATTTGAATTTTTAAATTTTTGACTAGGTCCTAATTTTCCAAAGTAGATTTTCTTTTGATAGACCAGTCTATCAAACATGAGGATTTTATTTACTTCCTTTGGTAGTTATATACCCTTTGCTTTAATTGTAACAAATCATCTCTATAAATCTACATTAAAATCATAATTTAATTTGGAAATGACTATTACATTTCTATGACACTTCAGCTTTGGCTCCTCCCAGGATTGATCCCTATGAAGGCAGGATCTGAAACTTTCCTAATGTGATAAACTTTACATCACACACACTGAGCATTCTTAAATCATAAAAACCTGAGATTATTTCCTTCCTGGCTATCAGGCATGCCCATCTTATACAATAACTGATTTATCCCTACACACTTTTAACTGGACTATGATCTTATTATCCTAACAAATTCCTAGCAACAATAAAAACTTTGTAATTTTCAAACATTTTTACCTCTTGTAAAGGGGTTCTCTTGAGTGCACAGAATTATTCAATAAGCAATACAAATTTAAAGCTAGTTCTCATAAAAAATTGAAATGCCAGCTAATGAAGTTGGTAATGAAATTTGGAGCTAACAAATCTTTATACTTTTATAATAATTTGAATTAAATGACTCATGATTCTAATATAATTTAGATATATTTATTCTTAACATGACTTATAGTCTTTGCATGATTAGTTTATTTTACCAACTAAGAAGTTCCATTAGAAATGTATAATTCATTCATTATGATTTTTATAATTTAGCAAAAAGCTCTGAAATCATAACAAAAGGCAGGTTTATTTCTAAAACTAACACACCGTTGTAACTATATGCCTAATAAGTATGTCTATTGTTTCCTGGAATACAAAATCAAGTGGGCATCACCACGAACAAATCTAGTGGAAATGATGGAATTCCAGTTGACCTATTTCAAACCCTAAAAAATGATGTTCTTAAAGTGCTGCACTCAATATGCCAGCAAATTGGGAAAACTCAGCAGTGGCCACAGGACTGGAAAAGGTCAGTTTTCATTACAATCTCAAAGAAAGGCAATGCCAAAGAATGCTCAAAGTACCACACAATTGCACTCATCTCACACGCTAGCAAAGTAATGCTCAAATTTCTCCAAGCCAGGCTTCAACAGTATGTGAATTGTGAGCTTCCAGATGTTCAAGCTGGATTTAGAAAAGGCAGAGGAAACAGAGATCAAATTGCCAACATCTGTTGCATTACTGAAAAAGCGAGAGAATTCCAGAAAAACATCTACTTCTGTTTTATTGATTACACCAAAGCCTTTCATGGTGTAGATCACAAAAAACTGTGGAAAATTCTGAAAGAGATGGGAATACCAGACTACCTTACCTGCCTCCTGAGAAATATGTATATAGGTCAAGAAGCAACAGTTGGAAGTGCACATGGAATAACAAACTGTTTCCAAATAGGAAAAGGAGTACATAAAGGCTGTATATTGTCACCCTGCTTATTAATCTTATATGCTGAAATCATCATGTAAAATGCCAGGCTGGAAGAAGCATAAGTTGGATTCAAGATTGCCAGGAGAGATATCAATAACCTCAGATATACAGATGACACCACCCTTATAGCAAAAAGTGAAGAACTAAAGAACCTCTTGATGAAAGTGAAAGAGAAGAGTGAAAAAAGTTGGCTTAAAACTCAACATTCAGAAAACTAAGATCATGGCATCTGGTCCCATCACTTCAAGGCAAATAAATGGGGAAACAATGAGAGACTATTTTGGGGTGCTACAAAATCACTGCAGATGGTGACTGCTGCTGTGAAATTAAAAGACCCTTGCTCCTTGGAAGAAAAATTATGACCAACATAGACAGCATATTAAAAAGCAGAGACATTACTTTGCCAACAAAGGTCCGTCTAGTCAAGGCTATAGTTTTTCCAGTGGTCATGTTTGAATGTGAGAGTTGGAACATAAGGAAAGCTGAGCAGTGAAGAACTGATGCTTTGAAACTGTGGTGTTGCTGAAGACTCTTGAAAGTCCCTTGGACTGCAAGGAGATCAAGCCAGTCCATCCTAAAGTAAATCAGTCCTGAATATTCATTGGAAGGACTGATGCTGAACCTGAACTCCAGTACTTTGGCCATCTGATGTGAAGAGCTGACTCATTGGAAAAGACCGTGATGCTAGGAAAGACTGAAAGCAGAAGGGAATGACATTGGATGAGGTGGTTGGATGGCACCACCAACTCAATTGACATGAGTTTGAGCAAGCTCCGGGAGTTGGTGATGGACAGGAAAGCCTGGTGTGCTGCAGTCCATGGAGTTGCAAAGAGTCAGACACAACTGAGCAACTGAACTGAACTGAACTGATTGTTTCCTATATTCCCTTCAAAGTGAAAATTGCTCAGTTGTGTCTGATTTTGTGACCGCATGGACTACATAGTTCAAGAATTCCAGGCCAGAATACTGGAGTGGGCAGCCGTTCCATTCTTTAGGGTGTCTTCCCAATCTAGGAATTGAACCAGGGTCTCCTGCATTGCAGGTGGATGGTTTACTAGCTGAGCTACCAGGGAAGCCCTTACCTCTTACTTAGGAGTTTACATCATTTATTATTTTAATGTTTTTAAAACTTATTCATTAAGACTATGAGCTACTTGAGGGAAACTTCTGCATCTTCCTCTTTGACCTTCCAGATTCTTTCTTGCTACCTGTGGTTAAGTTTCATGCTCCTATTTTCTTTAAACACATGAATAAATGAATGAGTGGAATATTAGATGCCAATTTTTACCAAAGTCTCCTTTCTTCTCTGATTTGCTTATTGTCTTGGATATCATATAAGGCAGCATAGTCACATTTTGTTAATAAAAAATGTAAGTTCATCTTAGATTCAAAGAAAAGGCTGATGCAAAATCAAAGCATCCCAGAACATATGTTGCTATATCCAGTTACTAATAAATTGTAAAATAATTTTAAGGAATTCTCAAAAATGTAATCCTTTGAAATAATAGAAACTGGTTTGTTTTATGCATAAGTGTAGATTGCCATCTACAAGAAATATTTTATCCGTGAATTTCATGTAATAATAAAATCTGAGACAGCATTAACAGAAAATATGGAACCTTTTCATGTCTGATTGGAAAGGGATTGGGACTACATTTCACATGAATAAAATTGATCTGATATTTGCCCAACTTACACTTGGTTTTGTAGTGAATAGCTTGAGGATCAGACTCAGGAATTTAGAGTTCATTTATTTCAAAATTTGGAAACAAGGTCAAGAGAGATAAAGGGCTTTATGAAGATCAGAGTCTTCTGAAAAGAAAAGAGGCGTTGCATAAGCCTACTCTTTCTATTTTCATTCTATTACATCATTCTTCACTATTTTATAACAAAATTCCTCCAGTCAAAAGGTTATGATTTTAAAACATTTTAAATTTTGTTGATGTATAAAACACATACTGTAATACGTATTTGTTCTTCTTGTTGTTTAATCACTAAGTCATATCTGACACTTTCCAACACCATGGACTGTAGCTCACCAGATTCCTCTGTCCATGGGATTTTCCAGGCAAGAATACTGGACTGGGTTGCCATTTCCTTCTCCAGGGGATCTTCCTGACCCAGGGATCAAACCCATCTCCTACACTGGCAGGCAGACTTTACCACTAAGCCACCAGAAAAGCCTACAATGTGTATTCAGTTCAGTTCAGTCACTCAGTCATGTTTGACTCTTTGTAACCCCATGAACCACGGCACGCCAGGCCTCCCTGTTCATCACCAATTCCTGGAGTCCACCCAAACCCATGTCCATCGAGTCTGATGATACCAACCAACCATCTCATCCTCTGTCGTCCCCTTCTCCTCCTGCCCTCAGTCTTTGCCAGCATCAGGGTCTTTTCCAATGAGTCAGCACTTCGCATCAGGTGGCCAAAGTATTGGAGAAAATGCACTATTTTAAGTGTGCAATTCAAACAATTTTTACTTATGTATATACCTGTATAACTCCCATATGTCAAGATACTCAATGACTTCAGCACTTATAGGCTTTCTTTGTGGCTCAGCTGGTAAAGAATCTACCTGTAATGCAGGAGACCTCAGTTCGATTCCTGGGTTGGGAAGATTCCCTGGAGAAGGAAAAGGCTACTACCCACTCCAGTATCCTGGCCTGGAGAATCCCTTGGACTGTATAGCCCATGGGGTCACAAAGAGTCAGACATGATGGAGTGACTTTCACTTCGCTTCACCAGCACTTACACTTCTTCAAATAAAATATAACTCTGACATAGTATGATAAGTGGAACCAAAATTCAAACAGTGTAAAATGAGAGATTTTCAAAATGTGTTTAGAATTAATAAAATGATGGATGACCTGCATGTATAAGTAACTGGCCCAGAATTTGGGGATGCAGTAGCAGGATCACATTCTTCCCTGGGACCTTTTCCAAACTGGCACCACCTGCTAAGGATCATCTACAGGTACTAAAATATCACTGGGTTTAATTCTGGGTCCTATGACTGGTTGGATTTCCATAAGAGTGACTAAGATTTCAAGAGTCTTACAGTTAGTTGGATCCCCTGGGGCTGTTCTGGAGAAACTGAGCCAGAAGAAAAGGGAATGAATGTGAAGATCCATCTTCAGTCTCTTTGTATTTAGTGCTGATGTTGCTTACCATTGTCAGCTATTTCCCTTCTGTTGTCCTGCTCCTTTCATATCCTTCAATCCCACCTCCTAGAAAAAATCACTATTTAAGAAAAGAAGGGATGGACAGAAGATGAAGCTCTGTCACTAATTATATTATAACTTATGTGCATGGAAGAAGTAATGTTATCACAAGGTTTTTATCATCTACCTTAAAGTGCTTAGAAACATGAGAAATTCGTGTTTGATCACCAGTCATCTTTATTCAGAATGTTTGCTTTTCTGTTTTATTTTTTCCTCCTGAAAGTGATTTTTTTTTTATTTTAAAATTGTCCCAACCTCCTGTTACAGACACCCAGGATGCATGCACTCTCTCACTGTGTATGAATTCTATAGTTCTCTTTCTCTCTAGATCTATACTGATATATTTATCTTCTTGCTCGCTCTCTCTCTATACACACACACACACACACACATATGACTGCTAGATTGATGGGGCAACTGATGGACATCAGTTTTTGACTACTAACACTTTTGTCCTTGGGCTTCCCTGGTGGCTTAGATGGTAAAGAATCTGCCTGAAATGCAGGAGACCCAGGTTCAATCCCTGGATTGGGAAAATCCCCTGCAGAAGGGAATGGCTACCAACTCCAATATTCTTGCCTGAAGAATTCCATGGACAGAGGAGCCTGGAGGGCTACAGTCCATAGGGTTGCAAAGAGTCGAACATGACTCAGTAACTAAGCACACTTTTGTCTCTGCCACTGTTGTTATTCCCTCTGGTTTACAGATACTGGCAACTAACTCTAATACAGGTTGTCTTATAATACAAGTCAATGGGTCAGCCTAATTTAGGCTTTACAATTTCTTATCCACAGCATCCTTCCTTTTATGATTAGTTTGGCTTTCAGCCCAGAGTTTTGCATTCATTTTCTTTTTTTTTTTTTTTTCCCCCAGGTTAACATGAGGTTTTATTTGAAGATTGTTGTTGAAAGTATCATGTTCATAAGCTTATTAAGACTCATAATCTATGATATGATCATCACAAATTAAGGAACAAATTGGTAAAGACAATTATTAAGATGCCACAGTTAGAATATCTCTGATGGGGAATATGTACATTTTCTCAAATATTGCATAGCATTACATGTCACACCATGACTTAATGCCTTTATTTTTACAGGTAATTCATTTCACACTCATCCCGTCTTCATGGTTATGAAACCATGCAGATGAAAAATAATGTGACTGAGTTTATTCTACTTGGGTTGACCCAGGATCCTGTTAGGAAGAAAATAGTGTTTGTCATTTTCTTGGTTTTTTATTTGTGGACGTTAATGGGTAACCTGCTGACTTTTGGTCCTCACAGCTGTTGATGCCGGGGGCACAAAAAAGACTATATGATGCCGTAAAACAGACAGCCCTTCATTTAAAACACTTTCTGAGCTGTACACTCCCCGCTCTGGATTCTGATGAACAAAGACTACAGGCCTAAAAAAACAAACAAAATTTCTGGCTTTCCCTGTTAAAAATAAATACATGTATACCCTAAAGTTATCTATTCCCATTGTTGCCACCAGACATTTTCTGATTAAATGGGGGTGCCCCTAACTTTAAGATCAATGATTAAATTTAATTTTTAAAAAACCTTATAGATCCATATGAAATGATTCATTCATCTCTTATCCTTTAACAATTACTAGGTGACATGTTAATAGATGGGTTCCTCCTTTAGTGAGTTTCGATAAAACAAGTCCCATACAACCTGAATTATGGAGAACATTGGCTGCTATGACACCTGTGATCTTATATAGACCTTTAAATAAACAAAGATATATTGTACGGGCCTGCATACATTCTCCCTATGCCTTTTTGTTGGCCAAAAATTGAAATGAGTTGGGAGTTTTTAAAAGAAAAACTGTTTATAATGTGAAATGTGTAAATTATTTTATATCAAATTGTGTTGATAAAAATGACTAAAGTAATTATAAGGCTGTAATGATTGTAAAACAACCACCATATTTGATGGTTCCTGTAAAATTAGAGAGACAATGGTTTGATGATTATATATTAAAAGTTTTATATGAATTTAATGGCTTAATTTGGTCTGCAAATATAGAAAACATGGTAACACAAGTTTTGACATATGGCAAGTAGTGATAGTCTGTCATCTTCTGCTCAAACCTCTTATCTGCTCAGGGGAGCAGAAAGGTGGATAACAGGGGCCTTTGGCAAGTAATTGACACTGAGCAACCTGTAAAGCTCATTGAAATGTGTGTTCAATCCCTTAGTCGTATCCAACTCTTTTGCAACCCATGGCCTGCAGCCTGCCAGGTTCCTCTGTCTACAGGATTGCTGAGGAAAGATTACTGGACTGGGTTGCCATTTCCTTCTCCAGGGGGATCTTCCTGACAGAGGGATCGAAACAGCATCTCCTGCATCTAATGCATTTAAGGGGAATTCTTTACCCACTGAGCCACTGGGGAAGCCCAAATATGTGATGAGTTGATTCTCTGTCTTCAATTTTGTGCTCTTTAGGGACAGAATATAGAGACAACAAATCCTTCATTTTATTAAGTTTATATCATTATGATCCTGAGGAAATAGATTTGTTGAAAAATTTGGTTTTTCAATACCTACGTGTTGGGATATGTTTTACAAATGGACAAAGACATCAAACAAAGCTGATCTTACCTTACTGTTGATCTCCCAACAGAAATATCATGGAAGGAGGAAAGGATTAGAATAATCTAGATAAGGTGCAGAATCTATAAATAACAGTAACTGAGTAGCCAGGAAAATATTAAAGTCTGACAGAGGGGCTGAGGATATTTGGCACATAGTGTTCTTGCCTGGAGAATCCCAGGGACAGGGGAGCCTGGTGGGCTGCTGTCTATGGGGTCGCACAGAGTCGGACATGACTGAAGCGACTTAGCAGCAGCAGCAGCAAGTAAGGAGACCAAGAAAGAACCTGAGGGAGAAACGTCTTGCTACAAAGCACACATTTTCAAGAGTTTAAGAAATTCAGATTCAAAATTCCAATATTATAGATATGGTTTTCTGTCCTAATGTGATTCACTGAGAACACATCATAAATTTATGTTTACATTTGACTTCATGTTCTAAAAAGCGTTACTTTGTATATCTCCTTATAGTATTAACTTAAACACATCTTTAAATAATCAGTGGAGTAATGAAAATATAAACAATCATCTTCAGGAAAGCAGGGAATTTTTAGTGACTGGATTTATATTCTCTGTTTACATCTTTAGCATTTAAAACCATGCAAAATAATGCAGATAAACCAGAAAATATCCCCAGTTATTCTAAATGTCAAATTGATCACAGTTATTGAAACCTGAAGTTGGATTTATATTGACCTTTTCAAGTGATTTGTGAATTCCCTTCAAGAAATCACTCATGAATGTTCCACCATCATACAAGTAGAAGCCACAAACCAGCCTGTCTATTGCTGTTCAAATAGTTGCCCAGTAAAAAAGAGTGGCAAATTCAACCATAGTTGACTTGAAATATTGACAAATACTTTATCAGTAAAACAGCTGAAATACAGACAGGCTTAAATTCAGTGATTATATTTTGTATAGATTGATTGGTAGTTCTCAACTTCTTTCTTGGCCCAAATAAATTCCTTGCCCACTTCATTCCTGCTATTTGCAAAGATAACTAGGAATAAGCAATTTATTTACTATATTTATCATGAATGAAAAAGAGTCTGCAGTCTGTTTGTCAAATATTGGGATAAGGTACTAAAGATTGAAATTTTGAACCTGTCTTTCCATTTCCACTCTTAACTCACCAGTACATAAGTTTGCATTATGATGAAGTCACAGAATAAAAGGCATTAAATATCAATACTTCTCATTTATGCTTCCATAATGTGTGCATTTATTATATCCATTTGAGCCTCAAAATAACTCCAAGAGATTGGAGAGGTTGGTTATATTATTATTACTTTGTCAAAAGGATGTCAATTCTACTCTCTCCTGTCAAAATTATAAAATAAACATCACGAGAGATAAGTGTTTGGATATTTGCCATTCAGAGCCTTAATTTTCTTCCTGATATCATTCAGATTACCAAAATCTTCAGTCTACTTTTGTACAAATTGAACATAATGCTTAAGGATTTCAAGTCAAAACACTTGATATAAAAAAGTAGGAGTTAAAGTCTCTTATATAAAGAAAAAACTAGGTAGAGGAGAAATAACCTAGAGCAAATAAGGGGAACCATATATGAAAATAAAATACTTTTATGTTTAAGCCCAGATGTCTTTTTTTTTTTTTTTTTTTATAGCCAGTGGGGCTTATTTATTTATTTATTTATTTTTCTTTCTTTTTTTTTTAAATTTTATTTTATTTTTAAACTTTACATAATTGTATTAGTTTTGCAAAATATCAAAATGAATCCGCCACAGGTATACATGTGTTCCCCATCCTGAACCCTCCTCCCTCCTCCCTCCCCATACCATCCCTCTGGGTCGTCCCAGTGCACTAGCCCCAAGCATCCAGTATTGTGCATCAAACCTGGACTGGCAACTCGTTTCTTACATGATATTTTACATGTTTCAATGCCATTCTCCCGAATCTCCCCACCCTCTCCCTCTCCCACAGAGTCCATAAGACTGTTCTATACATCAGTGTCTCTTTTGCTGTCTCGTACACCGGGTTATTGTTATCATCTTTCTAAATTCCATATATATGCGTTAGTATACTGTATTGGTGTTTGTCCTTCTGGCTTACTTCACTCTGTATAATAGGCTCCAGTTTCATCCACCTCATTAGAACTGATTCAAATGTATTCTTTTTAATGGCTGAGTAATACTCCATTGTGTATATGTACCACTGCTTTCTTATCCATTCATCTGCTGATGGACATCTAGGTTGTTTCCATGTCCTGGCTATTATAAACAGTGCTGCGATGAACATTGGGGTACACGTGTCTCTTTCCCTTCTGGTTTCCTCAGTGTGTATGGCCAGCAGTGGGATTGCTGGATCATAAGGCAGTTCTATTTCCAGTTTTTTAAGGAATCTCCACACTGTTCTCCATAGTGGCTGTACTAGTTTGCATTCCCACCAACAGTGTAAGAGGGTTCCCTTTTCTCCACACCCTCTCCAGCATTTATTATTTGTAGACTTTTGGATCGCAGCCATTCTGACTGGTGTGAAATGGTATCTCATAGTGGTTTTGATTTGCATTTACATATAACTGAAACCAACATGATATTGTAAATCTACTATGCTTCAATTTAAAAAAAGAAAAAATGTTAATCACCACAAGGTTTCCAAAATGTATTGAAAATATTAACCCATGGATTGAAAAAGCTATGAAATCTTCAAGAAGAATACAAAGAGAACAAGCCCAATCCAAACACATATTACTCAGATTGCTAAAAATCAGAGAAAGGTAATCTGAAAAGGAGCCAAATGAAAAACATTTTGTGTAGAGATTTTTTTAAATGATAAAAACATATAACTGTCTCTTTATAATACTAAACATGACAGATGCCAAAAGTTAAGGCATTCTTAACATGCTGCGGAGGAAAAGTTAAATTCACATCAGAATCCTCTATTCAGTGACTATATTTTTCCAAAATGAAAGTTGAGTAAAGACTATTTCAGTCTGAGAAGTTTGAGTTTTCTCCAGTAAGCCTATATTATAAGAAAAGCTTAAGGAAATAAATTAAATTAAAGAGGTAAGAGATTTTTGAAAAGTGGGAAGAAAGTAAAACCATAAACTATAATAGTATTTGATAAATCAAGAATGTATATTGTAATACCTAGTGTAATCATCAAAACTAGATTTTAAAGGTATACAATTTATAAGATGTTAAATAAGTGGAAATGAAATCTTCAATGCAAACAAAAGTAAAAAATACAAAAAGGAAATAGACATTTAGTGAGTGGTATATTCAATTTCTAACACATCAGTAATTATCTTACATATAAATTAACTTAATTCACTTAAAAGATAAAATGAAAAAATTAGATGTAAAAGGTATGCAATTTGAAATAGATTCATCTAAAACAAAAAAATAAAAGGATGGGAATATATGTATAAAAAAGATTGGAAAATCTGTATAAAGATCAGAATATATTATACAGAGTAGATGCTAAGGGGGAAATTATTACTAGAGATGAAAGGAGACACTGAATAATGACAAACATTTAAATGCTTTTTGCACCCACCCTCGCAACCACCTTCAAGGAAGGTGAAGCTATTAAGCTTTGAGATCTAATTACAGTATGGGGCTCTCTCAAGGACAGCCTTCTCCATTTCTAAAAAATATCAATTTTATAATAACAGTAAATACCTAGTTGGTATTTACTGTTCTCTGAATACTCAAAATTATTTTCAACAGTAGGCATTCAGATAGGAACCAAACAAAAACACAATTTGGCTGACTGTGACACCTGTCTTTAACATAGTGTTTCTTTTCCCTTTTTCTCTTTTAATTTATTTAAGATACAGAATTGTTTGTCATACAGAGGTCCTTTATTCTAGATTTTGCTGGTTAAATTGCCATGGCAGTGTTTAATGTATTCTTCTGACCTGTATTTCCTGTAAAAGGGTGGCCAAATTTGGAGGTTTATATGAATTAGCCTAAATTTTTGTTAAGAATACTTTATAGGTGATTATGTGAATTACACCTGAAGAATCATACTACCTGGTTTGTATCTGTGATATTAGCAGTATTTATGACCTTTGCAAAATCCACTATTTCATTAGGAGGCTGTAAATTGGTGATATTCTAATAATATTTGATATTTGTTTTGTTCCAATTGCAAAAATGCATTGCCTAACTCAGCTCAGTTATTCAGTCATGTTCGACTCTTTGCAACCCATGGACTGCAGCATGCCAGGCTTCCCTGTCCATCACCAACTCCCGGAGCTTGCTCAAACTCATGTCCAATGAGTCAGTGATGCCACCCAACCATCTCGTCCCCTGTTGTCCCCTTCTCCTCCCACCTTCAATCTGTCCTATCTACAGGGCATTAATCAGAATGTATGTTATGTTCTAAAAAGAGTGTCCTATTATGGCCACTCTTTAGTTAATTTATTGAGCACGTAATATGTGTCTGCTATTCCTAGACTATAAAGGCACAGTAAGACACAAGAGAGACAAGATCAGTGTTTTAGTGATCCTGGTACTATGTTGAAGAAAAAAAGACAATAATAAGTGAATAATGAAAGTAATTTCAGATTATCTTAAGCATGAAAGAAACTAACTAGGTGAAGTGATAGTGACCTGTAGAAAAATAATTTTAGATACATTAATCCAGTTCCCCCTACTATAGTCTCTGACCATGTACTAATCCCCAAAAGCCCATAAGCAAGACTATAGGTACAGGATGAAAAATGTGGTCTTAGGATAGTAATATAACAATAAAATGGTTAGTTCAGTTATGGAGAAAAGAGTGTGGGAAATTATTTTCCCGACACTCATCAACAGAACATTTGCTTTTAAATTCATCTTTATGAAACTTCTGAATCCTGATTTTTAAAAACTGAAATGCACAGAAGTCATGGTTTGATCTATCACAATCTCTCCATCTTAGTTATTAGGGCAAGGTATTTGAAAGGACTGAGGATAAGCTTTTTAAAACCAAGTTTATTTTTTCTCTATGAAAAAAAAAATTGAGACCAAACCCCAAAAGGGGAAAAGTTGTCTTCCTTTTCACCCTACTTTCTCTATCAAAATTAATCTTAAGGTCCCATTCTTAGAATACAGGAGGGAAAAAGAGGCAAAGTGGGAAGATGACTGGGACTTGAGATGGAGATTGTGTCCTCTGCCTGAAAGGTGATGGAAAAACTTCCATCTCACATATTTTTGCTTCATGGTCCATCAGTAATGTTGATGCAGGATATTCATCTGTTCATGCTTTGAAGACAGAATTCTTCAGTTATTTCCAGGGTGAAGACTGAAATCTCTTTGAGTTTGTAGAGGGAAGACGTTAGGTGAGGAATATGGTTTAATCCTTCTGTACCACTTGAAGTTGTACATGGCCCAGACAAATTATTTAAATTTCTAAGTCTTAGTTTCATCATCTATAAAATGGAAAGACACTTTGTTTTCTTTGATTTTATATGTCACCTCCTTGACTGAGCCCGAATAACTGGTAGAACGTTATTTGCTTGTGTTTCTGAGATATCTCCTGAAGAGACTCAGCATTTGACTCAGTAGACAAAAATACTTCACCAATAGGAGTGGGCATCGTTCTACCCACTGAGGACCTGAACAGGACAAAAAAGAGGGAGGAAGGGTGAATTCATGCTCTCTGTTTGGACTGAGGCATACATCTTTTCCTGCCCAAGGATATCAGTGCTTCTGGTTCAAAGGCTTTCAGATTCAGGCTGGAACTCATACCAATGGCAATCTATTCTCAGGCCTTCAGAATTTACTGAATTACACCTACAACATTCCTGGTTCTCCAATTTGCTGACAGCAGATCATGGGACTGCTCCACTGCTATAAGTGTGTGAGCCAGATTCTATAATAGAGCTCCTTTTATCTATCTATCTATCTATCTATCTATCTATCCTACCACTAATGCCGAAAAACATGAAGTTGAATGGTTCTATGAACCTACAAGGCCTTCTAGAATTAACACCGAAAAAAGGTGTTTTTTTATATCATAGGGAATTTTAATGCAAATGTAGAAAGTCAAGAGATGCTTGGAGTAACAGGCAAGTTTGGAATGAAGCAGGAGAAAGGCTAACAGAGTTTTGCCAAGAGAATGCACTGGTCATAGGAAACACCCTTTTCCAACAACACAAGAGATGACTCTACCTATGGAATCACCAAATGGTCAATACTGAAATCAGACTGATTATATTCTTTGCAGTCAAAGATGGAGAAGCTCTATACAGTCAGCTAAAACAAGACCTGGACCTGATTGTAGCTCAGATCATCAGCTCCTTGTTATAAAATTCAGGCTTAAATTGAACAAAGTAGGAAAACCACTAGGCCATTCAGGTAAGACCTAAATCAAATCCCTTGTGATTATACAGTGGAGGTGATGAATAGATTCAAGGGATTAGATCTGATACACAGAGTGCCCAAAGAACTATGGACAAAGGATAGCAATATTTTACAGGAGGTGGAGTCCAAAACCATCTTCAAGAAAAAGATGTGCAAAAAGGCAAGATTGTTGTCTGAGGAGGCCTTAAAAATAGCTGAGAAAAGAAGAGAAGCAAAAGGCAAAGGAGAGAGGGAAAGATATATCCAACTGAATGCAGAGTTCGAGAGAACAGCAAGGAGAGATAAGAAAGCCTTTCTAAGTGATCAGTGCAAAGAAATAGAGGAAAACAATAGAATGGGAGACTACAGATATCATCAAGGAAATTAAAGATACCAAGGGAACATTTCATGCCAAGATGGGCACGATAAAGGACAGAAACAGTATGGACCTAACAGAAGCAGAAGAGATTAAGAAAAGGTGACAGGAATATGCAGAATAACTGTACAAAAAAGCTCTCAATGACTCAGATAACCATGATGGCATGGTCACTCACCTAGAGTCAGATATCCTGGAGTGTGAAAGCAAGTGGGCCTTAGGAAACATTACTACAAACAAAGCTAGTGGAAGTGATAGAATTCTAGCTGAGCTATTTCAAATCCTAAAAGATAATGTTGTTAAAGTGCTGCACTCAATATGCCAGCAAACTTGGAAAACTCAGCAGTGGCCACAGGACTGGAAAAAATCAGTTTTCATTCCAATACCAAAGAAAGGCAATGCCAAAGAATGATCAAATTATCATACAATTGTGCTCATTTAACAGGCTAGTAAGACAATGCTGAAAACCCTTAAAGATAGGCTTCAACAGTATGTGAACTGAAATTTTCCAGATGTACAAGCTGGATTTAGAAAAGGTAGAGGAACCAGAGATCAAATTGCCAACATTTGCTGAATCATAGAAAAAGAAAGGGAATTTCAGAAAAAACACCTACTTCTGCTTCATTGACTATACTAAAGCCTTTGACTGTGTGAATCACAACAAACTGTGGGAAATTCTTTAAAAAATGTGAATACCAGAGCATTCTTCCTGAGAAAACTTGTATGCAGGTCAAAAAAGAACAGTTAGAACTGGATATAGAGCAACAGACTTGTTAAAAATTGGGAAAGGAGTATGTCAAGGCTGTATATTATCACCTTACTTATTAAATTAATATGCAGAGTACATCATGGAAAATGCCAGGCTGGATGAAGCACAAACTAGAATCAAGATTGCTGGAAGAAATATCAATAACCTCAGATATGCAGATGACACCACTCTTATGGCAGAAAGTGAAGAGAAACTAGACAGTCTCTTGATGAAGGTGAAAGACCAGAGTAAAAAAGCTCGCTTAAACCTCAACGATCAACAAGCTAAGATCATGGCATCCAGTTCCATCCCTTCATGGCAAATAGATAGGGAAACAATGGAAAAAGAGATCCCCCCCACCTTGGGCTCCAAAATCACTGTGGATGGTAACTGCAGCCATGAAATTGAAAGATGCTTGCTCTTTAGAAGAAAAGCTATGACAACCCTAGACAGTATGTTCAAAAGCAGAAATGTTACTTTGCTGACAAAGTTTTGTTTAGTTGAAGCTATGGCTTTTCTAGTAGTCATATGTGAATCTGACTCATTGGAAAAGACCTTGATGCTGAGAAAGACTGAAGACAAGAGGAGAAGGGGATGACAGAGGATAAAATGGTTGGATGACATCACCAACTCGATGGACATGAGTTTGAGTAAGCTCCGGGAGTTGGTGATATATAGGGAAGCGTGGCGTGCTGCATTCCATGGGGGTCACAAAGAGTCAGACATGACTAAGGGACTGAACAAAATTAGATGCATTATAAATGGAATTTTCCACATTTCTTTTGACTAAGAATGATTATATATTCTTCACTCTCAATTAGGGTGAAAATTGTCAATAATCTTTACTGTAAAAGATAACACACACACACATATATATATATATATACATAATATATAAATATGAATGGCATCTATTTAGAATAACAAAGGATGTGATCTTGCCATTGCTCTATAATTGTTTTTTCTTGTGTTCTTGTGCTTAGTCATGTCTGACTCTTTGCAGCCCCATGACTACAGCCCTCCAGGCACTTCTGTCCATGGAATTTCCCAGGCAAGAATACTGGGGTGGATTGCCAACTCATTCTCCAGAGGCTCTTCCTGACCCAGGGATAGAACCCACATTTCCTTTGTCTCCTGCATTGGCAGGCAGATTCTTTATCACTGCTCTACCTGAGAAGCCCACCATTGCTTTATAGACTTCCCATTAAAATTTTTATATTCTTGGGAGGCATGGTTCAACCAAGGAATGATTTAATCAGCATCTGGAGATATTCATTTGGCATATGTGTGAGGGGAAGGAAACACATTAACTGGAAAGGAACATTCTTTGTTCCCTGCAAGTTATTGATCTGACCGTATGGATGGAACTTCAGTATTATACTTGACTAGGAGAAATCTCTGGTTTGGGCCCCTAGGGTCAAGTTTTTTTCCATTATAATGTTAAACATTTGAAAGTCGTATTTGTTCACTAAATTGCAAAATTATTCTTTTTTTTGCATCAAAAATTGATTCTTATGAGTGCTTTCCATTTTAGCACAAATAGTTTATATGTCAGGACATATGCTTACTTCTTCAACATCATTTTAATAAAAAAAAATGGACTGGAATCTATCAGGAATATTTAGTCACAACAAGAGGGAGGGAAATTTGACTAACATGTTATTTTCTTATGAAAGTGTTGACAAAGATAATTTTCTAAATAGGTTCTGATCTTTGCTAAATCTTTCTCCCTAGAGAGAATGCCAATATTTGACTGAAGTGGCAAGAAAAGCTTATTCTCTAATTATACTTTCTCTGCATGGATTGGATAGAAAGGCATACAAAGTAAAGAAGAAACTCACATTCTGTAAACTCTAGAAATTCTATTGTGACCAATGCTGTAGTGTCATGTACTGAGGGATTCTCTACTACATTAATTATTGAAGGAAATTAAATCAACATCCTCATTACTAACAATCTTCTACTCTATGCTTACTATAGGATTCTTTTAAAGCAAGGGTTAAAGAATTGGGAAATCTGTGATCTCTTTAATAACAAGGCATTTTAAAATTATTTATTTAATATAGTCCTTGAAGATTACCTTTTCCTGTCCACCCATCCTGTGGTTTTATAAATGAGGAAACAAGATCTAGGGAGAACATGTCAGTCATTGTTGTTTTTTTTTCCCAGTCATTGTTAAGTGAGAGAAACAGAACCAGTAGGGGAAGATGGATAGATAGATGATTGATAGATAAACAGATGTAGATAAATTTCTGTCATTTAAGCCAATGAACTTGCAATGACTTGTTACAGCAGCCTTAGGAAATGAAAACAATGTAGGCTATCAGAAAGAGCAGTCTTGAACTCTTTGGCATGAACTCAGGATATGGCCTACTGGTTGAATTTCTTCTTCCAAGAAATCTCAATTCTGCCATTAAGACCATTTAACTAATTGATTGAATCAGGCCCAGCTAGAGTATGTAGGATAAACTCCTTCACTCACAGCCAACTGATTATGAATGTCAATCATATTTACAAAATGCCTTCACAGCAACTCCTCGATTAGTATTTGATTAAATTACTGGGAATTATAACCCAAACAAGTTGACACGTAAAGCTGACCATCACAGAAGATAAATGACTCATTTATGTCACAAAATTAGTAATAGTATTCCAATGTTCAACCCAGCTAAATATTAAAATGAGCCAGCCTGTGTGGACAAAGGATGGATACCAGTTAACATTTCTTTGTATGTTATTTTTGTTGTTCAGTATTAGTATTACTGTAGTGCAAATACAAAAATGGAGAAACAAAGCAGGAGGAGATTAAATATCTTGCCAAATCTGTGCCTGTTAGCAGCTTACATCTGACCTTCCTTTATCTCTCAACTGTCTGCTATCAGACCCCTCGCTCACTGGCTCCTGGTATTGTTTCCTGAGGTCTCCATTAAAAGCCAGAAGCAGCTTGGCCCTTCCTTTCCTTTGTAAAAGGCATCACAGCAGAGGTCTCTTTTAAATGCTGCAATCACAGGAAATTTTGAGTCACTTCCTGAATAGGCAACACTCAGAATTACCAAATGTGACAGTGCTCCACTCCAATCACCACTGGAAAATGATGTCATTGAGTGATAGAGAAGTGGTTAAAATGAAAACCTCTTGCTCAAAGCATTAGGCATCTTTTTAAACAACATCAACCTCTATTTGCAGACAATAACCTGGGTATCCACCAGGCCTCAAGACTTACTGCCTCTATTCCAGCCTCTAAAATAATTTCAGAGAAGCAAATAAAGAAAATGTGATACTATCAGAGAACCCTGTGTCTTGTTGTTGCCCTGGGATCTTTGGGCTGTCAGTTCATTTCAGTCACTCAGTCATGTCTGACTCTTTGGGACCTCATGGCATGCAGCATGCAAGACTTCCCTGTCCATCCCAACTTCCAGAGCTTGCTCAAACTCATGTCCATTGAGTCTGTAGTGCCATCCAGCCATCTCATCCTCTGTCACTCTCTTCTCCTCCTGCCCTCAATCTTTCCCAGCATCAGGGTCTTTTCCAGTGAGTCAGTTCTTCACATCAGGTGGTCAAAGTATTAGAGTTTCAACTTCAGCATCAGTCCTTCCAATGAATATTCAGGACTGATTTCTCTTAGGATTTACTGGTTTGATCTCCTACCTGTCCAAAGGACTCTCATGAGTTTTCTCCAACACCACAGTTTGGTCTGTGGATTATCACCATTGATGCAACAGTGATATACTGGTTATCTCAGTTGAAATTCATGGGAGACTTTCTTTGGAAAAGACAGGAAATTGAGAGTCCTGGATAACATGTGCCAGAAGACTCCCTAAGACCTTTTGTTGTTGTTGTTTAGTCTCTCAGTCTTATTTGACTATCTGAGACCCCATGGAAAGTAGCCTGCCAGGCTTCTCTGTCCATAGAACTTCCCAGGCAAGAATACTGGAGTGAGTTGCCATCTCCTACTCCAGGGATCAAACCTGAGTCTCCTGCATCTCCTGCATTGGCAGGCAGTTTCTTTACCACTAGTATCACCTGGATAACAAGCTCAGGGCACTCTCATGTAGTCCATTTTCAAAACAAACCTGAATTTGTTACTTTCTGGGGTCACACATAAGAATGTTCTATATACAATGAATTGACACCTAAAGAAGTAAGACTTTGAAAGAATGAATTCTTACTCCCTGAGGGACAGGGAAGCCTGGTGTGCTATAGTCCATGGAGTCACAAAGAATCAGACATGACTTGGCAACTGAACAACAAAATATTCAAAAAGAGGAGACAACTCAGAAAGCTATATAATTCCTGAGAAAAGTCAAATTATTTATTTGCTAATGACCCTCACCCACTATCTTGTCTAGTGATGAGCAAGCTCAGCAGAATGGAACTGGGTGAGATGACTAGCTGCAAGGTCAGTAGCTCATACGAGTACTAGTATAAAACCTCCGTAAGTTATTGACATGTGGACTTTGAAGACTTTATTTTCCCCCAAAGGCTATTTCTTATAAGCAGAAAGCTTCTATTATCCAAACATAGCTAGATTTTTGTTTCCTCTTCCTTTGGCACTGTCAATAAATATATTGAGTACACCAAAGTGAGGTACCTATTTGGAAGAGCTTTCCTATGTATATCCAGCTATGCCTAAACATTTTTTTTTTTTTAAATTGGACAGTAAGACCTATAGAAGTACTGTGTATCTAAGGATAGAAATGATAATTTTCTTTTAATTTGAAATGTGTGTGTGTATAGCAGTGAGTTTAGGGGTGTGTTGGATGATGGGGTGCATTCTGCTGATTTTTGCTTGGAAGTCTTCTCTGATAAACTTTGATTTTGCTCAGCTATTTGACTTGACCATTATCTGGCATGCCTTACTGACTGTGTAAACTCAGGCAATTTATTAATTTCTCAGATATAAATTTGAATAATAGTGTCTTTCATGTATGTTCATATAAAGATTAAACAAGTAAATTCATGTAAAATACCTAGTACCATTACTTTGAGACTAAAGCATATACTCAACTAATATTAGTAATTATACATGTAGTGTTTGGCAAAAGACTTAATGCATAATAAGCACTTTAAATAAGCTATTGTCTCTCACTTCCACAACTACTACCCATAACTTTTAGCCTTTTTCATCAATTAGCAGACCTTACTCCAATTGGCTATTTGGCTATTTGTAGACATCCTATCATGTTTCATGGAATGAAATTTATCAGTTAAACATATAATAGCACTGATTCTGAAGACAATTTCAAACTAGCAGTTCTCAAAGTGTACTGAGTAATCAAATTATCATTTACTGAAAGATTTAAAGACAACAAGCCTTTTTTTGTATAAGTTTTTGCTTGTTTGAATTAAATTACTGAGATGTCAGATAATAATCAACCATGTACGGTATTTTACCTCAGTTAAATTCCATGAACTTTTGTTGAGCAACTTCTCTCATCAGAATGCAGTGCTATACTCTCTAGAGAGTACAAAACTTGATAAGATTGATCCATGCACTCATAAATTCAGAGATCTTATGAAAGTTAAAATTCAAAATACTAGTTATAGATTTTGTGAATGTTTAAGTAAAAAGGAAAAGTATTACTTGGAAAATTTTCAGTTCCAAATGACAAACCCAATTAGCTTAAACATGGGAGAGAGGGTAGAATAGGAAAGCACTGCTTCAAGGAATTGAAATCAAGGAATACTTAGTTTCTAGCATGATTAAATCCAGACGGAGGTGTTGAAGTACTAGAATAATTTGTTTCTCTTTTTGTTGCTGTTCAGTGGCTCAGTCATGTCTGACTCTTCGCAACACCATGGACTGCAGTATGCCAGGCTTCCCTGTCCTCCACTATTTCCTGGAGTTTGCTCAAACTCGTGTCCATTGAGCCAATGATGTCATCCATCCATCACACCCTCTGTTACCCTCTTCTCCTCCTGCCCTCAGTCTTTCCCAGCATCAGGGTATTTTCCAATGAGTCCGCTCTTCACGTCAGGTGGCCAAAGTATTGGAGTTTCAGCTTCAGCATCAGTCCTTCCAATGAATATTCAGGACTGATTTCCTTTAGAATTGACTGGTTTCATCTCTTTGCTGTCCAAGGGACTCTCAAGAGTCTTCTCCAGAACCACAATTCAAAAGCATCCATTCTTCAGTGCCAGGTTTCTTTATGGTCCAACTCTCAAATCCATACATAACTACATGAAAAACCATAACTTTGACTAGATGGACTTTTCTTGGCAAAGTGATGTCTCTGCTTTTTAAAATGCTGTCTAGGTTTGTCAGATTTTCTTCCAAGGAGAAAGCGTCTTTTAATTTCATGTCTTCAGTCACTGTCCACAGTGATTTTGAAGCCCAAGAAAATAAAGTCTGGCACTACTCCATTGTTTCCCCATGTATTTGCCATGAAGTGATGGGATGTGATGCCATGATGTTAGTTTTTTGAATGTTGAGCTTTAAGCCATCTTTCTCACTCTCCTCTTTCACCTTCATCAAAAGGCTCTTTAGTTCCCTTTCACTTTCTGCCATTAAGGTGGTGTCATCTGCATATCTGAAGTTATTAATATTTCTCTTGACAATCTTGATTCCAGTTTGTGCTTCATCCAGCCCAGCATTTCACATGATGTACACTGCATATAAATTAAATAAGCAGGGTGATAATATACAGCATTGACCTACTCCTTTCACACTTTTGAACCAGTACATTGTTCCATGTCCAGTTCTCTCTCTATACTCTCTCTGTTTTAGCTGGGTTTCCTGTGTTGACTTCATTATCATCTTGATTCCCATATACTGTGCGATTACGTGTTAGCTAGGTCCAGATTCACATTTTCATAGTTGGGCAATTATGAAGGAAAGTGAGTGTTGCTTTCTCAAAGGATTTTGCAAAAGATAATTTCATTTATTTCCATCATATTGGGGGGTGCTAAACATTAATGTAAAGGCAGTATCTTAGAACCCCAAAGCCTAGCCAAATTGGCCCACTATGCTTAAAATTGACACCAAAATTAAACCAATACTTTACATCTGTCTTCAAACCAAATGTAAATACATCTTAATTCCAAGAACATTAACAAATTTGTAAAATTTATTTGTAATTGTTACTGCTATGATTAGAATGAAAGCAATATATAATCTAAATGTGTATCTATATATATATAGTGAAAGTGAAATATATAGTGATACATAATCACTTTATGTATATATATATATGTATTTACATATATGAAACCTCAATTGTCTTTTTATAGTAATAAAAATATGTGATTATTTATTTTAATTTACATTAAATAAAATAGTGTTCACAATATTTCTTTCATGCTATGCCCTGTGCCAAAGTACTTACTTGCAAATTTGGTTTAGTGTTTTAAATATTTTCAATGATTAATGTCTAGTTCTTAAAATAAAAAATAATTTAGAAACTCACAGAATACTCGAGAACCCAATGTTTTTAGCTAAATAAGATATCTAAGAACCAATAGCAATGACATAAAATTAAATTATAACAGATTTCATTGACATCTATGATATGAAATTTTTTGAATAACAATAAATTAGTTTAAGTTGAAACGTGCTTTAAAGTCTGTTTAAATATTAATTACCATAAAAATACAATGTTTATGGTAATATTCACAGAATTCCATACTATTCCTTATTGTTTATTCAGATTCTGAAAACTCTTTTTAGCAACACAATTCTATAATATGGATAACAAATGAAAATACATAAAGAATGAAATGAAAACATTTTAAATGTATATATTAAAAGACATATAAGATAATATACATATATTAATTGAGATATAAGAAAAAAATTTCAGTGCTCCATTTTTAGAAACTGAATTTATAAAAATATAAATTGTAGCCTTTACCAGCTTTTCAAAGCAGTTATATATATATATACATGAAAAATTTGGCTTAAAATTCAACATTCAGAAAACTAAAATCATGATATCTGGTCCCATCACTTCATGGCAAGTAGATGGGAAAACAATGAAAACAGTGAGAGAATGTTTTTTGGGGCTCCAAAATCACTGCAGATGGTGACTGCAGCCATGAAATTAAAAGATGCTTGTTCCTTGCAAGAAAAACTATGACCAACCTAGACAGCATATTAAAAAGCAGAGACATTACTTTGCCTAAAATAGGTCCATCTAGTCAAAGCTATAGTTTTTCCAGTAGTCATGTATGAATGTGACAGTTGGACTATAAAGAAAGCTGAACACCAAAGAATTGCTGCTTTTGAAGTGTGGTTTTGGAGAAGACTCTTGACAGTCCCTTGGACCACAAGGAGATCCAACCAGTCCATCGTAAAGGAAATCAGTCCTGAATATTCATTGGAAGGACTGATGCTGAAGCTGAAACTCCAATATTTTGGCCACCTGATGCAAAGAAAGCTGACTCATTTGAAAAGACCCTGATGCTAGGAAAGATTGAAGGCAGGAGAAGGGGACGACACAGGATGAGATGGTTGGATGCCATCACAGACTAGATGGACATGAGTATGAGCAAGCTCCAGGAGTTGGTAATGGACAGGGAAGTCTGGCATGCTACAGTCCATGGGGTAACAAAGAGTCAGACATGACTGAGTGACTGAACTGAATTGAACATATATATATATATATATATATATATATATATATGAAACAAAATATTTTTAAAATTTCTACAAATTTATTTTTCAAATGTATTATCCTAAGTCATAATTGTCCTAATTTCAGAACTTTTTAAATCATTATTACCATTACTCTTCTTCTCCCTTCCTTTCCCCCCTTTTCTCCCCCATCTTCTTTCCATCTCCTCTCTTTTCCTCTTCTTCCTTCTCTCCTCTCTCCTTCTCTTCTCAGACCCTTCCTCTTTCCTTCCCCTCCTCTACCATCAACCATCAAAGCCTTTTTCTCCTCCTCCTGCTTCTCATTTCTTCTTCAATATACATATGTATGTATTTATAGTTCTGAAAATAAAAAAGAAATTTTGCATTTGAATGAAATAATTCTAAATAATTTCATCAAGTAATACTTCTGATGTACTTGTCTCAACTTTATACTATGCTATAAAACTCAACATGATTTCTTTTTTTATATGATATTGCTTATATATGGAATCTAAAAAATGATAAAAATGAATTTATTTATAAATCATGGACTTATAAAATAGACTCATAGCCATAGAAAGCAAATGTTTTTACCAAAAGAAAAGGACTGGTAGATAAAGTAGGAGTTTGGGATTAACAGATACACACTGCTGCTGCTGCTAAGTCGCTTCAGTCATGTTCAACTCTGCGACCCCATAGATGGAAGCCCACCAGGCTCCTCCATCCCTGGGATTCTCCAGGCAAGAATACTGGCGTGGGTTGCCATTTCCTTCTCCAAGATACACACTACTATATATAAAATGGATAAACAACAAGGACCTGTTCTATAACTCAGGGAATTATATAATTAATATCTTCTAATAACATTCAGTGGAAAAGAATCTGAAAAAGAATATGTATAACTGAATCACCTTGCTGTATACCTGAAATTAATACAACATTTTAAATCACCTATGTGTATGTGTGTGTGTGTGTGTGTTACTCAGTCTTGTCTGAGCAACGACCCCAAGGACTGTAGCCTTCCAGGTTCCTCTGTCCATGGGATTTCCCAGGCAAGAATATGGGAGTGGGTTGCTATTCCCCTCTCCAGGGGATCTGCCTGACCCAGGGATCAAACCCAGGTCTCCTGCACTGCAGGCAGATTCTTTTTTTTAATTTTATTTATTTTTAATTTAGGGATAATTGCTTTCCAGTATTGTATTGGTTTCTACCAAACATCAACATGAATCAGCCATAGGTTTACCCATGCCCCCTCTCACCTGAACATTCCTCCCGTCTTTCTCTCCATAGTTGTTCCCAAGCCGCGCTTTGAGTTCCCTGAGTCATACAGCAAATTCTCATTGGCTATCTATTCTACACATGGTAATGTATCAACACACTTTATTTTGTTAATACAGATTTTTTTTAAAGCTTCATAATAGTTTCAAAGGCAATATTTAAAAGATCAAGTTATGGTTTAAGAATATTAATAACTCATTAGTTTAGCTATAGCTCATGTCCAAGAGCTTAGCTGATAAATTAGCAGAAAAAACTCAATTGACTTTTTAATACTGAATAATGGCTTATTTTGCCTAGGCTAAATAGGTGGTTAATCCACCTGTTCTTCAGCCTACATTGTTTACTAATAAACTAATACTTATTTTTACTAAGATTATAAAAAGTCAAACTTTTATTAAAAGTATAAAGATAGTATAATACAGAATCAAAATATAAAGTTTAATATAGCATTCCAAGTGTAGATGTATTTTTGATGGCTCTTTAATATTATTAACCCAACCCTTTAAAAATGAAAGCAATTTAATTGTCTAAAATAAAATTCCTGGTATAACAAATAAATGTTTCATGCCATCAACATATCCCTCATGTGTCTATTATGAGTACAATCTATCATTTGCACATCTATTTCTGTACTCTTTTTGTACCCAGTGAGAAGGTGCTAGAAAATGTTTTCCATTTGTGAAAGGGCATTTCCATTTAAGTTTTCTTATTCATGTTTTCCACACAATGTCTTGCTCCATAATTTCAACTTTCAATGAAATCTAAGTATGATTTTTTTAAAAAATACTCTTTTCTATGCTAGGGAGAAGGAAATGGCAACCCACACCAGTATTCTTGCCTGGAGAATCCCATGGACAGAGGAGCCTGGTGGGCTTCAGTCCATGGGGTCACAAAGAGTCTGATGTGACTGTGTGACTACCACTACTTTCTATGCTAAGCATACAATGTTCACAAGTTTTGTCTAGCAGATCCTTTATGTTTCTATTCTCTGTGGAACTTAAGATGTCAGAGTTATTATTGTACTCATAATTCCATGCCTTACAATTGTTCTTTAGAAAAAAATGTGTCAAAATTTTGTCATTCAGTCTTGTAGTGGCTGCCTAAGGTGAATCTTCACATACAGTACACAACTTGCATAAAGAGTTAAGCTGCTCCCAGCTTTAAAACTTCTGCAGAATTCTTTTATGTCCTTGAAATACTGGTAGCAATATTGACTTTTCTTAAGATCCTGTTATTAAAAGAAAGTGAATACGTATCTATTAGAATGAACTAAATCTGGAACACTTACAACAGCAATTACTGGCAAGGATGTGAAGCAAAAGGAACTCTCATTCACTGCTGGTGAGAATGAAAAACAGTGCAATGGTTTTGGAAGAGAGTGTGAGGTTTCTTAAAAAACGAAACATTCTCTTACCATTGGATCCACCCATCACACTCCTTGGTATTTGAGCAAAGAAGCTAAAGATTTACATCTACACAAATCTGCACATGAATACTTATAGGAGTTTTATTCGTAATTGCCAAAAGTTGAAAACAACCAAGATATTGTTGATTAAGTGAGTGGATAAATAAAATGTGATACCTCCAGACAAAAGAATATTATTCAGTGTCAAAAGGGAATGAGCTATCAAGACATGAAAATCTTAAATGGAAAAATCTTAAATATATATTCAGGTCAGTCACTCAGTCGTGTCCAACTCTTTGTGACCCCATGAACCATAGCATGCCAGGACTCCCTGTCCATCACCAGCTTCCGGAGTCCACCCAAACCCATGTCCATTGAGTTGGTGATGCCATCCAACCATCTCATCCTCTGTCGTCCCCTTCTCCTCTTGCCCTCAATATTTCCCAGCATCAGGGTTTTTCCAGTGCATCTGCTCTTCCCAT
The DNA here is from genome assembly GCF_003369695.1 of Bos indicus x Bos taurus. Classification (NCBI taxonomy): domain Eukaryota; kingdom Metazoa; phylum Chordata; class Mammalia; order Artiodactyla; family Bovidae; genus Bos; species Bos indicus x Bos taurus. Next base: position 49,356,885 of record NC_040101.1, on the reverse strand, counting down.
GAGGTGGCCGAAGTACTGGAGTTTTACCTTTAGCATCAGTCCTTCCAATGAACACCCAGGACTGATCTCCTTTAAAATGGACTGGTTGGATCTCCATGCAGTCCAAGGGACTCTCAAGAGTCTTCTCCAACACCACAGTTCAAAAGCATCAATTCTTTTGTGCTCAGCTTTCTTTATAGTCCAACTCTCACATCCATACTTGACCACTGGAAAAACCATAGCCTTAACTAGAAGGACCTTTGGTGACAAAGTAATGTCTCTGCTTTTTAACATGCTGTCTAGGTTGGTCATAACTTTCCTTCCAAGGAGTAAGCGTCTTTTAATTTCATAACTGCAATCACCATCCACAGTGATTTTGGAGCCCTGAAAAATAAGGTCAGCCACTGTTTCCACTGTTTCCCCATCTATTTGCCATGAAGTGATGGGACCGGATGCCATGATCTTAGTTTTCTGAATGTTGAGCATTAAGCATTAACTTTTTCACTCTCCTCTTTCACCTTCATCAAGAGGCTCTTTAGTTCTTCTTCATTTTCTGCCATAAGGGTAGTGTCATCTGCATATCTGAGGTTATTGATATTTCTCCCAGCAATCTTGATTCCAGCTTGTGCTTCCTCCAGCCCAGCGTTTCTCATGATGTATTCTGCATATAAGTTAAATAAGCAGGGTGACAATACACAGCCTTGACATTCTCCTTTTCCTATTTGGAAATATATATTACTAAATGAAAGAAGTAAATCTGAAAAATCTATGTACTATATGATTTCAACTATATGACAGTTTGGAAAAGGCAAAACTATGAAGATGGTTGTGGTTGCAGGCATTGGTGAGAGGACAGACATTAATAGATGGAGCATAGAGTTTTTAGGGGAGTGAAACTCTTCTGTTATGCTACTATAGTGGTGGATACATTTAACCCATAGAGTATGCAACACCAAGAATTAACATAATGTAAACTCTCAACTTCTGCTGATAATGATTTGTCAATTTATTTATTGGAACTGCTTACTTAAGAAAGACTGAAGATTAAATTTGAAAATACAGCATCACTTGATTCATTTTCAATAAAATTTTAGAATGAGTATCTTGAGGCTCCTAAAATTGCCTTTAATATCTCTATTCACATTCCTATTAAGATACTTCTGAAAGACCGCTTTCTCTAATGTATTAATAAATGAATCCTATAAAATTCAGATATGTTTTTCCCCACAAATAGCATTATTATCAATTCAATGCAGACCCAGTAAGTTGACAAGCAAGAAGCAAACTCACTTCTCACATTAAAAATGTACATATTGATACAATTAGTGTTCATTTAAGGTGTGTGTGTCTATATTTATATATAAGGTGTTCTCATTGCACCTTAACTTGTGGTTATGTTACATTTGAAGAATGAGAAAAATAGATCATGAGCTTAATAGTAACTTTCTATATTAATCAGATGCATACACTTTCAATGAATGGTGTTTATAGATTTTGAATTATTTTTTTTTCCTATTAATGATTATTTTGCTTTTATTTATTGAGATATATTTCGTATCTCTTTAATCTAATATTTATAATGGGCTTGTATCTTATGCATCTTTTTTCTTTCCTCAAGTAATTTATATTGTAATTTTACAAAAGTCTGGGGAAATTGGGGGGAAAACGTAGTTTCTTTACTCTGGATAACTTTAAAAAAAAAATGTACATATTGATACAATTAGTGTTCATTTAAGGTGTGTGTGTCTATATTTATATATGAAGTGTCCTCATTGCACCTTAACTTGTGGTTATGTTACATTTAGTAGTATTGATTGAGTCTTTATGGACAATTTTGATGTTTTGTGCATTATGAATTTCTGCATTAATTTTGACTTTAACAACATATTGAATTAAACCATTATTAATCTTAATTACTATTTTTTTTTTTTCCTTTCAGTGTTTGTCTTTCAAGAAGTGCCTTTCTCACTTCACTCTAGTCTGGGCCCTGCACAGCACACCTTTAGGTTGTCTCCTGAGAAGCACCCTCTTTGCCTCCTGCACAACTTAGGAGGAAGAACTGTGAAGATCAATGCCTTCAGTCCACTGTCCCTGAAAGCCTCCCAGCTTCCTCAGATCTGCACTTTTCCCCCCTTTCATTGTTGTGGATGCCTTTTAGGATATCATCTGGGGTCCAGAGGTTGGTCAGTGGTTGGTTAATCAGGGTCATTCAAGCGTTGGGAAGAAGGTAGTATTTGACTTCTTAGGGACCAAGGCCTAACTTCAGCTGCACAGAAGGGCCCCCTTGGCCACACAGACCTGGCACAGGCCTTGATGTAGGAAACTAGGGTTCCCATGGAAACACTTTCCAGAAGGAAGAAAGAGCCTCCCAAAGATTGCTTTATTTCTCTCAGTTTCTCTACTTTTTATATAAGTTCTTCAAAACTGGCTACTGTTACCTCCATAACATACGGTGTATTCAAAAATGTTTCATGGACAGTTCTTCCAAGTATGAAAGCATATCATGAAAACTGCATGGTTTTATGAGCAGTTTGCTACAAATTTGACTCAAACTTTTCTGAAAAGCAACTTAAATAGGAACCCATGATTAGTTAAGAAGATCCATCCCCTATAAAATAAAGCCAAATAAGAAAAACAAGCAAAAAATGACAATAAATGGTGAATCAGAGTAACAATGAGCATGGACAGTCTGTAGGTAGTCTCTGCCTTAAATTAGCATTACTCCCACTGCCTCAACAATGGATACAAAGAAAAGAAATCAAGTATCAGTCATTTTATCTATAATTGTAGAAAATCTGTATTAAGAAATTTTTATCATTTCATAATCTATTGTATTGTCGGTTTTGCTTTTCACTTTGTACCAAAAAAAAAAAAAAACAAAATAAAACAAAACAAAACACACACACACACACACACACACAAAAACAGCAATAGTTTTCCTATCTTTACTCTGAAATATTTCTATTCCCAGATTTTAAATATTGAGTGAAATAAAAGTCAGATCATGCGTAAGCAAGGAAATAATTTTTCCCTTTCATTTTTTTTTAACATTGAGAAAGGAAATATGATTAACAAACAAGACAGCATTCCATTTGTTTGTTTTCACACTGCAGGCAATGCACTGCCATCCATGATTATATCTAGTTTGAAATAATCAAACTATTCATGCCAGACTCTTTTAGTATCAAGGGGATGACCAGAACTGTTTCCTTCTCAGACACTTTACTGCAATGTATGGCAAAGAAATAATCTAGTCATATCGTTCATTTAATTTTCAATCTCTTGCTTTCTTCTTAGAAAAGATTCCATACATTTATGGGTGATAATATCTATCTAGTCTGTCTTCTTATATGGTTTATGAATAGGAAAAGGGGAGAGAGGTATGAAATGGTCCTTGCTGCTGCTGCTAAGTCGCTTCAATTGTGTCTGACTCTGTGCGACCCCATAGACGGCAGCCCACCAGAATCCCCTGTCCCTGGGATTCTTCAGGCAAGAACACTGGAGTGGGTTGCCATTTCCTTCTCCAATGCATGAAAGTGAAAAGTGAAAGTGAAGACACTCAGTCATGTCCGACTCTTAGTGACCCCATAGACTGCAGCCCACCAGGCTCCTCCATCCATGGGATTTTCCAGGCAAGAGTACTGGAATGGGTTGCCATTGCCTTCTCTGGAAATGGTCCTTAAGATGAATTAAAAGATTTCTGAAACTTTTTCCTTGGGGAAAAATAAGGCATGATATCTTTAACAAATAAAAGAGATAAAATTTAAAATCTAGGAAAAAACTGTTTTTTTATTACTACTGTATTGGGTGCTCAGTCACTAACTTGTGTCCGACTCTCTGTGATCCCATGGATTGTAGCCTGCCAGGCTCCTCTGTCTATGAAATTCTCCAGGCAAGAATACTGGAGTGGGTAAGCCATTCCCTTCTCAGAGGATCTTCCTGACCCAGGGACTGAACCCAAATCTCCTGCATTGACAGGTGGATTCTTTACCTCTTGACCCACCTGAGGGGCCCTACTACTATATTACTTTTCAAAAAGTTCATCTGCTAAACATTTTGGTGTCTTAAACAGAAGGGAGAATTCTTCTTCATATCCTGAATATATGAGTTAATCCTGTGGAAGAGTGATGAGGTATGCTACTCTATTTCATTATAGAAAGAAAAAGAGAAAGAAAAAGAAAAGTGAAAGTATAAGAATTTCTTGTAGTTTAGGGTGAATATATTTTATATACAAAAAATGAAAATGGTAACTCTATAATAAAGAAAGTATATCAAGACTTTCTTGTTCCTTTAACAATTAATTAATGATTAAACAACTGGACCAACTTTGAAATAAGTTAGAAATCTAAGGAATCTCCAAATAATGTAGCTTTTATTCTTCTGAAAAATGTCTCATAATAATTCCTGTTAATCAACCCAGATATATAACTTATTTGCAATTAATCACATTCAAATATATACTCAATAATTGTTTTCACATTTATGTATACTTTTGATATTTGCAATATAACAAGCCACTTTGGTAGTGTTTTATAAAATGATTTTTTTAATGTAACAAGTTATCTCAATATATCAGCAAATTGATATATTAGCATTTGACTCTCCAAGAGTCAGACACAACTGAGCAACTGAACTGAACTGAACTGAGAGCTTATTTATTAAGATTTTAAAATTATTTTACCATTTGTCATCATAAAACTATCTCAGAATTCTCTAATATATTTTGTAGCTATCAATAAGTATTCAGAAAGGGAATTATTTCAAGTTGCTATTAATCTAATTTCTATAGACTTAAAATGCAGTTCAAGGAAATCGAATTTCTGTTGAACTTACTAACTAGTAAAAATAATGGCAGAAATAAGAACAGTATGGCACCCCACTCCAATACTTTTGCCTGGAAGATCCCATGGATGGAGGAGCCTGGTGGGCTACAGTCCATGGGGTCTCGAAGAGTCGGATAGGACTGAGCGACTTCACTTTCACTTTTCACTTTCATGCATTGAAGAAGGAGATGGCAACCCACTCCAATGTTCTTGCCTGGAGAATCCCAGGGATGGGGAAGCCTGGTGGGCTGCCGTCTATGGGGTCGCACAGAGTCGGACACGACTGAAGCGACTTAGCAGCAGCAGGGGGGAAAAAAAAAACCAAACTTGCCCAATTACTTCAAACTACATGCATCTGCATCTATCAATGTCCTCTTAAATCCAATAGTACTCATCCAAAGACAAGTAATTCAAGTTGCATGATTGCTTTCATTTATTCTTTAGCATTTGTTGAACACTAATAAATATTATGTAAAATGAGAATGCTTGCCTCATAAGGAATTAAAAACTGGATAATTCAATAAGAAAATGTCGATGTATGAATTTTAAAATTTGAACTAGCCTACCATGATATTTTGCCACACCTAGCAAAATAGGAACTTGATAGCCAAATACCAATTCACAAATATCTATTATGTAGCTAACACTATGTTTAATATGAATGATTAAAATTAAATGGTGTATTTGTGAATAGTCCAATGCTCTTAGTATGGAGGAAAGTTAAAATTCATCAAATAAATGTATTATATTATGTAAAATTTTAGGACCTAACTTCCCCCTGCTCCACAGATTTCAAGTCAAAACTTTAGTCTTTTTCATTAATCTTCTGTGAAACATCAATATGACAAGAGATCATACAATAAAAAATCCAGTAGAAGAGTCAGCTCATGTATTTTATTTATTTATTTATTTTTTTTTGCATTTCAAAATTTTTATTTTTTTTTCTCTAATTTTATTTTATTTTTAAACTTTACATAATTGTATTAGTTTTGCCAAATATCAAAATGAATCCGCCACAGGTATACATGTGTTCCCCATCCCGAACCCTCCTCCCTCCTCCCTCCCCACACCATCCCTCCGGGCCGTCCCAGTGCACCAGCCCCAAGCATCCAGCATCATGCATCAAACCTGGACTGGCAACTCGTTTCCTACATGATATTTTACATGTTTCATTGCCATTCTCCCAAATCTTCCCACCCTCTCCCTCTCCCACAGAGTCCATAAGACTGTTCTATACATCAGTGTCTCTTTTGCTGTCTCGTACACCGGGTTATTGTTACCATCTTTCTAAATTCCATATATATGCGTTAGTATACTGTATTTATGTTTTTCCTTCTGGCTTACTTCACTCTGTATAATAGGCTCCAGTTTCATCCACCTCATTAGAACTGATTCAAATGTATTCTTTTTAATGGCTGAGTAATACTACATTGTGTATATGTACCACAGCTTTCTTATCCATTCATCTGATGATGGACATCTAGGTTGTTTCCATGTCCTGGCTATTATAAACAGTGCTGCGATGAACATTGGGGTACACGTGTCTCTTTCCCTTCTGGTTTCCTCAGTGTGTATGCCCAGCAGTGGGGTTGCTGGATCATAAGGCAGTTCTATTTCCAGTTTTTTAAGGAATCTCACACTGTTCTCCATCGTGGCTGTACTAGTTTGCATTCCCACCAACAGTGTAAGAGAGTTCCCTTTTCTCCACACCCTCTCCAGCATTTATTATTTGTAGACTTTTGGATCGCAGCTCATGTATTTTAAAGATGAAATGAGTCTTTCAAAATTAGATTGCTAGTCTTGATAAAATGTGAATTAAATAAAGACTCCCTGCTTTCATACCCAGGACAACTAGGAACTTGATCCTTAATACTGTTATCAACTACAGTCAAGTTAATAATTAAAAAAAGTTGATGTCAAATATTCCTGGTTACTGATGAAAGAAATTCTGAATATTCCTGATGGTAAAAAGTTGGTCCCTCCCATCTTGTGGCAGAATTGGAGCTAACTATGTGTATGTGTGTACTCAGTCATGCCCGATTCTTTGCGACCACATGGACTGTAGCCTGCTAGGCTCCTCTGTCCATGGAATTCTCCAGGCAAGAATACTGGCCATTCCCTTCTCCAGGGGATTTTCCTGACCCAAGGATTGGACCTGTGTCTCCTGCACTGGCAGGCAGATTCTATACCACTGGCACCACCTAGGAGCTAACTATGGAGGCCAATAAAGAACTTACAAAAATATTTTGGGTTTGTAGGTCTCAAGAATAAACAGCTTTGATAGCAGTTGTTGGATCTTAAGACTAATTTTAAATGGCAAGCACTACTGAAGCCCAAAAGAAACAATCAGCTGCCATCACTAGGAATAAAATCATAGTCCTAAAACAAGGGGACATTACATTGAAAACAGCAGAAATTTGAGGGAAACCAGTACTTATTTGTTTTTCTTTCTGTTTCATTGACTATGCTAAAGCTTTTGTGTGGATCACAACAAACTGGAAAATCCTTAAAGAGATGGGGATACTAGACCACCTTACCTGTTTCCTGAGAAGAACAAGAAGCAACAGTTAGAAGCAGACATAAAATAGTGGACTGATTCAAAGTTGGCAAAAGAGCACATCAAGGCTGTATATTGTCACCCTGCTTATTTAACTTACTATAGAGTTAAATAAGTAGAGTACTTTATGCAAAATGCCAGGCTGGATGCCTCACAGCTGGAATCAAGATTGCCAGGAGAAATATCAATAACCTCATATATCCAGATGATACAACTGTAATGGGAGATAGTAAAAAGGAATTAAAGAGCCTCCTGATGAAGGTGAAAGAGGATAGTGAAAAAGCTGGCTTAAAACTCAGCATTCAAAAAACTAAGATCATGGCATCTGGTCCCATCACTTCGTGGTAAATAGATGGAGGAAAAATGAAAACAGTGACAAACTTTTGTTTTCTTGAGCTCCAAAATCATTGCAGATGGTGACTGTAGCCATGAAATTAAAAGATTCTTGCTCCTTGGAAGAAAAGCTATGGCAAACCTAGACAGTATGTTTAAAAGCAGAGACATCACTTTGCCAACAAAGGTTTGCATAATCAAAGCTATGGTTTTTCTAGTAGTCATATACAAATCTGAGAGTTGGACCATGAAGAAGGCTCAGTGCTGATGAATAGATGCTTTCAAATTATGGTGCTGGAGAGTCCCTTGGACAGCAAAGAGATCAAACCATTCAATCCTAAAGGAAATCAATCCTGAATATTTATTGGAAGGACTGATGCTGAATCTGAAGCTCCAATAATTTGGTCACCTGATGTGAAGAGCTGACTCATTGGAAAAGACCCTGATGCTAGCAAAGATTGAGGGCAGGAGGAGAAGGATGTGACAGAGGATGAAATGGCTGGATGGCATCACTGACTCAATGGACATGAGTTTATGCAAATTCCAGAGATAGTGAACGGCAGGGAAACCTGACATACTGCCGTTCACGAAGTAGTGAGTTGGACAGGACTTAGCTACTGAACACAACAGTACTGAGTTGTTTTCTCATTCAGTCATTCATTCATGTCTGTCTCTTTTACAACCCCATGGACTGTAGCAGTCCATGGGCTTTCCTAGGCAAGAATATTGGAGCAGGTTGCGATTTCCTTCTTCAGGGAAAATCCCCAACCAGAAATTGAACCCAAGTCTCCTGCATTGGCAGGTGGATGGATTCTTTACCACTGAACCACCAGGAAAGCCAAACACTGGGTTTAGGAGAGATAAATTACAAAAGAATAGATACAAATGGTTGATTAAGATAAACTTGTGGATATATTTGATAAACCATAGTGGTGAAAATCTTAATCCTGTAATTGTATTGAATGAAGTTTCTGCCTGAATAATTTGGATACATAGAAAAAATGAAAATAGTTTTTAAAGATGTGGTTTGGTAAAGCGTAAATCATAGACAGGGCATATAACAATTTTCAAATATTTAAGTTTTGGTTTCTGTCCACATATGTGAGAGTGACCTGGTTACACGTTTGATGTAAGAATGCATAAAATGGCTTAGCACTGGACATAATTTATTAGGAGCTATATCAGTCATAATCTGAGGAAATGCAACTTTTTAGTTTCATGCTAAAATTATTGTAGAAGTAAGCATGTTCTTTTGTCAATAACAAAGTAGACTGTAGGCAAATATTAAATTATCAACTAAATTTATTACTTTTTCCAAATTACTACCATCCAATAATAATTTTTTCATCAAATTTTATTTTCTGTGTAGACAAAATGGTTACCTTTCTTTAGTCACAAGTCGACATTAAATTTACTATACCTTTTGTTTCTAATATGACTTTAAATTTTTTAAAAAGCTGAAATAGATATGTCTTTTATAATTCTAAAGATCTCTTCTGAAACATTGTGTGTGTGTGAGTGATATTTTTACCTAAATGAAGATGATAGAAGATGATGCCCTTTTAGAAAGTTAATAGAAGTTTCTTAGCAATTAAAGAAATAAAACAGTAACTATAACAAGATTTTGTGTTTAACTTGTAAGAAAGATACTCCTCAAATTTCCATGGTATTTAGGCAGTCAAACTATCACCCAGTGGCTCGTTACAACCAATCTCTAAGGCTATCGAATTTTTGCTTTTCATGAAGAGCATAGCACTTTTATTTTAAAATCTGAAAAGAGTCTTCTGAATGACATATTAAATGAATGGTAACCTTTACAAAAGAAGGTTTTTATTCTGCATTCTGATAGATCTTGATGTAATGATCATCAATATGCAGCAGTCAGGAAGTGATCATTCAAACTGGCCTGTACCATGAGACTACATAGAATAAGAAATGTAGAAATTTTAGTTGTCTGTAGAAAGAGACTTTAATCTTTATCATGGTTATGATTATAATGACAAGTAAAGAACGTAAAGGCAGGGAATTGGCATAAAGTGGTTATGAAATAAAAAATTGTAAGGTGAAGGGTTGACAAGTAAAAGTGGGATAAATTTCTTTCACTGCTTACAGGATATGTAAAATCTTAATTCCTCAAGTTTATTATAGAAGCTTTACACTACTTTAGTGATTTTTTTCTTGCTAGATCGGTATTGTTCAAGAGAACTTTTTGCAGTAATGAGAATGTTCTGTAACTGCACAGTTCAGCAACCATTAGCTTTATAGGACTACTGAGTACTTGAAATATTGTTACTGAGTGTGACCAAAGAGGTCTTCCTGTGGCCCAGATGGTAAAGAATCTGCCTGCAATGCAGGAGATCCGAGTGTGAAACCTGGGTCAGGGATATCTGCTGGAGAAGGGAATGTCTTATTCTTGCCTGGAGAATTCCATGGACAGAGGAACTCAAAGAACTGAATTTCTAATTTTATTTAATTAATTTAAATGTAAATAGTCACAGGTAGTCAGTGGTTATTCTATTAGACAGTACACTTCAGGATTTCTGTTTGCTGAGAAAGTATAATCAGATTTGTTTCTTAAATAATGTAATTCTTGAAGAAGTATTATAATAGATGTTGAATGTCCTTGTATAGTACTATTTAAATATACAGTATATTTCAATAAATTAGAAGCTTCTAATGGGATAATTTAATCAAGCCAGGTAAATAACATGACATAGCTATCCAACAACACAAGAGAAGAGTCTATAAATGGACATCACCAGATGGTCAACACCGAAATCAGATTGATTATATTCTTGGTAGCCAAAGATGGAGAAGCTCTATATAGTCAGCAAAAACAAGACCAGGAGCTGACTGTGGCTCAGACCATGAACTCCTAATTGCCAAATTCAGGCTTAAATTGAAGAAAGTAGGGAAAACCACTAGACCATTCAGGTATGACCTAAATCAAATCCCTTATGATTATGCAGTGGAAGTGAGAAATAGATTTAAGGGCCTAGATCTGATAGATAGAGTGCCTGATGAGCTATGGAATAAGGTTTGTGACACTGTACAGGAGACAGGGATCAAGACCATCCCCATGGAAAAGAAATGCAAAAAAGCAAAATGGCTGTCTGGGGAGGCCTTACAAATAGCTGTGAAAAGAAGAGAAGCAAAAAGCAAAGGAGAAAAGGAAAGATATAAACATCTGAATGCAGAGTTCCAAAGAATAGCAAGAAGAGATAAGAAAGCCTTCTTCAGTGATCAATGCAAAGAAATAGAGGAAAACAACAGAATGGGAAAGACTAGGGAAATCTTCAAGAAAATCAGAGATACCAAAGAAAAATTTCATGCAAAGATGGGCTCGATAAAGGACAGAAATGGTATGGACCTAATAGAAGCAGAAGATATTAAGAAGAGATGGCAAGAATACACAGAAGAACTGTACAAAAAAGATCTTCACGACCCAGATAATCAGGAGGGTGTGATCACTGACCTAGAGCCAGACATCCCTCAGCAGTGGCCACAGAACTGGAAAAGGTCAGTTTTCATTCCAATCCCAAAGAAAGATAATGCCAAAGAATGCTCAAACTACTGCACAATTGCACTCATCTCACACGCTAGTAAAATAATGCTCAAAATTCTCCAAGCCAGGCTTCAGCAATATGTGAACCGTGAACTTCCTGATGTTCAAGCTGGTTTTAGAAAAGGCAGAGGAACCAGATATCAAATTGCCAACATCTGCTGGATCATGGAAAAAGCAAGAGAGTTCCAGAAAAGCAATATTTCTGCTTTATTGACTATGCCAAAGCCTTTTACTGTGTGGACCACAATAAACTGCAGAAAATTCTGAAAGACATGGGAATATCGGACCACCTGATCTGCCTCTTGAGAAATTTGTATGCAGGTCAGGAAGCAACAGTTAAAACTGGACATGGAACAACAGACTGGTTCCACATAGGAAAAGAAGTTCGTCAAGGCTGTATATTGTCACCCTGTTTATTTAACTTATATGCAGAGTACATCATGAGAAACGCTGGACTGGAAGAAGCACAAGCTGGAATCAAGATTGCCAGGAGAAATATCAATAGCCTCAGATATTCAGATGATACCACCTTTATGGCAGAAAGTGAAGAGGAGCTCAAAAGCCTCTTGATGAAAGTGAAAGTGGAGAGTGAAAAAGTTGGCTTAAAGCTCAACATTCAGAAAACTAAGATCATGGCATCCGGTCCCATCACTTCATGGGAAATAGATAGGGAAACAGTGGAAACAGTGTCAGACTTTATTTTTCTGGGCTCCAAAATCACTACAGATGGTGATTGCAGCCATGAAATTAAAAGACGCTTACTCCTTGGAAGGAAAGTTATGACCAACCTAGATAGCATATTGAAAAGCAGAGACATTACTTTGCCAACAAAGGTTCGTCTAATCAAGGCTATGGCTTTTCCTGTGGTCATGTATGGATGTGAGAGTTGGACTGTGAAGAAAGCTGAGCGTCGAAGAATTGATGCTTTTGAACTGTGGTGTTGGCAAAGACTGTTGAGAGTCCCTTGGACTGCAAGGAGATCCAACCAGTCCATTCTGAAGGAGATCAGCCCTGGGATTTCTTTGGAAGGAATGATGCTAAAGCTGAAACTCCAGTACTTTGGCCATCTCATGCGAAGAGTTGACTCATTGGAAAGGACTCTGATGCTGGGAGGGATTGAGGGCAAGAGGAGAAGGGGACGACAGAGGATGAGATGGCTGGATGGCATCACTGACTCCATGGACATGAGTCTCATCGAACTCCGGGAGTTGGTGATGGACAGGGAGGCCTGGCGTGCTGCGATTCATGGGGTCGCAAAGAGTCGGACCCGACTAAGTGACTGAACTGAACTGATTTCAAGAGCAATAAGCAGTTTGCTGCTGCTAAGTCACTTCAGTTGTGTCCGACTCTGTGCGACCGCATAGACGGCAGCTCACCAGGCTCCCCCGTCCCTGGGATTCTCCAGGCAAGAGTACTGGAGTGGATCGCCATTGCCTTCTCCCAATAAGCAGTTTACAAGATTGAATAAATAATTCATTAATTCGCAACAATTATTAAGTGCCTAACAAGTTACACATTCCTCAGACTTCAGATATTGTGAAGATCAATAAAATACTGATTATTCTACTTATTGAGAGATCAGACAAATAATTGCAAACAATATAATAAATGCTGTGTTACAGCGATGTCTTATCTTCTATTAGGATAAGATTGTCTTTCCCCATTGGGAAATTTCTAAGAAAATGTGATTGGAGTTAAGGTGATGGTAGAAATATAGATTGAAATTAGATTATAGTTTTTAATGCATGCTATAAAATATCAAACATCAATTAACTTTTCTAAGAAGCCACATGTTGTAATCCCAATCTATCGTATAATGAGTCCTTTGGGGACAATCATGGATATTAAATATGCAAAGGGAGCAAGAAGGCTGGTTATAAATCTACTGCACAGGTCCAGGCAGTAGCCTTTCAGGATCTAAACAAAAACAATGGCAAATACAAGGCCAAGAGGAATAAAGGTTTAAAAAAAAATACTTAGAGGTTGGGTAGAATCTAGAGGACTGTTTTTCAAAAAGAAAAAAAAAAAAAAAACTGTGTTCTGTGGCAGTTTTGTAGGTCAGAAAAATAAATGATGGCCTGGGGCTTTCTGTCCTAAGGGAATGATAGTGGTATAAAATGTTCTTATGGTAGTGAATACTCCCATAAGAAAATACGTGAAGGGAAGGTATGTTCAATTATGTACATATTAAATCCAGAGACTTAAACATACAGATATTTAGAAGAAAGTTAAATATACACATTCCAGAATGGGTACCAAATTATTTTTTACATTTAATTTCAGTTGAGTTCAGTTCAGTTCAGTCGCACAGTAATGTCTGATTCTCTGTGACCCCATGAATCGCAGCACACCAGTCCTCCCTGTCCATCACCAACTCCCGGAGTTCACTCAAACTCACGTCCATCGAGTCAGTGATGCCAACAAGCCATCTCATCCTCTGTCATCCCCTTCTCCTCCTGCCCCCAATCCCTCCCAGCATCAGAGTCTTTTCCAATGAGTCAACTCTTCGCATGAGGTGGCCAAAGTATTGGAGTTTCAGCTTTAGCATCATTCCTTCCAATGAACACCCAGGACTGATCTCCTTTAGAATGGACTGGATGGATCTCCTTGCAGTCCAAGGGACTCTCAAGAGTCTTCTCCAACACCACAGTTCAAAAGCATCAATTCTTCGATGCTCAGCTTTCTTCACAGTCCAACTCTCACATTCATACGTGACCACTGGAAAACCCATAGCCTTGACTAGATGGACCTTTGTTGGCAAAGTAATGTCTCTGCTTTTCAATATGCTATCTAGGTTGGTCATAACTTTCCTTCCAAGGAGTAAGCGTCTTTTAATTTCATGGCTGCAATCACCATCTGCAGTGATTTTGGAGCCCAAAAAAATAAAGTCTGACACTGTTTCCACTGTTTCCCCATCTATTTCCCATGAAGTGATGGGACCAGATGCCGTGATCTTTGTTTTCTGAATGCTGAGCTTTAAGCCAACTTTTTCACTCTCCTCTTTCACTTTCATCAAGAGGATTTTGAGTTCCTCTTCACTTTCTGCCATAAGGGTGGTGTCACCTGCATATCTGAGGTTATTGATATTTCTCCTGGCAATCTTGATTCCAGCTTGTGCTTCTTCCAGCCCAGCGTTTCGCATGATATACTCTGCATAGAAGATAGATAAGCAGAGTGACAATATACAGCCCTGACGTACTCCTTTTCCTATTTGGAACCAGTCTGTTGTTCCATGTCCAGTTCTAACTGTTGCTTCCTGACCTGCATATAGGTTTCTTAAGAGACATGTCAAATGCTCTGGTATTCTCATCTCTTTCAGAATTTTCCAGAGTTTATTGTGATCCACACTATCAAAGGTTTTGCATAGTTAATAAATCAGAAATAGATATTTTTCTGGAACTCTCTTGATTTTTCCATGATCCAGCATATGTTGGCAATTTGATCTCTGTTTCCTTTGCCTTTTCTAAAACCAGCTTGAACATCTGAAAGTTCATGCTTCACGTATTGCTGAAGGCTAGCTTGGAGAATTTTGAGCTTTACAAGCTTTACTAGCGTGTGAGATGAGTGCAATTGTGCAGTAGTTTGAGCATTCTTTGGCATTGCCTTTCTTTGGGATTGGAATGAAAACTAACCTTTTCCAGTCCTGTGGCCACTGCTGAGTTTTCCAAATGTGCTGGCATATTGAGTGCATGACTTTAACAGCATCATCTTTCAGGATTTGAAATAGCTCAACTGGAATTCCATCACCTCCACTAGCTTTGTTCGTAGTGATGCTTTCTAAGGCCCACTTGACTTCACATCCCAGGATGTCTGGCTCTAGGTGAGTGATCACACCATCGTGATTATCTGGGTCGTGAAGATCTTTTATGTATTAACACGGAGCAAAGAATATTTTATAGCTTTAAGAAGATAATAAGTGTCACAAGTCTATTTTGGATTTATTAATTTGAACTGTGGTGTTGGAGAAGACTCTTGAGAGTCCCTTGGACTGCAAGGAGAGCCAACCAGTCCATTCTGAAGATCAGCCCTGGGATTTCTTTGGAAGGAATGATGCTAAAGCTGAAACTCCAGTACTTTGGCCACCTCATGTGAAGAGTTGACTCATTGGAAAAAACTCTGATGCTGGGAGGGATTGGGGGCAAGAGGAAAAGGGGGCAACAGAGGATGAGATGGCTGGTTGGCATCAGTGACTCGATGGATGTGAGTCTGAGTGAACTCCGGGAGTTGGTGATGGATAGGGAGGCCTGGTGTGCTGCGATTCATGGGATTGCAAATTGTCGGACACGACTGAGCGACTGATCTGATCTGTGTTACTCAGCATTGTTTTATTAAAATAAGCACTTAATGCACTGAATGCCTTCTGCTTGCCTATACAGATCCACTTTCCACCTTTCTCCACACTTTTAGGGGCGACCACAATGGATAAAATTTCTCATCTTTTACCTGCTTATTGGATTGTGTCAACAAAAATGTCCAGGAGGAAATCTGAGTGAGGAAATCATCAAAAACAACCATAAAGATTACATATATTAATATAATTGCTATGTGAAATAAATAATTAATAATGAACACATAGTTAATAATTAACATAGATATAATAAAAGCACTGTAGTTTTTATTAGAAAAATGTAAAGATTTATTGTTAGCATTCATTTTATTGATAATAAATGGGCAAAACTGAGAGGAATAAATCTCAAGAAACTAAAGTGTTAAAATTAATAGATAAGAACTTTGGACTTCTTAGGTGACTCAGTAGTACAGAATCTGCCTGCAATAGAGGAAATGAGGATTCAGTCCCTGGGTCGGGAAGATGCCCTGGAGAAGGAAATGGCAAGCCACTCTAGTATTCTTGCCTGGAAAATCCTATGGACATAGGAGACTAGCAGGCTCCAGTCAATCCATGGGGTCACAAAAGAATTGGACAAGACTTAGAGACTAAACAGCAACAGAGAAGGACTTTAATACAACTATATCAACATATTTATGTTTAAACTTAAAATAAATTATAATTATGGTCTGATTTCAAGTCAGTGAATTACAATTTTAATTTAAAAAGAATAGATTTTATATTGATGACTTCTCCCACATTTCATCCTGCTGCATGTAACACATTGAGGGTTGAGGATGAAGTAAATACACAGCAAAAGTTTGACTATGTAAGAGAGTCCCTTCATTAAAAAAAAAAATAGTGACAGAAGATAATAGTAAACAACTCAGCACATGGAGTTAGTAGAAAAGTGTTGACTTCAAAAAAATCAACATTATCCATTACACTAAGTTTGTGAGTGTGTGTGTGTGAATAACGAGGTGGTATCTGAAAACTTGATCACATAGCTCATTTAGAATATTTCATGTGTTAGAATAAAATAGAGAATAGAGAATACAATAGAGAATAGACTGTGAAATGAAAAGAACACCTCAAATATCAAAATAAATAACAAACATAAGGAAATGGTACAGAATAGAACAAACAGAACAACCAAATAAAATAGCACAAACACACTGTATAAGTGGGAATTTAGTGGTGAAATTGGCAAGGAGTAACTTATTAACTAGAGTTATATTAACCAAATTAGCCAATTTGACATTAAAACACTAGTCTAATTTCATGCTAGTATATACTTAAGTGCCTATTGAATAGTACAATGTGATCAGATCAGATCAGATCAGTCGCTCAGTCGTGTCCGACTCTTTGCGACCCCATGAATCACAGCAGCTCACGCTTTGGCATAGTCAATAAAGCAGAAATAGATGTTTTTCTGGAACTCTCTTGCTTTTTCCATGGTCCAGCGGATATTGGCAATTTGATCTCTGGTTCCTCTGCCTTTTCTAAAACCAGCTTGAACATCTGAAAGTTCATGGTTCACGTATTGCTGAAGCCTGGCTTGGAGAATTTTGAGCATTATTTTACTAGCGTGTGAGATGAGTGCAATTGTGCAGTAGCTTGAGCATTCTTTGGCATTGCCTTTCTTTGGGATTGGAATGAAAACTGACCTTTTCCAGTCCTGTGGCCACTGCTGAGTTTTCCAAATGTGCTGGCATATTGAGTGCATGACTTTAACAGCATCATCTTTCAGGATTTGAAATAGCTCAACTGGAATTCCATCACCTCCACTAGCTTTGTTCGTAGTGATGCTTTCTAAGGCCCACTTGACTCACATTCCAGGATGTCTGGCTCTAGGTCAGTGATCACACCATCCTGATTATCTGGGTCGTGAAGATCTTTTTTGTACAGTTCTTCTGTGTATTCTTGCCATCTCTTCTTAATATCTTCTGCTTCTGTTAGGTCCATACCATTTTTGTCCTTTATCGAGCTCATCTTTGCATGAAATGTTCCTTTGGTATCTCTGATTTTCTTGAAGATATCCCTAGTCTTTCCCATTCTGTTGTTTTCCTCTATTTCTTTGCATTGATCGCTGAAGAAGGCTTTCTTATCTCTTCTTTCTATTCTTTGGAACTCTGCATTCAGATGTTTATATCTTTCCTTTTCTCCTTTGCTTTTCACTTCCCTTCTTTTCACAGCTATTTGTAAGTCCTCCCCAGACAGCAATTTTGATTTTTTGCATTTCTTTTCTATGGGAATGGTCTTGATCCCTATCTCCTGTACAATGTCACGAACCTCATTCCATAGTTCATCAGGCACTCTATCTATCAGATCTAGGCCCTTAAATCTATTCTCACTTCCACTGTATAATCATAAGGGATTTGATTTAGGTCATACCTGAAAGGTCTAGTGCTTTTCCCTACTTTCTTCAATTTAAGTCTGAATTTGGCAATAAGGAGTTCATGGTCTGAGCCACAGTCAGCTCCTGGTCTTGTTTTTGCTGACTGTATAGAGCTTCTCCATCTTTGGCTGCCAAGAATATAATCAGTCTGATTTCGGTGTTGACCATCTGGTGATGTTCTATGTATAGAGTCTTCCTTTGTGTTGTTGGAAGAGGGTGTTTGTTATGACCAGTGCATTTTCTTGGCAAAACTCTATCAGTCTTTGCCTGCTTCATTCCATATTCCAAGGCCAAATTTGCCTTGTGTTTTTTGACTTCCAGGTGTTTTTCGACTTCCTACTTTTGCATTCCAGTCCCCTATAATGAAAAGGACATCTTTTTTGGGTGTTAGTTCTAAAAGGTCTTGTAGGTCTTCATAGAACTGTTCAACTTCAGCTTCTTCAGCGTTACTGGTGAGGCATAGACTTGGATTACTGTGATATTGAATGGTTTGCCTTGGAAACGAACAGAGATCATTCTGTCATTTTTGAGATCGCATCCAAGTACTGCATTTTGAACTCTCCTGTTGACCATGATGGCTACTCCATTTCTTCTGAGGGATTCCTGCCCGCAGTAGTAGATATAATGGTCATCTGAGTTAAATTCTCCCATTCCAGTCCATTTCAGTTCGCTGATTCCTAGAATGTCGACATTCACTCTTGCCATCTCTTGTTTGACCACTTCCAATTTGCCTTGTTTCATGGACCTGACATTCCAGGTTCCTATGCAATATTGCTCTTTACAGCATTGGACCTTGCTTCTATCACCAGTCACATCCACAGCTGGGTATTGTTTTTGCCTTGATTCCATCACTTCATTCTTTCTGGAGTTATTTCTCCACTGATCTCCAGTAGCATATTAGGCACCTACTGACCTGGAGAGTTTCTCTTTCAGTATCCTATCATTTTGCCTTTTCATACTGTTCATGGGGTTCTCAAGGCAAGAATATTGAAGTGGTTTGCCACTCCCTTCTCCAGTGGACCACATTCTGTCAAATCTCTCCACGGTGACCCACCCATCTTGGGTTGCGCCACGGGCATGGCTTAGTTTCATTGAGTTAGACAAGGCTGTGTCCTAGTATGATTAGATTGACTAGTTTTCTGTGAGTATGGTTTCAGTGTGTTTGCCCTCTGATGCCCTCTTGCAACACCTACCGTCTTACTTGGGTTTCTCTTACCTTGGGCGTGGGGTATCTCTTCACGGCTGTTCCAGCAAAGCGCAGCCATTGTTCCTTGCCTTGGACGAGGGGTATCTCCTCACCGCCGCCCTTCCTGACCTTCAACGTGGGATAGCTCCTCTAGGCCCTCCTGCGCCCGCGCAGCCACGGCTCCTTGGACGTGGGGTTGGTCCTCCCGGCCACCGCCCCTGGCCTCGGGCATGGGATAGCTCATCCCGCCCATGGCCCCTGGCCTCGGGCTTAGGGGCATGGGGTATCTCCTCCTGGTCGCCGCCCCTGACCTCATACATGGGGTAACTCCTCTTGTCGCTGCCCCTGACCTCGGACGCTGGGTATCTCCTCTCTGCTGCTCCCCTGACCTCAGACGCGGGGTAACTCCTCTTGTTGCTGCCCCTGACCTCGGACGCTGGGTATCTCCTCTCTGCTGCTCCCCTGACCTTGGACAAGGGGTAGCTCCTCTCGGCCGTTCCTGCGCCGTCGCAGTCTGGTACTGTGAGCAGCTGCCCCTGACCTCGGACGTGGGGTGGCTCCTCTCGGCTGCGCTTTGGGGTGGAAGTAGTTTATTCTCTAGATTAAATTGTGCTCTGTGTAGAATCTGACTCACTGCAGGTAAAGCTTCTGAATGTATTGATTCTGTATCATTGCCTCATTGCATTTGTGCTTTTTATCTTTTTGCTAAATAATCCGTAGTTGCTCATTTTCTAATCTCAATAAGATGGAACATTAACAATTTTCTTTAATGAAAATGAATCTTAGACCACTGATTCAGGGATACAAGAAAATTAATATTTTAAGAAATTTATTATAACTCAATTTATATTCTAAATTAAAACTCTGTTATATAATCCTTGCAAAAAAAAAGCATGGGATATGAACAATCAATTTTGCTAACATATAGAGTGCATTGATAAATTTAACATTATACATATTTAGTACTCCAAGTTTATCCTAATTACTGAGTCCATGATGTTGTCTTTCTTTATTAATAAACATCTTGTTACCTTTTAGTATTCTGACATTATAACACAACTTCACATATTACAGTTGGGTTTTGAATAAGAGATAAATAAATGCATATAAATTAATAAGACTTTTCATAAGATTAAAATTATTCAAGGGCTATTACTTCAATGAATAGGATTAATATAAATTTGCACAAGTTGAATAAATATTAGTTAGCTCTGTGATTCATAACATCGTCATATCTCATGATCTGCATTTAATTCATTGGCCAATAATTAGGTCAGAAGAAATAGTTATACTGGAGACTATATACTTATAAATATACACATATTTCACATGTTATATTTCAATTACAAAACTGTAACACACATACATATATATGACCATTTTTTTTTGTTTAAATTTCTTGCTATCCTGTAATGATCTGAAATTTTCCTATAAAAACACCTCACATAGAGTTTCTCTAGAAAAAATAATTGGCCTGTATTTTTGCATGACAACTACTTATAGACTTAATTGGTGGACTTCTCAGTTTTCTTTGGTCATTTACATTGCCTTCCTGACCACAAGTGCCACTGGAAAGACTAACCAATTTTAAATGATTAAGAAATGAGCTGAAAGGTTTAGATAGAACCTTATAGAATCACAGCATGTGTCCCAGTTTGAATATTATAAATAGACTGGAAAAATCAGGTATGATAAAAAAGATTCAAGCAAATTAAACTTACAACAATTACTATGTACATGAAATCCTAATTTATTCACATACAATGGAGAATTCATAAATTTCAAACATTATTCTACTTGTTAACTCTTCTTGGAGAATGACTAAGGAATCTAAAGTTTGTGTCAGAAAAGGAGAAAAAAATATTTATTGTCAGCCACAAGCTAAACAATTTGTCTATCCATAAAGAAATACATAAAAATATATATACAATGGAATAATATATATATATATATATATACAATTGAAATATATATATACATATATATACACAATTGAAAGGGATGAACTAGTGATACAGAGAACAGTGTAGATGAATCTCACAAATTTATGCTGAGTGAAGGAAGTCAGGAAAAAAAGTTCACGTTGTATGACCCCATTATATAAAGTTCTAGAAAATGCAAACTTATCTTTAGTGAGAGAATCAGATATTGCTGCTTGGGTGTGAGATGGGTGGTGAGGGGACAAGTGTGTCAGGTAGGAGTGGTTACCAAACAGCATGAGGAAACTTCTGGGGGTGATAGTATTTTCATTGTCTTTATTGTAATGATGGTTTCATGAGAATTAACATTTGTGAAAACTTTATTAAATTGCATACTTTAAATATTTGCAATTTTAGTATGTTAATTATATGTCATGTAGAATTAATTAGCCAAGGTCACAAAACTAATGAGTTGAACTAAAGTTTGGGTGATACTCAAAGCACAATCTATCTTGAATTATATTTAATAATTGAATAATTAATGTCATTATCACTTTGACCTGTGTCATTTTTTATGTCCTTCTGTATATTGAAACCAGGTTTATAATTGTTCAGCAAATATTTTTTAATAAATTAAGTAACTGACTAGAAATCTATTCATATTTTAAATATTTTCCTTTAAGTTATTACTTCATTATAGTAAATATTGTTGCCTCAACAGTCTTATCTTACAAAGCAAAGTGAAAATTTGAAATCAGCTGATTTTTCTATCATTTAAATCTTATGATTCTGGATGTTTTTCCTTCTCCTTGGTCATTTCATGCTCCTGCAATTAGTAATTTCCAGTCCTTGTTTCAATGGACAAATATAGATTTACTTGACAGGCTGCTGACTGCTTCTGACAGGAAATCCACAGTGAAAAACACCTACTTTTGTCTGTGAGGAAATATCACACATGATTGGATGTTTCCTTTAGATATAAAAGGAGAAAAGTGGTCCAGAAAATTTGATGCCAAAGAAATATAGGCATACTTGATGCACATTACCCTAGAAGTAATTACTTTATTGAAAAGTTTGCTTTTTTGATGCCTGCTCATTACTCTGTTATTTCACAAGTTGTTATCTGACCAACACATATGTATTGCTTTTCCAAAAATGAGCAATCAACTCTGACAGCTTAAACATTTTTTCTTCTATTATGTGCCTGAAATTCGTCAAAATATGCATTACTTCTCCCACATGGCAATGACCTCTATAAACTCAAAATAGCAATCTTCTTTTTAAATGACAACTGAGCTAGTCTAAAGCAAAGCACTTATACAAAATTTTGAACTCACAATAGGAATCCAAAGATGTGGGTTATAGAAATTTCTGTGACAGAATAATTAGTTGAAAAAATCAGATAATAGGTGTACATTTTTAATAATTATGGTTTATCTCAAATATTTGGACTAACTTATCACTTGCAGTCCTTCACCTGAAAAGAAGAGGATAGATAAGTCTTGTAAAAATATATTTGGCAAATACAACTGTAGGATTGCTAGTGATAGAGAAAGCTTAGGAAAGAAATCATTTAGTATTAAACTCATGTGTTATGTGGTAGAGATGGAAAAAGAAAGTGAAACACTTTATTTATGATCATAATATCCTCTAAAGAAGATATGTGATAGGAATGGATAATGGGCAAAAACTGAATTTAAGTTCTATATAGCTACTTTCATTGAAACCATAATGAGGTAATTATTGTGTGGTTTGTTTTCTTCAGCAAGAAACAGGGATTAAAAACAGTGGTCTTACCTATTTAACGGCATTGTTATAAACTCCGAACTCAAAGAATACGTGAAAATGCTGTAAGCATTATGTAAACATATGGCATCATTATTTCCTCTCTAACAGTAAGTGTACACAAACACATTCCATGAGACAACAATATTTTTAATCATCTAAGTTTTGAAAAATAAATCTCTTTACAAATAATTTTCCTATTACTTTTTGAGTAGTATATTAAACCAGTATTGTTTGTCAGCCAGCTAGGATATAATTTTGTTTATACCATTTTCCAATCATTTATAATTCATAGAAAAATTTGCAATATTTGCTGCATCCTTCTTTTTCATAACTGTCAATAACTCACTGCCTACTGTGGTAAAATCTGAATAAAAAGTTGCAAAACATGCAAAATACTCCTCTAACCATGGAATCCTCCAGGCAAGAATACTGGAATGGGTAGCCATTCCCTTCTCCAAGGGATCTTCCTGACTCAGGTATTGAACCTAGGTCTCCTGAATTGCAGGCAGATTCTTTACCCCCTGAGTCACAAGGAAAGGCTCTAGAAGGATGTGTACTTCCAGAGGTGGTGGGGCAGTTGCATATTTGCCTTTCAAAAGGTAGAGACTACAAGAGAGGGATTTGGACAATTGATCTTGGTAAAAGTATACACAAACCAAAACAAAATAAAAATTTATCCAAGAGAACCTCCTGAAGTTGAGAGATGACAGAAGTCAGTAAGGAATAGTTGGTAGAAGACTGAAGAGGTAAGTTTTAAGCACTCAGATAGAGGAATTCAGGAACAGCCTAGGAATTGCAAGACTGAAAAACCCTGCAAAGCATTTGGTGAAGGTCTTTAGATATGCAACGTCATGAGAGAGCAACAACACAGTTAAAGCAATCAAGTGAACTGTACCAGTCAAGGGAAACTTTTCTTGGAAGGATATATCTGATTAAGGGTTAATATCTTAGAAAAAAAAAAAAAAAAAAAGAACTAATACAATTCAACAAACCCAAGAAATCTGATTTTAAAAATGGGTAAAGGACTTGTGAACTATGTGAAGTTGCTCAGTTGTGTCCAACTCTTTGCGACCCCATAGATTGTACCTACCAGGCTCCTCTGTCCATGGGATTTTCCAGGCAATAGTACTGGAGTGGACTGCCATTTCCTTCTCCAGGGGATCTTCCCAACCCAGGGATCGAACCCGGGTCTCCCACATTATAGACAGACGCTTTACCGTCTGAGCCACCAGGGAGTAGACATATTTCAAAAGAAGACATACAGATGGCCAACAAGCACATGAAAAGATGCTCAACATCGCTTATCATCAATAAAATGCAAATGAAAACCACAGTGAGATATCAACTCACACCTGTCAGAATGTCCATTATCAAAATACAACAAATAGCAAGTGGCAAGAATATAGAAAAAAGGGAACCCTTGCGCACTGTTGGTGGGAACGTAAACCGATCCAGTCACTATGAAAAACACTATGAAAATTCCTCAAAGAAGTAAATGAAGAAATACAAAGTGATCCGGCAAGTCCATTCCTGGGTACTTATTAGTCTGAGGAAAACAGAACACTAATTCAAAAAGATATATGCATCTGTATGTTCATTTCAGCCGTAAAAAGAAGGAAATTTTGCCATTTGCAGCAACATGGTTGCACATGGAAAATATTATGCTAATTGAAATAAGTCAAAGAAACACTGTATGATTTCAATCATATGTGGAATCTAAGAAACAAAAGGAAAGGAAAGGAAAGTGAAGTCGCCCAGTCGTGTTCGACTCTTTGTGACCCCATGGACTGCAGCCTACCAGGCTCCACCATCCATGGGATTTTCCAGGTAAGAGTACTGGAGTGGGGTGCTATTTCCTTCTCTAGGGGATCTTCCCGACTCAGGGATCAAACATGGGTCTCCCACACTGTAGATAGACACTTTACTGTCTGAGCCACCAGGCAAGTCCAAGAAACAAAACAAATGAGCAAACATAACTAAACAGAAATAGAGTTATAGATACAGAGAATATATAGGTTATTGACAGAGGAAGCAGGAGAAAAATAGGTGAGGGAGATTAAAAGGTATGAGCTTTCATTTATAAAAGAAATGAGTCAGTATAAAATATAAGAATATAAGTTGGGAGTATAAGTCAATAATTATGTAATATTTTTTATGGTGACATATGACAACTAGACTTATCATGAGGATCATTTTGAAATGTACAGAAATATTAAATCGCTATGTTATGTACCAGGAAGCAACATAATGTTGTAAGTCAATTATACATCAAAAACAGACACAAACAAACTCACAGAAAGTTCAAATTTGTGGGTGTCAGAAGCAGGGGGTGGGGAAAGGGGAAATTGGAGGAAGAGAGTCAAAAAGCACAAACTTTCAGTTATGAGACAAAGTTTAAATACATGATAAGTATAATTAACATTGCTCTACATTATACATGAAAGTGGTTAAGAGGGTAAATCCTAATTGTTCTCATCATGAGGAAAAATTTTGTATATTTCTTTAATTGTATTTCTATATGAGCTGATGGATGTGCTCCAAACTTATTGTAGTTTAGATCTTTCCATGATGTATGTAAGTCAGATTATTACACTGTACACCTTAAACTTACACAGTCCTATATGTCATTTAGGTCTTCAGCAAAACTGGAATAAAAATAATTTTTTTTAATTAAAAAAATGTATAAGTAAATTTAAAAAACAAATTTTAAAAATAGCCACATTTTACGGGAGTTTTGGAGGGAATAAGTACATGTGTATGTATGGCTGAGTCCCTTTGCTGTTAATCAGCTACACTCCAATATAACATAAAAGTTAAAAAATATACCAGCTACATTTTCTGTAAGAACATATACTTACAGAAATATTGATTGAAATATGAGTAAACAAATGGTTAGCATGATAGACAAAAATTATTGGAAAGAATATGTCATTAATAGGCTAATAATAGCTAATCCTTTGTAGGTTTTGTGCATTATCAGCTCCCTAAATTACATACTCATTAGCTATATATTTATAAACTAAATTTTCAAATTATTTCAATATTAATGCAAAATTAGATTAAAAATTCAAATGACAATAATATAATGACAAATACACTTACAATAATTCAAACTTCGTTGAAGTTTTAGGGAGTTTGCTGTTTGGTGAGTGGACTGGAAAGGATATTATTAGATAGGAACTTCAAGGAAATTTGTAAATTACACAATTAGAGTTTTACAAAGCTCTTGCTATTTAGAGGTAGTTATTGGAAAAGACCCTGATGCTGGGAAAGATTGAGGGTAGATGGTGAAGAGGGCAACAGAGGATGAGATGATTGGATGGCATCACTGATTCAACCGACATGAACTTGGGCATACTCCAGGAGATGGTGAGGGACAGGGAAACCCGGAGTACTGCAGTCCATGGGGTCACAAAGAGTCAGGCATAATTTGGCAAGTGAACAACAACAATACCAAGAATGTCGAAGTTTTAACCAATTGTTTAAACTTTTGAAAGACCATCTTGTATCTAAGAAGAGTGAGATAATGTCAGGTTTTTAGATAAAGAACATGTATTAAATTCAAGAGATAATGAGGAAGTCATTCAAGATATGAAAAGAGGCAATTAATATGATTTGGTACTTTTTTAAAATTTATTTTTAATTGGAAGATATTTGCTTTACAATGTTGTGTTTGTTAAATGTGTTCTTGCATTGGCAGGTGGATTCTTTACTGCTGAGCCACCTGGGAAGCCACCCAGGTGTGTTTTTAAAATTAAACTGGAACTAATGTAACGAGTAAAATTAAAGATTATGTGAAAGTCAGTATAAATTCAAATAAGAAATGATAAGTTTCTAACCAAAATATTGACAGAAGAAATAGAATACAAGACCAGAATTATTTAGAAGATAGAAGTAACAAAATTGGGTGTGTGTGCTTAGTTGTGTCCAACCCTTTGTGACCCTGTGGACTGTGATAGGTTGATTTACTTATTCTATGTAGGCAAAGTGAAGCAGAGATAATGATGAAGGTTTCAACATGACGAAGCTTGTGAAAAATCAGTTTGTGATAAGATGTTTGATATACATGATCTAATTCTTTGTGTGAGGTAGATGCAAGAATCCTTATTTTACAGAAAAGAAACTGGTACTTAGAGAAGCTAAGCAAACTTTCCAAATTTGTACAATAAATAGATCATTGAGGTCCTTTAATGGACCTTAACCTGGTGGTCCGGAGTTGACTGATAAGAAAGTAAAGGAGAGAGAAAGAGGCTGATATTCCTTGGTTTACGCAGAAAGCCAATAAAGCCCCTGGCACGGAGCTTGCTCTGTTCACGGAGGCCTCAGGCATCCTCTTGATTGGGCGAAGGTCCAGAGTACCTTCTCAAGAGGTTCTTAGAAGCCCAGGCAGGAAATCAAACTCAGAGGACCTCTGCGCTCCAGAGAAATAGCCTGAGAGAGAGAGAAAGAGAGAGAGAAAGAAAGAAAGCAAGACACGGGGACCAAAGCTCTGATGGAGCAAAGGTGTTTTAATCAACATAGTGTGGGCATATATACTGTAGTTATTCTCAGCAAAGATAAAGATTAAAATTCCAGACTTAAAAAACATAGGCGATTCATATTAAAGAGAGAGAGAGAGTTGTAAAGAATCACTTTTACCGTATGATTCACAAGAAGGAAGAGGGTACTTATCACCTTAGTGAAAAACTAAGAAAGGAAATGCCTGGATCCCTCAGTCTCGAGAGAGGCTTGCCTCTCCTCTTAATTCCTGAATATTCAGGAATTAATAAGAAACAGAGGATTCTTGACAGATCCAAAACAGCACACAGGAAGCCTCCTGTTAAATGCTTCCTGACAACAGATGATTAAGGAAGGATTAGAACTCAGCTCCTTGTGCCCCCTGGAAACTGTACTCTTATTCATTCTGTGTGTTCCCTGTTAACAGGGAAGAGAGTAAAAGAAATTTTGGATTCAAAACTTCCAAATTATACTTCCAAACTATACGTAGCCTTGTTGAAGGCATAAACAATACTTTATCCGTTGGAAAACCAAATACATTATATTCCCACCAACACATATTTTTCTACTATTTTATTTTTTACACATAACAGATAATGGTTTAAAGTACAACTAGAAGAGAAATGAGGCCAATGAGTGAGTTTTAGCCAATGAAATGTTACCAATAGATATATGGTAAATCATTAGCATGTCTTTCCAGTGTATTAGTTTGCTAGGACTGTATAACAAAGTACCACATATCAGATATCTTAAGCAACAAATTCTCCTCTACAAGCCCAGATACATAGAGTACATACATAGATAGGTAGGTAGACAGGTGAATAGCATTTCATAAATAAGTAATAGGTTGAAAAATGAATGCTAATTTACTTGATTGACCTCAAACAAAAAGAACAGAATAAATTAAAAAGTTTTAAAAGTACAACTTGAAGTGAGATGAAGCCATTGAGTCACATTTAATACTTATGTAAACATGTATTTATGTCATGTATGCCTGCAATGCAGGAGATACAGTTTCAATCCCTGTGTCAGGAAGATCCCCTGGAAAAGGAAATGACAACCCAGTCTAGTGTTCTTGCCTGGAGAATCTCACAGACAGAGAAGCCTAGATGTCTACAGTCCATGGGTCACAAAAGAGTCAGACACAACTTAACAACTAAACAACAACAACAGTGTAAAGATAATCAGTAATTCTAATAATGGTTGCCAAAATACTGACTTAAGACATAATATTCTTCATAAAATAACTTGTAATGGGATTTGAGCTTGATTTTGCATTTTAGGCCCATAGCTTATGACCTTATAAGATAACTAGCTAAACATCCCTGGTCTTAAGCTTTAATAAAAATAGAAGCTAGGATAAAATCTTTCTAGTCTTATTCCAGGAACCATTCCTATATAGTTATATTGGCTAGAATTAAATGAAGAGCTCACAATGTCAACAGTCCCAATCTCTAGGGCTTTGTGAGCTTTTATGAGCACAGTTCAAAGATACAAGATTTTAATTTTATGAAAAATAATAATTACACTTGTTGGCTACAGATTAAGCTTCCTCATAATTAACCTTTTAATTACCCTATCATCATTCTCTTCTTAAAACCATAAAGATAAAAGCTACTGCTCTCTTTTTTCAACCAAAGAGAGAGTTTTATAAATAACTAAAAAAAAAATAAATTTCAGATAACTACATTAGCATTGCTTAAGGACCAGAGGCTCTCCAGGTTGCTAAATATAATAACCACTTAAAAGAGAATGAAAAATGTCAAAATCATTTTTGAATCTGTAGTTTTTTGTTTTCAGAAAAATTATGTGTGAAGATGCTTAAGAAATTCTTAGGAGTTAAAATTGCTTTAGTTATTAGTCTCTAAATAAACCATAAAAGAAACTATGGCAAGTGGGTGTATTTAGGCACAGTTTTGCATTTTGCTCATCATAAAAATTGATAAATAGAATAGAATATAATTGATTCTAACTTTTGAGATTATTTTCCATAAATTTGAATATTCACTGTTCAAAACAGGCATGACCATACATTATTTGTCTGAGCTGCTGTAAGGTGTCTGGCCTATGATCTAAAGATGATACTGACTAGGTATAATTATAAAAAATAATTTAACTTGGATATTTTTACAGGGGTTCTTTGGAAGGAATGATGCTAAAGCTGAAACTCCAGTACTTTGGCTACCTCATGCGAAGAGTTGACTCATTGGAAAAGACTCTGATGCTGGGAGGGATTGGGGACAGGAGGCAAAGGGGACGACAGAGGATGAGATGGCTGGAAGGCATCACTGGCTAGATGGACATGAGTTTCAGTGAACTCTGGGTGTAGGTGATGGGCAGGGAGGCCTGGCATGCTGCAATTTATGGGGTCACAAAGATTCAGACATGACTGAGAGACTGAACTAAAATGATTCTTAAATGGAAAATTTGGTGTTGGAGTAAAGAATGAAGTAGGGCAAAGGCTAATAGAGTTTTGCCAAGAGAACACACTCATCATAGCAAACACCCTCTTCCAACAACAAAAAAAGAAGACTCTACACATGGACATCACGAGATGGTTAACACTGAAATCAGATTGATTATATTCTTTGCAGCCAAAGATGGAGAAGCTCTATACAGTCAGCAAAAACAAGACCAGGATCTGACTGTGGCTCAGATCATGAACTCCTTATTTCCAAATTCAGACTGAAATTGAAGAAACTAGGGAAAACCACTAGATTTATGAACTAAACCAAATCACTTATGATTATACAGTGGAAGTGACATATAGATTTAAGGGATTAGATCTGATAGACACAGTACCTGATGAACTATGGACAGAGGTTGATGACATTTTACAGGAGACAGGAATCAAGACCATCCCTAAGAAAAAGAAATGCAATAAAGCAAAATAACTGTAAAAGAAGAGAAGCAAAAAGCAAAGGAGAAAAGCAAAGATATACCCATTTGAATACAGAGTTCCAAAGAATAGCAAAGAGAGATAAGAAAGCCTTCCTCAGCGATCAGTGCAAAGAAATAGAGGAAAACAATAGAAGGGGAAAGATTAGAGATATCTTCAAGAAAATTAGAGATACCAAGGGAACATTTCATGCAACTGCTGCTACTGCTAAGTCACTTCAGTCATGTCCGACTTTGTGCGACCCCACAGACGGCAGCCCACAGGCTCCCCCGTCCCTAGGATTCTCCAGGCAAAAACACTGGAGTGGGTTGCTATTTCCTTCTCCAATGCATGAAAGTGAAAAGTGAAAGTGAAGTCATTAGGCTTGTCTGACTCTTAGCGACCCCATGGACTGCAGCCTACCAGGCTCCTCCGCCCATGGAATTTTCCAGGCAAGAGTACTGGAGTGGGGTGCCATTGCCTTCTCCAACATTTCATGTAAAGATGGGCTCAATAAAGGACAGAAATGGTATGGACCTAACAGAAGCAGAAGATATTAAAAAGAGGTGGCAAGAATACACAGAAGAACTGTACAAAAAAGATCTTCATGACCCAGATAATCATGATGGTGTGATCCCTCACCTAGAGCCAGCCATCCTGGAATGTGAAGTCAAGTGGGCCTTAGAAAGCATCACTATGAACAAAGCTAGTGGAGGGGATGGAATTCCAGTTGAGCTAGTTCAAATCCTAAAAGATAATGCTGTGAAAGTGCTGCACTCAATATGCCAGCAAATCTGGAAAACTCAGCAGTGGCCACAAGACTGGAAAGTTCAGTTTTCATTCTAATCCCAAAGAAAGGCAGTGCAAAAGAATGTTTAAAATACTGCACAATTGCACTCATCTCACACGCTAGTAAAGTAATGCTCAAAATTCTCCAAGCCAGGTTTCAGCAATATGTGAGCTGTGAAATTCCAGATGTTCAAGCTGGTTTTAGAAAAGGCAAAGGAACCAGAGATCAAATTGCCAACATCTGCTGGATCATCAAAAAAGCAAGTGAGTTCCAGAAAAAAACATCTGTTTCTGCTTTATTGACTATGCCAAAGCCTTGGACTGTGTGGATCACAATAAACTCTGGAGAATTCCGAAAGAGATGGGAATACCAGACCACCTGACCTGCCTCTTGAGAAACCTGTATGCAGGTCAGGAAGCAAGAGCTGGAACTGGACATGAACAACAGACTGGTTCCAAATTGTCATCCTGCTTATTTAACTTCTATGCAAAGTACATCATGAGAAACACTGGGCTGGAAGAAGCACAAGCTGGAATGAAGATTGCTGGGAGAAATATCAATAACCTCAGATATGCAGATGACACCACCCTTATGGCAGAAAGTGAAGAGGAACTAAAAAGTCTCTTGAAAGTGAAAGAGGAGAGTGAAAAAGTTGGCTTAAAGCTCAACATTCAGAAAACTAAGATCATGGCATCCAATCCCATCACTTCATGGCAAATAGATGGGGAAACAGTGGAAACAGTGGCAAAGTTTCTTTTTTGGGCTCCAAAATCACTGCAGATGGTGACTGCAGAGGATGAGTTGTTTGGATGGCATCACTGACTCAATGGACATGAGTTTGGGTGGACTCCGGGGGTTCGTGATGGACAGGGAGGCCTGGCGTGCTGTGGTCCACGGTGTCTCAAAGAGTCAGACACGACTAAGTGACTGAACTGAACTGAATTGAATCTTAAATGGAATCATAAATTAACTCTTAATATGACAGTTTTAAATGATATAATTTTACTGGACATATTATAGAAATAATTGTAGATCCACATGCAGATATAAGAAATATAGATAAAGCCTTCCCGTTTTCTCAAAAGCAGTAGTATGTAAAATGATAGCACAATGCATGAGATTCATTCAATCCACTAAAGTAATTTGAATTTCCCATTTTACTTGTACTTATTTATATGTGTGGCTTTACTCTGATAAATTTGTATTATATATTTTAGGTTCATATTCAGTGCAGTTCAGTTCAGTGCCTCAGTCATGTCCAACTCTTTGCAACCCCATGAACCACAGCACGTCAGGCCTCCCTGTCCATCACCAACTTCTGGAGTCTACCCAAACCAATGTTCATCGAGTTGGCGAAGCCATCCAACCATCTCATCCTCTGCCATCCCCTTTTCCTCCCGCCCTCAATCTTTCCCAACATCAGGGTCTTTTCCAATGCTCTTCGTATCAGGTGGCCAAAGTATTGGAGTTTCAGCTTCAAAATCAGCCCCTCCAATGAACACCCAGGACTGATCTCCTTTAGGATGGACTGGTTGGATCTCCTTGCAGTCCAATGGACTCTCAAGAGTCTTCTCCAACACCACAGTTCAAGAGCATCAATTCTTTGGCCCTCAGCTTTCTTTATAGTCCAACTCTCACATCCAAAAATGACCCTGGAAAAACCATAGGTTCATATTACCACCACTAAATACAGAATCAACGTTAACAGGACAATTCCTTCACCACATGTATCCCTCAGGTTGACCTTCAGAACACCACCCCTGCCCCTCCCTCCACTACCACTTCATTCCACCCTTATCCTTAACCTGATTTTCATTTCTAAAATTTTATCTAGATAGTCTAATTTTCAGGAATCGTCTTTATTTTTTTAAGTTTTTATTGAAGTCCAGTTGGTTTACAGTATTATGCTAGTTTTAGGTATATAGCACAGTGATATGATTTTATATACATAAATTTATACATAGTCATATACCTAACTTTTGGGTCTCCCAGATGGTACTAGTGGTAAAGAATCCACCTGCCAATGCAAAAGACATAAGAGAAGCAGATTCTATCCCTGCTTCAAGAAGGTCCTCTGGACGAGGGCATGGTAAGCCATTCCAGTATTCTTGCCTGGTGAATCCCATGGACAGAGGAGCCTGGTGGGCTACAGTCCATAGCATCGCAAAGGGTCAGATATGACTGACATGACTTAGCATGCATGCATATATAAGTTTTATATATATTTATGTGTGTGTGTATATATATATATATAAATATATATTCCATTTCAGATTCTTTTCTTTTACAGGTTATTACAAAATATCGATGGCAGTTCCCTGTGCTATACAATAGGTCTTAGTTGGTTATTTATTTTATATATAGAATGTGTATATTTAATTCCAACTTCCTAGTTTATCCCTCACCCACACCTCCCTTTCTCCTTTGGGGATCATAAGTTTGTTTTCTATGTCTGTGAATCTCTTCCTGTTTTGAAAATAAATTCATTTGTATCCTGTTTTAGATTCCACAAA
The DNA here is from genome assembly GCF_003369695.1 of Bos indicus x Bos taurus. Classification (NCBI taxonomy): domain Eukaryota; kingdom Metazoa; phylum Chordata; class Mammalia; order Artiodactyla; family Bovidae; genus Bos; species Bos indicus x Bos taurus. The sequence continues at coordinate 49,323,332 of NC_040101.1, read as the reverse complement.
AAAGCAATATCTTATGATATTTGTCTTTGGCTTACTTTATTTAGTATGATAACCTCTAAATCCATCCATGTTGCCACAAAATGGCTTCACTATTACAGCTATGATATTAAGTGAATAAAATTATCATGCCTATCTTTAGGGTCATTACTCCCCACCCTCATGAAAACATTTTTAAAAACCATAGTAAAGCATAATTGTGATTTTGACTATTATTACCCATTTCATATCAATTTCTGGTCCTTTAGGTGTTATCAAACCAAACTTGGGTTGGCTTGCCCATGAGCAGTAAGCCCTCCTAGTGACATCAGGTTCTGGTGAAAGAAAGTGCAGTGTTTATTGCAGGGAGACAAGTGAGGAGTCCAGGGCAGCTAGTGCTTAAAAGACTTAAACTCCCTGAAGGCCTTCAGAGAAAGACTTTTAAAGACAGGTTGAGGGAGGGAGATCATGGGGTATGTGATCAGCTGATGGACATTCTTCTGATTGGTGGTCATAAGTTAATTGGAAATCATATCATCAACCTTCTGATTCTAACTTGTGTGGAGTCTGTGTGCTTGTTGCAGCACACAGTTAAATTCTTCCACTTGGTGAGGGTTTCAATATCTGCTAAAACTTCAAAGAACATGGCTCAGAATATTATCTATAGCCCTTGAGGAGGAACTAAGAGTCCTTGACTTTGTTTAACAGCTAAACTGTTATTAGTTTGTCTTGCTTGACTGTTTTTCGTTTTGCATTTTCTCACTTCTTTGATTAAATTGATTTTTGAATAGTGTTTCTACAGACCAAAGGTAATGGAAGACATGGTGCTGGGGAGTCATGTTCTGGGAAGACCCCATAGGATCCTGTTCAATTACACAGGGGTCTCTGGGTTATGGTAACAACGGTAAAACAATGAATGGCCTATAGAATACTGGTGATTTGTTTTACTTTCTCTCTTTCTCCTTTTTTCTTCTTATTCTCTTAGAACAGGAAAGCTGATTTGACCCAGAACACTTAAGGCCCTTTTCTGGGAAGATATATAAGCCCTGCCTGTGGGTAGATCTCCCAGGTATCTCTCATCATTGGACTCCCAGGACTGTCCCAGTGGGCATGAGCTCAGGTGATCTGCCTTCACGGTCAGTTCAGTTCAGTCGCTCAGTCATGTCCAACTCTTTGCGACCCCATGAATCGCAGCACACCAGGCCTCCCTGTCCATCACCATCTCCCAGAGTTCACTCAAACTAATGTTCATCAAGTTGGTGATGCCATCCAGCCATCTCATCCTCTGTCGTCTCCTTTTCCTCCTATCCCCAACCCTCCCAGCATCAGAGTCTTTTCCAATGAGTCAACTTTTCGCATGAGGTGGCCTACCGGGGTCCAGCCCTGGTAAGATCCAGGGATTCCCTCAGGAGTACGGCGTTGGCTATTAAAAGAATAGATAAAGAGATAAGGAAAGAATTATGCAGTTAAGAAAATAGAGGAGAGAAAAGAGGCTGATATTCCTTGGTTTACGCAGAAAGCCAATAAAGCCCCAGCAAGGAACTTGCTCTGTTCACGTAGGCTGCAGGCACCCTCTCGAATCGCGAAAGGTGCCCCACCTTAGGCACCTTCTCAAGTGGGTCTTAGAAGCCCAGGCAGGAAAGTGAAGCCCCTGAGCTCCATGGAATCAGCCTGAATAGGAAAAGGAAAGAGAAAGAACGACATGGGGAGACCAAGCTTCGGTGAGCAAGGCCCGCACTTTATTTTCCAAAGTAGTTTTTATACCTTAAGTTGTGCCTAGAGGGTAATGGGGGAAGGGGTAGAGTCATGCAAGGTCAGCAGTCCTTGATCCTTATGGAAGCCAGGCTTTCTTTCTGCAAACTTATCATATGCAAAAGTTTTAGGTGATTTGCATCATCTTCTGGCCAGGAGGCCTGTTAACATTTTATGACCCTTTCTTCAGAAAACTTATTTTTCTCTAAAGGTGATTGTTCTAAGGTCAGGTGCCACCCTCCGAAAGCATTAGATAAAGTTGCATTCCTATAGGGCAATAATGTGGTGGGCTATAACAAGAAAAGAATTAACTCAAGGGTCCAAGGTTACAAACATTAAAGCTACTACTTATATTTCTATACACCAACTATATTAATCAATACACCCCCAGGGACACAGTAGGTACGGGATATGGAAACTTGGCAGCAAGCATTAGCTCAACAAAGAAATCCTCTACTAGTTCTATTTTAACAATTTTAACTGAGAAGCTATGCATTATTAGAATATCTTAAGCTTCCCATGCCTCTTGTGGTTGGGAGGCTGTGAATCTGAATAAACCTGTCAGGCAAGCTAGAAAGTCATCAGAGGGGTTTGAATTGAAACACTCCTATTATGTCCAGGAGACTTATTAACTAGAGTTTTAAGTTGATTGTCTTATAGAGAAAAGTGGTCGGGGATAGCCCACTGTTAATGTCAGAAGAGTTGGTGAAAGTTGTGAAATAGTAAAACAGATTTTGGTTTTGGGGTAGATGCTCGGGCAGGTCCAGGGGGGCCCCTTGAGCCCTGACTCGCCTTTATATATCAGGTCTCTCCGCATGACCTTTGTCATGGGTGGGAACTCCCGTGCTGGCTCCTGGCAGTGGCCAAAGTATCATTCCTTCCAAAGAACACCCAGGGCTGATCTCCTTCAGAATGGACTGGTTGGATCTCCTTGCAGTCCAAGGGACTCCCAAGAGTCTTCTCCAATACCACAGTTCAAAAGCATCAATTATTTGCCCCTCAGCCTTCTTCACAGTCCAACTCTCACATCCATACATGACCACTGGAAAAACCATAGCCTTAACTAGACAGACCTTTGTTGGCAAAGTAATGTCTCTGCTTTTGAATATGCAGTGACCATCTGCAGCGATTTTGGACCCCTCAAAAATAAAGTCTGACACTGTTTCCACTGTTTCCCCATCTATTTCCCATGAAGTGATGGGGCCAGATGCCATGATCTTCATTTTCTGAATGTTGAGCTTTAAGCCAAGTAATTCCCCACAATTCTGTTTAGGAGTGGAATGCACCCTGAGAGCCCAGTGTGTCTCAGAGAAGCCTTTACTTTGGCCAGTTTATCCATACATGTCCAGAACATGAGGATCTATCCCAGGAAGCCTTGAGGCTGAGGCAGCCTCCTCGCCCATGCACAGAATCTTCCTAGTCGAAGCAGCAGCCTCAGTCTTCAGGGCCCATCTGCTGGTTAGGTAGGGCCCAGCGGCACCCACCAAGCTGGCTGTCTGGACCAGCAGTTCCTGCAGTGTGTGGTGGCTGCCATCAGACCACTTGTGGTCCTGCTGTTCTTATGGGACTTGGGACCTGCCTGACAGTGTTGATTCCCAGCTGCCTCCTATCTCCAGCAGCTCTTTAATGGCTTCGGAAATCCTATGAATTCTGTCTTCAGGGGAACAGCAGCTCTATCCAGGAGTGTGTTGGATGCAGACAGCTAATGCGTCCCCTAGAAGTTCCAATCTGTGGCGAGGTCTGTCCCTGTAAGCCTGGATCTATGATCCTTCCCAAGGAGCCTGGAAGCAGAGTGACACAGCACGGGCCTGTGGAGGTCACTCTGCTCACCTAACCTCGGCCACCAGGACCTCTAGCTCTGTGTAGACATGGGCTGCCCATGCCCCTCCGGCCATCTTCCTGGGCAACGGGTCCCCGTACTGGACCGCATGCCTGGTACAGACAGTGAAATTTGTTGAGCCAGACCGCTTTGGCCCTGTCCTGGGAAATTACACAGGCTTCTCCCAGTGTGTCTCATCAGCGGACTCTCCCACACTAGCCCACCAGCCAGAGGACGAGGCTAAGGAGTCAGTGTATTCAGGGGAATTAGCAATCCTGTTTAGGATCCAGAAGGACCCTGGCAGCCTGATTTGTCCTCCACAAGGCTCCACTTGTGCCCACTCTATCACTACATGGTCCAGACAGGGATATTGGATGCCAAATTGTCAAGGTAAGTGCATGCGCACTCTCTTCCATGCACCTTCCCGCGTTGTCATATCTGTCTGTCAGATAACCACACCTCCTTGCCCACCAGTCAGTCTTCCTGAGGCTAATGTTTCCCTCCTCAAACCCCATGTGCCATTGATGAGGTTGGAATGATGGTAAACATCAGATGACTTGGTATGGTGGTTCTGTCCTTAAGAGATTTGGGGTGATCTAAAAAACCAAAACTATTTTTAAGACCTGTTTTAGATTCACAATGAAGTAGAGTGGAAAATAAAGAGTTCCAATATGCCCTCTACCCACACAGAAACACAAACTCTTCCACTGCCTTTTATTTTATTCCATTTTTGCAGCAGTAAAATGGTAGAAATTTGCATAGAAATCCTGAGAAACTATACAAAAATTATTGCATCATTAGAAGAAATATCAGGCTATAAAAATCCAATGAAACTCTGTGGTGACTAACTTGAACAGAGAAAAATGAAGTAGAAAAGAAATGAGCAAGACACTAAAGGACTATTGATTTATTTTTTGTTGATATATCATTGATATACAATGTTGTGTTCATTTCTGGTATAGAGCAAAGTGATTCAGTTATACACACACATATATATTATTTTACATATTCTTTCCATTATGGTTTATCACAGAATATTTAATATAGTTCCTGTGCTATGCAATAGGATGCAGTTGTTTATTCAATCTATATATGATAGTTTGCATCTGCTAATCTCAAACGGCCAATTCATTCCTCCCCACCCTGTTCCCTATGTTTGAAGACATTAAAGGACTGTATAAACAGAATTACTGGATGCAAACACTTTTAAATCACAGGGAAAAAATATAAAAATAGGAAAAGTTTTACAATTATGTGCACTGAAATGAACTTGGATGTGCTTTTCCAGCTGCAAGTAGCTTTCTTTTCATTTGTTTAATTATATCCCTCACAGTCGAAAGGCAATAGTCCCAAAATTGATTTTTAACACCTGTAACAAGCTATGGGTACATGTTTTGATTAAGTGTCCTTTGGCAGATTCAGGCTGCAGTATTTAGTCAGATAACATGTTGCTCTGAAGATTTTGATCATTGGGTGGTTTGATCATAAGGTTTTTGTTTATTAAAAATAAGTATTTTTAGTGTTTTATGAATAACTAACAACACTTAGAATATTGTTTTTTAGTAAACAGAAACAAATTTCCAATAACTACATAAATATGTCAAATTATAATCTATAAATTAATTCTATACCTAAGGAATTTATACATTAATTTATAACTAGTTTAATATCAAATGTGTGACCAGAGTCTTAAATTGAATGTTCATGAGGTTGTATCCTTGTAGAGTTGCAATCTTTAGAGATGTTATGAAATAAAAACACTAACCTTGATTTCTTACACTATTCAGTTCAGTTGCTCAGTCGTGTCTGATTCTTTGCAACCCCATGAACCACAGCACGCCAGGCCTCCCTGTCCATCACCAACTCCCGGAGTCTACTCAAACTCATATCCATTGAGTCGATGATGCCATGCAGCCATCTCATCCTCTGTCGTCCCCTTCTCCTCCTGCCCCCAATCCCTCCCAGCATTAGGGTCTTTTCCAATGAGTCAACTCTTCACATCAGGTGGCCAAAGTATTGGAGTTTCAGCTTTAGCATCAGTCCTTCCAATGAACACCCAGGACTGATCTCCTTTAGGATGGACTGATTGGATCTCCGTGAAGTCCGAGGGACTTGTAAGAGTCTTCTCCAACATCACAGTTCAAAAGCATGGATTCTTGGGTGCTCAGCTTTCTTCACAGTCCAACTCTCACATCCATACATGACCACTGGAAAAACCATAGCCTTGACTAGACGGACCTTTGTTGGCAAAGTAATATCTCTGCTTTTGAATATGCTATCTAGGTTGGTCATAACTTTCCTTCTAAGGAGTAAGCATCTTTTAATTTCATGGCTGCAATCACTATCTGCAGTGATTTTGGAGCCCGAAAAAATAAAGTCTGACACTGTTTCCACTGTTTCCCCATCTATTTGGCATGAAGTGATGGGGCCAGATGCCATGATCTTAGTTTTCTGAATGTTGAGCTTTAAGCCAACTTTTTCACTCTCCTCTTTCACTTTCATCAAGAGGCTCTTTAGTTCTTCACTTTCTGCCATAATTGTGGTATCATCTGCATATCTGAGGTTATTGATATTTCTCCAGACAATCTTTATTCCAGCTTGTGCTTCTTCCAGCCCAGCGTTTCTCATGATGTACTCTGCATAGAAGTTAAATAAGCAGGGTGACAATATACAGACTTGGCATCCTCCTTTTTCTATTTGGAACCAGTCTATTGTCCCATGTCCAGTTCTAACTGTTGCTTCCTGACCTGCATATAGGTTTCTCAAGAGGAAGGTCTCTATTAACTTAGGACAAATGAAGTTTTGGAATCTAAAGGCTACCATTTTTTTTTTCCCCAGTTGAAATGAGAAAATATCAATTGATTTATATTTAAATTTAAGTAGATGGTAATTGAATTTTGGCTAACTGCTTTATTGATAAAAGCTAATTACATATGCTGTTAGATATACAAGCATATTCTAACTCTATCCTTTGTTTCTTTTATTTCTTTTATTAGACAGAAATGACAATGGTATACTAAAGAAACCCCTGCAAAAATCTCAGTGGCTTCATACAAGTTTGTTTGTTTGTTTTCTTACTATATTTCGGAGAAGGCAATGACAACCCAATCCAGTACTCTTGCCTGGAAAATCCCATGGATGGAGGAACCTGGTAGGCTGAAGTCCATGGGGTCACGAAGAGTTGGACACGACTGAAGAGACTTAGCAGCAGCAGCAGCAGCAACACTACATTTGGAACATGAGTCAGCAGGGGGCTCTGCTCATCTCCAGTTTAATTAGGAAGAAAAATGTCAATGTCACCAAAGCAAGAGCAGATGCCCATAATTGTTCCACACAGGGGTTCACTGCTGAGTGTAATCTTGGTGCTCTGAGACTAATGAAAGGGTCAAATCAGTTGTGTGAAATGATTAGTGCAGTTGAATTTGGACTAAAAGTTGAATTAACTCAGAGGAGGAGGATTGATATTGGGCAGTCAGAATAAGACAGGACTTATTGGACTACCTGGCTGATGAGGAATGAGAATACCCACAGGAACCCTGAGCATCTGGGACACTGGAACAAGTAAGGTGTAGTCATCTGGGTGGTGTTGACAGAAGTAAAGTAGAAGAACAAGCCACACTAAATCTGACAAATACAAATTGTGCAATTCCCAAAGTGCAGCTTATGCAATTGAAGATTTGCTGTTCAAATGGTGTATTTGAAAGGGGTACTTAGTAATCAACTAGTACATAATACTCTGTGGGGGATATTTTAGCTTTTCAGGATATAGTCATTAAGGCAAAGGATGTTTTTCTGTTTGTTTTGGTTTTGCATGAGTTTCTTTTTGTTTTTGCATGAGTTTCTTACTGGAGCTCATTAAATTTGACTCAAGCAGAAACATAGCCTTAAGGTGAATAAGGAACTTCCTTGGGAGGTGAATAGGAGTGGAGTTTTTCAAATTACTGGGGATGTGCTCATGGGAATGGCATTTGTTTGGATCTAAAACACTAGATATATGTCAGAGAGTGTTTTGCCTATGTTCTCCTCTAGGAGTTTTATAGTTTCTGGTCTTACGTTTAGATCTTTAATCCATTTTGAGTTTATTTTTGTGTATGGTGTTAGAAAGTGGTCTAGTTTCATTCTTTTACAAGTGGTTGACCAGATTTCCCAGCACCACTTGTTAAAGAGATTGTCTTTAATCCATTGTATATTCTTGCCTCCTTTGTCAAAGATAAGGTGTTTATATGTGCGTGGATTTATCTCTGGGCTTTCTATTTTATTCCATTGATCTATATTTCTGTCTTTGTGCCAGTACCATACTGTCTTGATAACTGTGGCTTTGTAGTAGAGCCTGAAGTCAGGTAGGTTGATTCCTTCAGTTCCATTCTTCTTTCTCAAGATCGCTTTGGCTATTCGAGGTTTTTTGTTTTTCCATACAAATTGTGAAATTATTTGTTCTAGCTCTGTGAAGAATACCGTTGGTAGCTTGATAGGGATTGCATTGAATCTATAAATTGCTTTGGGTAGTATACTCATTTTCACTATATTGATTCTTCCAATCCATGAACATGGTATATTTCTCCATCTATTAGTGTCCTCTTTGATTTCTTTCACCAGTGTTTTATAGTTTTCTATATATAGGTCTTTAGTTTCTTTAGGTAGATATATTCCTAAGTATTTTATTCTTTCCGTTGCAATGGTGAATGGAATTGTTTCCTTAATTTCTCTTTCTGTTTTCTCATTATTAGTGTATAGGAATGCAAGGGATTTCTGTGTGTTGATTTTATATCCTGCAACTTTACTGTAGTCATTGATTATTTCTAGTAATTTTCTGGTGGACTCTTTAGGGTTTTCTATGTAGAGGATCATGTCATCTGCAAATAGTGAGAGTTTTACTTCTTCTTTTCCAATTTGGATTCCTTTTATTTCTTTTTCTGCTCTGATTGCTGTGGCCAAAACTTCCAAAACTATGTTGAATAGTAATGGTGAAAGTGGGCACCCTTGTCTTGTTCCTGACTTTAGAGGAAATGCTTTCAATTTTTCACCATTGAGGATAATGTTTGCTGTGGGTTTGTCATATATAGCTTTTATTATGTTGAGGTATGTTCCTTCTATTCCTGCTTTCTGGAGAGTTTTTATCATAAATGTATGTTGAATTTTGTCAAAGGCTTTCTCTGCATCTATTGAGATAATCATATGGTTTTTTTTTTTTTTTTTTTTAATTTTACTTTATTTTTAAACTTTACATAATGGCATTAGTTTTGCCAAACATCAAAATGAATCCATCACAGGTATACATGTGCTCCCCATCCTGAACCCTCCTCCCTCCTCCCTCCCCATAGCATCCCTCTGGGTCGTCCGAGTACACCAGCCCCAAGCATCCAGTATCGTGCATCGAACCCGGACTGGCATCTCGTTTCATACATGATATTTTACATGTTTAAATGCCATTCTCCAAAATCTTCCCACCCTCTCCCTCTCCCACAGAGTCCATAAGACTGTTCCATACATCAGTGTCTCTTTTGCTGTCTCGAACACAGGGTTATTGTTATCATCTTTCTAAATTCCATATATATGCGTTAGTATACTGTATTGGTGTTTTTCCTTCTGGCTTACTTCACTCTGTATAATAGGCTCCAGTTTCAATTTGTTAATGTGGTGTATTACATTGATTGATTTGCGGATATTGAAGAATCCTTGCATCCCTGGGATAAAGCCCACTTGATCATGGTGTATGATCTTTTTAATGTGTTGTTGGATTCTTATTGCTAGAATTTTGTTAAGGATTTTTGCATCTATGTTCATCAGTGATATTGGCCTGTAGTTTTCTTTTTTTGTGGCATCTTTGTCAGGTTTTGGTATTAGGGTGATGGTGGCCTCATAGAATGAGTTTGGAAGTTTACCTTCCTCTCCAATTTTTTGGAAGAGTTTGAGCAGGATAGGTGTCATCTCTTCTCTAAATTTTTGGTAGAATTCAGCTGTGAAGCCGTCTGGACCTGGGCTTTTGTTTGCTGGAAGATTTTTGATTACAGTTTCAATTTCCATGCTTGTGATGGGTCTGTTAAGATTTTCTATTTCTTCCTGGTCGAGTTTTGGAAAGATGTACTTTTCTAAGAATTTGTCCATTTTTTCCACGTTGTCCATTTTATTGGCATATAATTGTTGATAGTAGTCTCTTATGATCCTTTGTATTTCTGTGTTGTCTGTTGTGATCTCTCCATTTTCATTTCTAATTTTGTTGATTTGAATTCTCTCCCTTTATTTCTTGATGAGTCTGGCTAATGGTTTGTCAATTTTATTTATCCTTTCAAAGAACCAGCTTTTGGCTTTGTTGATTTTTGCTATGGTCTCTTTTGTTTCTTTCGCATTTATTTCTGCTCTAATTTTTAAGATTTCTTTCCTTCTACTAACCCTGGGGTTCAGGGTTAGTAGAAGGAAAGAAATCTTAAAAATTAGAGCAGGATCCTCTATGACCCACCTCCCAGAATATTGGAAATAAAATCAAAAATAAACAAATGGGACCTAATTAAACTTAAAAGCTTTTGCACATAAAAGGAAACTATTAGCAAGGTGAAAAGACAGCCTTCAGAATGGGAGAAAATAATAGCAAATGAAACAACTGACAAATAACTAATCTCAAAAATATACAAGCAACTCCTCCAGCTCAACTCCAGAAAAATAAACGACCCAATCAAAAAATGGGCCAAAGAACTAAATAGACATTTCTCCAAAGAAGACATACAGATGGCTAACAAACACATGAAAAGATGCTCAACATCACTCATTATCAGAGAAATGCAAATCAAAACCACTATGAGGTACCATTTCACACCAGTCAGAATGGCTGCGATCCAAAAGTCTACAAATAATAAATGCTGGAGAGGGTGTGGAGAAAAGGGAACCATCTTACACTGTTGGTGGGAATGCAAACTAGTACAGCCACTATGGAGAACAGTGTGGAGATTCCTTAAAAAACTGGAAATAGAACTGCCTTATGATCCAGCAATCCCACTGCTGGGCATACACACTGAGGAAACCAGAAGGGAAAGAGACACGTGTATCCCAATGTTCATCGCAGCACTGTTTATAATAGCCAGGACATGGAAGCAACCTAGATGTCCATCAGCAGATGAATGGATAAGAAAGCAGTGGTACATATACACAATGGAGTATTACTCAGCCATTAAAAAGAATACATTTGAATCAGTTCTAATGAGGTGGATGAAACTGGAGCCTGTTGTACAGAGTGAAGTAACCCAGAAGGAAAAACATAAATACAGTATACTAACGCATATATATGGAATTTAGAAAGATGGTAACAATAACCCTGTGTACGAGACAGCAAAAGAGACACTGATGTATAGAACAGCCTTATGGACTCTGTGGGAGAGGGAGAGGGTGGGAAGATTTGGGAGAATGACATTGAAACATGTAAAATATCATGTAAGAAACGAGTTGCCAGTCCAGGTTCGATGCACGATACTGGATGCTTGGGGCTAGTGCACTGGGACGACCCAGAGGGATGGTATGGGGAGGGAGGAGGGAGGACGGTTCAGGATGGGGAACACATGTATACCTGTGGCAGATTCATTTCGATATTTGGCAAAATTAATACAATTATATAAAGTTTAAAAATAAAATAAAATTAAAAAAAATAAATAAAAAGGAAAAAAAAAACCCTTTGATTTTCAAATATCTAGCTATAGGGAAAATTTTAGTTTTCTCCTCTTATAAAACAAATTATAGACTAGGTCCAGGTTTTCTAGCCTCGTTTCTTTTTTTAATTAGCAAAGGTTGAATTTTACCAAATGCCTTTTCAGCTTGTATTGAGAGTATCGTTTGTTGTTGCTTTAAACTATTAAAATGGTACTTCAGGATCAAAAAAAAAAAAAAAAAACACTAGATAAAATTGAGAGACTTAGTAAGGTGAAGTGGAGTTGAAGGCATAAATTTATCTTATAGAAGACGCATTTTGTTAATATCTGAATTGATACTTAAAAACAAATGAGAGACATCTCTGACAGACTGGGTCAAAGCAATTACTTCAGTTAAGGTGAGACATTACACAGTCTATCTTTTCAAATTGTAAGTTTTTGTTGTTTGTTTTTTTCCTCTTTGGTTTGTCTTATTACATAGGAAAGTGAATAAAGAACTTTGTATTATATACATATTATATAGCATTATATAAGAACACTAAGTGTGAAAATGGTGGCTTACTGTTGTTTTTTCCAACTGTCTATGCCTAAACTTGTGTAAGTACTAATTTTTTCAAACCATGTGATAATCAATTGGAAACAGAAGAGAGGATAGCAGAACCATTGGAGAACATTCACTTTCTCTTGAGAGAATAGAACACAACTTTCACTTTACAGTACTGATGGAAACAACACCAGTATTGCTCTTTTGCAACTTGTAAAATGGAGGCTTTAATTCTTAAGAAATGTTTTAAATATCCTACTATTTAAGTGTCCTGTTTCTCACAAAACTGGGGATTTCCTTAGTTATATTAAACTGTTTGAAAAGTTCTACCAGTAATGTTTTAACAGATAGTTAAATCTATTTTATTTTCAAACATGGAGCACAAATCATTTTCATGTTATTTAAACATTTAATAAATACCAAAAACCTCCATATCTATGACTAATATGTTTTTGGGGAAGGCCAGTGTTACATGAAATAACTTGCACCTGTGCTGTCAACTGGGACCATTTCTTGTTTAACTCTATGAAGATTGGAGAAACATGATTCCATGACCCAGCGACCTCATTGCAGGCTCATTTACCGCCTCCATCCAGACAAATGATTCAATCAATCTTTTAAGAAGCTGCAGAGAACGGTTCCAAAATTATAGTCCTTCATGCATGAAAAACCTGAGTATTTTCAGCATCATATATTTCAGTTTTTCAGAGAATACGAATGTGATGGTAAAGAAGAATTGTAAAACTGGCAGTAAAATTAAGTTATTTCCAATAATTTTAAGTCTGTGTTGTAGGGACTTTATACTTTTTTCATTGTTATGACTAGTATTATCTCACCACTTAGAACAGAAATTGAAATATGAGAAAAAGAGTATAGGGAGAATAAGAAGGTAATGGATGTGAAGGAGATAGGCACAACTGTTGAATTGGGATTTGTCTAGAGTTCCATTATATGTAATGCTTTCAGTTGTAACTGAAAGTTAGGTTCTGCTGCTCTCTATTCAAAAGCTGTTATAGAGGCAAAGTTGGTGGAAAGAAATGTTTGCCTTACTTTAGATGCCAGCAACACGGCAAAGGATAGGGGTTGGCAAGCAGGGTGGACTCCTGTTCAAAGGCCAACTCCTTCTCCCCAGATAATCAGTGGGCAAAATCTTTTATGGATGGAGAGGGGGAGCTACATTCAGAAACAACACAGTCAACTCTGACAGTCGTCTTGAAATTGGTCATATGGTGGTCTGATCAGCATCATCTTGATTGTTTTAAATTCAGTTAATCTTTAGTTCCAGAATCAGTTTGTTCCCATTTCCTTGAGGCCAGTTCTCAGAATTGTGGCAGCTTATGTCATGGCTACAGTCTGGTCATCTTGTAGTTAACTTCTTTCATGTGGTAAGGGTTTCAGTATTTACAAAGCTCACAGGACATGGCTCAGAATGTTATCTATGCCTCTGAAGAGGAACTAAAACGGCCTTGACTATGCTTAATGACTAAATACTATTATTTAGAATTCTTGGACTCTTTTTCTTTGATTCTGCATTTTCTCATGTTTCCAATTAAACTTATTCAGCTAAAGTTTGTCCACAGATAAAAGTCAGGCAGAGGACTAGGGTGGGGGGAAGGACCATTTTATCTGGATATCATCTATATATTTTGAAGAATAACTTCAGGACACATCTTCCAGGAAGCCTTTTATGAACTTCAAGACTGGGTTAGGGTTGTGATTATGTAAAACCATAAGTATTTTGTATTTCCCCATACTGCACAGCTCTTCACACTCTATGGTATGTTATGATTTCTTGCTTTACAGATGTGTGTTTCCTTAGACAGGAATTGTGTCTGACTCAGTAGTGCTAACTTCATGGTAGTTGTATAATAATTGATCAATGAAAGAATGACTATCGTTCAACCTGGAAAAACTGATTCAACTATATGTATATTCAACTGCAGTATATTTGGCTTTAGTGTGTATGTGTTTACAATTTTTTAAATTTATTTTTTAATTGGAGTATAATCGCTTTACAATGTTGTGTTAGCACAATGACATGAATCAGCTACGGGTATACCCTCTGTCTTGAGCCTCCCTCCTACCCCACCCCATCCCACCACTCCAGGTCACCACTGAGTACAAGCTGAGCTCCTTGTGCCATACAGCAGTTTCCCACTAGCTCTTTTACATATGGTGGTGTGTATATGTGAATGCTACTGTCTTAATTCAGCCCACTCTCTTCAACCTCCACTCCAGTCCACAAGATCATACTCTGTGTCTATGTCTGCACCTCTATTACTGCCCTGTAGATAGGTTCATAAGTACCATTGTTCTAGATTCATTATATATGCATTAATATACAATATTTTGCTCTTTCGGAATTCACTATGAGTGACTCTAGGTTCATCCACATCACTACAAATGATGCAATTGCATTCCTTTCTACAGCTATGTAATATTTCATTGTCTATATGCACCACATCTTTATCCATTCATCTGTTAATGGATATTTAAGTGGCTTCCATGTACTGGCTATTGGAAATAGCACTGTATGGTTTTCTCAGGGTATATGCCCAGGAATGCTATCACTGTTTAATACATGGTGGTTTTAGTTTAAGGTTTTAAGGAGCCTCCATTCTGATCTCCACAGTGACTATATCAATTTATATTCCCACCAGCAGTGCAAGAGAGTTCCCTTTTCTCCACATGCTCTCCAGCATTTATTTGTAGATTCTTTGATCAGTATTTGAGTTCTAATTCTTAGATCTAATTCTTAGAAGTTGAATTAGGTATAACTGCTACTATAACAAAGAGAACCAATAGAAGTTACTAGTAAAAAGCAAATACAGTCCTACCTCATCATACCAAAATCTGTGGATGCTCAAGTCTCACAGTTGGCCCTCAGTATCATGGATCTTCATCCAGATATTCAATCAACAGCAAATTGTAAGGAGGCACAACCTGTGGATAGCCAGGGCCACTGTACATTATTTTCTTTCCCTCACAGTCTTCCTAGAATGGTACAGGAAAGTTTTCTTCCACTAAGTCATTCAGGGGATCAGGTTTCTTTCAAGTCAGTGCACTATTCTAGAGTATGATCTGTTTTTTGGTTCAACTGAGACATGTGTGGGATGGGATGTGGTTGGGGAGAGATGAATGCAGTGAAGCACATGTGCAATGCTTTAAAGCCAAGGCCTGATTATATTTAACACTTAGAATCAAGGGGAATTGAAAAATGTAGCTAGTCCCCAACTTCTTGGTTTTCAGGAAGAAGGGGAGAATGGACTTTTGATAACTTAAAAACTATACCAGCTTTTAGAAAAGACCCTAATGCCAGCAAAGATCAAAAGCAGGAGGAGAAGGGAATGACAGAGGATGAGATGGTTGGATCGCATCACTGACTTGATGGACATGAGTTTGAGCAAGCTCCGGGAATTGGTATGGACAGGGAAGCTTGGTGTGCTGCAGTCCATGGGGTTGCAAAGAGTCGGACACGACTGAACTGAACTGATACCAGTTTTGACTTTCAATAATTAGGAATGAAATGGTCATATGGCTTAAAGATGCAATTTGAATCATCATTGTACTTTTTTTTTTATAACATAGTTATCATTAAATTAAAAATATATAATTCATGGTTAAATATTTTAATAACACACCCATATGGTAGAATGCTAAGTAGTTTTTAAAATTATTTTGTAAATGAATAGTTAATGTAATGGAAACCAGTATAGCATATGTAGCTATTTTAAACTAGCAAGATATGGAAAAAAGTTATACAATAAAATAACCAATGTTTATAAAAAATATTGTTTGGATAAGTAAAGCAAAGAAATTAGAAAAAATTCAAAATGTTAGTGTCATCTTTTTTTGAGGCTTAAGCAATTTTATTTTGTATAGACTTATTAAACTTAACTGAATATTTTTTTCAAATATTTTATTAGTCTTTAAGACATGGCAATGATTATAACCCTATAGCAGCAGAGAGTTTATTTTTATGAGTAAGAAACTTTTTATGAATTGTCAAGAAATAACCTTGTCTTCATCTACTTGTCAGATCTAGTATGTTGGATGGAGCACTAAGTGTGGAAACAGATCTCATTTTGAACCTTGACTCTGTTACTTGATAGCTATACATTTTCTTGAAAAAAATTCCTTAACCTCACTAATGGCCAATTTTCACATCAGATCAATTCAGTGGGGCTAAAAGTTTGTACCCTATGGAGTTCTTAAGAGCACTAAGTAAGATAATAGGTATGAAATAATTTTATAAATGGTTAATCATTATGTTAGATATTGACACTAATACTCTTAGAAATTAAACTGAAGCAAGTATTTAAATGGCAATGGATTCTGAATTTGACTGATTCATATTGGCTTACATGCCTTGATTAACTATAAGGCAATAAATAAAATTATTCTGCTAGATTCAAATAACTACAAGATAACTTGCTTAGGCTGATGGTGGGATCTTTTCAACCTCTTCTAGTAACATTTTTGTGTCCAACTTCAAAGAAATGACTAATGGTCCTAAAGTTCACTTTTCATATAAAGATTAACATTATTCTGAAAAGCTTTTCTATATATGGTTTTAAGGTAAACTTTAAAAAAAAATTGTAAATAACATGAAAGCAAACTAAAGTGGCATAAGTCATTTTGCCCTCTTGGAAAATTCGTAACAGCATCATGTTTTTAACTAAAATATAATTCACATGTAATGAATTGCACAGAAAGTATGAAATCTGATAAGATTTACAAATGCATAGAGCCATGTGACCCACATCTTATAAAGAATATTTTCATTTTCATTATTTCAGAAAGTTCCTGTGCCACCTTCTAGTCAATATATGCATTTGTAGTCACTGTGATTTTTCTCATTATAATAGATGATTTTTCTTGATAAAAATTAAATCATACAATATGTACTTTTTGTGTCTAACTTCTTATGCTTAACAATGTTTTGGTGATTCATCAATATAGTTTTATAAATGTGTTTATTCACTGTTATCTTTAGTAGAATGTTCCATAGTTATCTGCCTTTTTTTTTCTATTTATATTTCCATATTTTCTAAATCTCCTCCACTGAATATATATTTATTTGAGTAATAAGCAAAATTCAATGAACATTAACATGTAAGAATTTTATAATGACTCAGAAAAAGTTAAATTTATCCATACTTTATTTCAGCTGTTCATTCTGATAGAAATAGCGATCTAGTTGATCAATAACCAGTTAGACAAATGGTCTCTCAAAGAAAATAACCCAGAAAACTTGGCATGTAGAAAGGAATGGTAATTGTGACTTATGGTCCTCTTTCAAGATGTAAGAGCTGTTCTAACAGTAAAGCAAATGCATATTGTAACATTTTTGTATAAAATCTTATCACACAGCTCATAAAAGCACATAAATTTCTTATTTCCCCAAATCACTGAAGCAAAATGTCTGAAATGAGCGCAGCATTTAAAAGATAAGCCCACTTTTCTTATCTAAACAGTTCAATAGGTTAAAAAAAAAAAAAAAGCTCAGCGATTCATTATTTATCTGCCCTGAGTTTGATTCCAGATTACTACTGGTCACAACTAAATTAAAAAAAAAGAGAGCACATTTTTATCATGGGAACTGCTCACCTTTTCCCAATAACGGGATATTTTACTTTTAGAAGACATTTTTCTGCATAATTATGATAAGTAGCCATTTTAACACATTTACATTTTTTAATCAAGTTCATTTTCATTTATAAACCAAAATTAAAAAAATTTTTAAAGGAAAGCTTTGATATCATCATCAGTATTCTCTTCTTTTATTGCCAGGTTGTGATATATGTCCATTGGGAATGTATGTAGAAACATGGGGTATATGTAGAAATACATATGGCAGTCACCTTATAATTAAGATAATCTGATCTGTAACTCAGTTACTTATTGGCACTTCTCTTGTTAAAGGAAACTGTCCTTTAACCTGTGGGTATAACTGGAAGATTTGTTGTGGATTCTTTCTTGCCCATGTAATCCCTGGAATGTCCTCATGGTGCACTGCCACTGGGCATTAGCTGTGGTTCACCTCCAATAGTGCTGATCACCCCCCAGGGATCTGAGTCATTACGTAACTAAATACTGTAGGTAACTGCCTGTTCTTTGCCAGATCCAGGAGGTAGTGTGGACCAGCCTTTCCCATAGTGTTGGTTCCTGATTGCTTTAGTCTCCCAGAACCAATTTTGGTGGTGGTGTTTATTCGCTCAGTTTTGTTTGACTCTTTGGAACCCCACGGACTGTGGGACACTAGGCTTCCCTGTCCTTCACTATCTTTTGGAATTTGCTTAGACTCATGTCCATTGAGTTGATGATGCCATCCAACCATCTCATCTTTTGCCCCCTTCTCCTCCTGCCCACAATCTTTTCTAACATCAGGGTCTTTTCCAGTGAGTTGGCTCTTCATATCAGGTAGTCAAAATATTGGAGTTTCAGCTTCAGCATCAGTCCTTCCAATGAATGAATATTTGGGGTTGATTTCCATTAGGATTGACTAGTTTGATCTCTTTGTTGTCCAAGGGATGCTCAAGAGTCCTCCCCAGCACCACAGTTCGAAGGCATCAATTCTTTGAAGTTGATGGACCATAAAATAAAGCTGAGTCTTTATTGTGGTCCAACTCTCACATCCGTAATTGACTACTATAAAAAACTATGACTTTGACTGGATGAACCTTTGCCGGTAAAGTGATGTCTCCGCTTTTCAATATGCTGTCTCGGTTTGTCATTTGCTTCCAGGGAGCAAATGTCTTTTTAATTTCGTGGCTGCAGTCACCATCCACAGTGATTTTGGAGCCCAAGAAAATAACATCTATCACTGTTCCCATCTTTTTCCCCGTTAATTTGCCATGAAGTGATGGGACCAGATGCCATGATCTTTGTTTTCTGAATGTCGAGTTTTAAGCCAGCTTTTTCACTCTCCTCTTTCACCTTCATCGAGAGGCTCTTAAGTTCCTCTTCACTTTCTGCAATAAAGGTGGTGTCATTTGCATATCTAAGGTTATTGATATTTTTCTCAGCAATCTTAATTCCAGCTTGAGCTTCATCAAGCCTGGCATTTCTTATAATGTACACAACATGTAAGTTAATAAGCAGACTAACAATATACAGCCTTGATAGACTCCTTTTATGACTTTGAACCAGTCCATTGTGCCATGTTCTGTCCTCATTGTTGTTTCTTCTTGTCCTACTTACAGGTTTCTCAGGAGGCAGGTAAGGCGGTCTGGTATTCCCACCTCTTTAAGCATTTTCCAGTTTGCTGTTATCCACACAGTCAAAGGCTTTAGCACAGTCAATGAAGCAGAATTAGATTTTTTTTTTTTCCTGGAATTCTCTTGGTTTTTCTATGATTCAAAGATGTTGGCAATTTAATATCTGGTCCCTCTAACTTATAAATCCAGCTTGAACATCTGGAATTTCTCAGTTAACGTACTCTTGAAGCCTAGCTTGCAGGATTTTGAATATTAAGTTGCTAGCATGTGAAGTGAGTGAAATTGTACGGTAATTTGAACATTCTTTGGCATTGCCCTCTTTGGGATCAAAATGAAAACTGATATTTTCCAGTCTGTGGCTACTGCAGTTTTCCAAATTTGCTGGCATATTGAGTGCAGCACTTTCACAGCATCATCTCTTAGGATTTGAAATAACTCAGCTGGAATTCCATCCCTTCCACTAGCTTTGTTTGTAGTAATGGAGGAGAAGGGGACGACAAAGGATGAGGTGGTTTGATGGCATCACTGACTCAATGGACATGAGTTTGGGTAAACTCTGGGAGTTGGTGATGGACAGGGAGGCCTGGTGTGCTGCAGTTCATGGGGTTGCAAAGAGTCAGACACGACTAAGCAACTGAACTGAAACTGAATGCTTCCTAAGGCTCATTTGACTTTGTACTCCAGAATGTCTGGCTCTAGGTGAGTGATCACACTACTATGGTTATCTGGTCATTACAACCTTTTTTGTATAGTTCTTCCATATATTCTTGCCAACTCTTCTTAATTTCTTCTGCTTCTATTAGATCCATACTATTTCTGTGTTTTATTGTGCCCATCTTTACATGAAATGTTCCCTTGGTATTTCTAATTTTCTTAAAGAGATATCTAGTCTTTCCCATTCTATTGTTTTCTTCTATTTCTTTGCATTGTTCATTTAAGAAAGTTTTTTTTTTCTTTTTTTTTTTTTAATCTCTTCTTTGGAAGAGATCTGTTCTTTGGAACTCTGAATTCAGATGGGTATATCTTTTTTTTTCTCTCTCTCTTTTGCCTTTGCTTCTCTTCTTTTCTCAGATATTTGTAAGGCCTCCTCAGATAACCATTTTGCCTTGTTGCCTTTCTTTTTCTCGGGGATGGTTTTGGTCACTGCCTCCTGTACAGTGTTATGAACCTCCATCCATAGTTCTTCAGGTACTCTAGCATATCTAATCCCTTGAATCCATTTGTAACCTCCACTGTATAATCATAAGGGATTTGATTTAGATCATACCTTTGTTGGAACCCACCAAAAAAGATACCCCACATCCAGGGACAAAGGAGAAGCCTTAATAAGGTGGTAAGAGTTAAAATCAAACTCCATTCAAGCCATAGACTCTTGGAGGGCAGAAATAAAACCTTGTGCACATCAGGGCCCAGGGGAAAGAGCAGTAACCCATCAAGAGACTGAGCCAGATCTGTCTGTGAGTGTTTGATGGTCTCCCATGGTGACATGGGTCAGCAGTGACCTGCCATGGAGACAGGGGCACTAGCAGTAGCAGTTCTGGGAGGCATGGCATGTGGCATAAGTCCTCTTGGAGGAGGTCACCATTAGATCTACCATAGAACTGCCGGGTGAGCGACCCACAAACTGGAGAACGATTATACTAAGGAAGTTCTCGCAATGTTGCAAAGGTTCTAAGCCCCACATCAGACTTCCCAACTTGAGGATCCAGTAAAGGGACTGGGAATCCCCAGAAAATCTGACTTTGAATGTCCGCAGAATTTGATTACAGAATTTTCACAAGACTGGGGAAACAGAGACTCTTGCAGGGCACAAACAAAACCTTGTATGCATCAGGACCCAGGGGAAAGGAACAGTGATACCACAAGAGGCTGAGACTTGTCTGTGAGTATTTGGGAGTATCTGGTCGTGAGGGCATGTCAACAGTGGCCTGCCGTGAGGTAAGGTGCACTGGCAGCAGCAGTCCTGGGAGGTTGATGCACTGACATGAGTCATCTTGGAGGACTTTAGCCTTACCATAGAGCCTGAAGACTCCAGGACTGGGCTGCTTCAGGCCAAACTATAGGGAGGGAACACAGCCCACCCATCAGCAGAAAACTGGATTAAAGTTTTACAGAGCAAGACCCAGTTTTCCCCACAGTCAGTCCTTTCCATTAGGAAGCTTGTACAACTTTTGGGATGCACTAAATCCTGGCTTTAGTTTTGTCTCAGTGTTTGCACAAACTTGCTATATGGCTTAGCTTCTGCATATGTATTTTAACATCATAGAAATGTTACTGATGACACATACACATGATGAGGGCTGTGAAGGATACGAGAAGCCCCTCATGTTTATGCATACTTTCAGTTGGGTGTTCAGAAAGAAAATCCAGCATAGAAGATACTCCAGAATTACTGGTTACAGCTAGAGAGTTACTGGACCTCTTTTATTATTATTCTTCAGCCATAGACAAACTGCATGATACGCAGGAAATTTCAGAACTGCCTTGATATTCAAATTATTTGAATTAACTGTAATTACATGTAAAAAAAAAAAAACTGCTTGAGAGAGATAGTTTTAATATTGTGCTTTGCAGTTAACATTACTTGTGTAGCTATGAACTAATTGATTTACTAATATCAGGATAGAATAATCACCATTTTTACCAAAACTCAATGAAATTTCTTGAAGGAAGGTATTTGTTACAAAATGCTTGCTTGATCCTCCTACTGTTCTACTCTAGGGAAAAAATGGCCATTGGGTCTATGTACCATGAAAGCTGAATTGCAAGTGGAAATTTGAAGACAATTTAATTAATACTTAGGCTTATATCTCCATTGCTGCATTTTTCTGCTTGAGTTTTAAGAAGTTTTTCTTAAATTTTTAAAAAATCAAGGGGCTGCAAATATATTAGAAATAAAAATAAATTCTTAAATTTGCTTCTAAAAATAGTGTTTGCTTCTTCAAGCAGAGCACAAAACTTTGGGAACTGCATCAGTAAAACTTCAACATCCCTGTATTAGGGTTCTCCAGAAACAGAACCAATAGATCTGTATATAACTCTGTCTGTGTCTATGTCTCTATTTATGCCCATATTCCCTCTCTGTAAATATCTATATGTGGATTTATTGTAAAGAATTGACTTGTGATAATGGAGTAGGGCAAATTCCAAGGGCTGCAGGTGTGAATAAACTATTTGGAGACCCAGTAAAGCTGATGGTTCGGTTCCAGTCCAAGCCTGAAGACCAAAGAACCAGGAGAGACAGTGGTGGTATTTCTACTCAGAGACTGGCAGGCTTAAGATCCAGGAACTGCCAACTGTTCAAATCCATGGGTAGGAAAAAAGTTGACATCCCAGTTTGCAGGCAGTCAGGTAAAAGGAATTCAGTGTTACTTGGGGAGGGTCAGCCTTTTTATTCTATTCAGGCCTTCAACTGATTGAGGCCCACCTACATTAGGGAGGGCAATCTGCATTACCTAAACTTCCAATTGAAATATTAACCTTATCCAAAAACACCCTCACAGAAACATCCAGAATAATCTTTGCCAAACATCTGAGGACCCCATGCCTCAGTCAAGTCGATGCATAAAATTAATCATCATGATCATCATCAGCATTTGGTTCAGGTGGTGAAGAGGAGATATTAGAGGAAAGGAATTTAAGAACTTAGTGCTAACAGCAGCAGCAGCAACAGGAAACAGAGGCAGAACTGATATATTTTTCTTTTTCTACTGACTGGTTGGAAGTACTCATTGACTTAGTGTTGTTCAGGGGCTGCAGAAGCAATTAGCTGGTAGTTGTACTGAAGCTTTTTCCCATTTCTCTTTAGCGCTAAATTTTTTAAATCTGAGTGTTATATTTTAAAACAATCAATTGCGTTTTAATGGTAATAGTATAGAATAGCAAATAGGCATATCATTTCACAGTTTGGGGATATAAATTAAAATTTACAGTTGATACTTGAACAACAGGGGTTTTGTTGTGTGGGTCCACGTATATGCTGATTTTTTAAAACAAATTTATTGGAAAATACTTTGGAATTTTTCACAATTTAAAAAACTCACTGATAAACTATGTAGCCTAGAAATATCAAAATAAGTCATGAAAAAGTTATAAGTACATAAAATGTATGTAGATACTAGTCTTTTATTTACTGCCATTAAATACACATAAATTTATAATAAAAAGTTAAAATTTTTACATACACTTACAGACCATACATGGTATCATTTGCAGTTGAGAAGCATAAATAAATGTTAAAATGAAGTATTAAATATAACTGCATAAAATGATCTGTGGTATACATTGTACTACTGTAATTTTGCAGCCACCTTCTCTTACTACTGTGGTGAACTACTGTGGTGTTGCTAGTATTCACTTGATGCTGATAATCACTCCATGAACAGTTCCTCTTATGTCTCTCGAGTAAATTGTGTATCACTGTAAAAAGTGATCTCTTGAAGATCTCTTGTCCTTTTCATCATGTTTAGTGCAATCGCGTAAACCTGGAATAATATCTTGGGGCCCATGTAAAGTGCCACTAGGAATGCTAGAAGTGCTCCCAAGAAGCAGAGAAAAGTCATGACATTACAAGAAGTTGAACTGCTTGATACGTACCACAGACTGAGATGTGTGCCTGCAGTTGCCTACTATTTCAAGATAAATGAATCTAGAGAAATGATCACTGTAAATAAATAAATAAATTCATGAAGATGTTGCTGCAGCTTTGCCAGCGGGTGCAAAAACTTTACACTCGTTGCAAAACATTCTTTTCTCTTGTATTAAAACTGCAGCTTAGCTTTTATGTGGGTGGTATAGGAATGCTGTAATAAAAGAATACCTATAGACTCTAAAATGATTCACGAAAAAGTGGAGTCATTATATAGCAACTTAAAGCAAAAGGTGAAAGGTCTAAAGCTGGGAAATCTAATGCAAGCAAAGGGTGGTTTGCTAATTTTACAAAGCAGTTTGGCTTAAATGTCAGGGTAGTAGGAGAAGCAGCTTCTGCTGACTGAGGCAGCAGATGAGTTCCCAGATGCCATTAATAAAATCGTTGAGAAAGAATATCCACCTGAACAGGTTTTTAATGCAACAAAAGTAACCCATTCTGGAGGGGGAAAAAAAATGAGACAAAGGACATATATTAGTAAGGAAGAGAAGTGACCACCACAATTTAAGGCAGGAAGGAATAGGCTAACTGTACTGCTGCTACTGCTAAGTCACTTCAGTTGTGTCCGACTCTATGTTACCCCATAGACGGCAGCCCACCAGGCTCCCCCGTTCCTGGGATTCTCCAGGCAAGAACACTGGAGTGGGTTGCCATTTCCTTCTCCAATGTGTGAAAGTGAAAAGTGAAAGTGAAGTCGTTCAGTCGTGTCCGACTCTTATTGACCCCTTGGACTGCAGCTATTTCATGCTAATTCGTTAGGTTTATGGTCCGGACTGCCCTTATATGTAAAGCTGCTAACCCCTGAGGCTTGAGGGGGAAAGAAACATCAGCTGCTGGTCTTTTGATTGTTCAAGAAAGCCTGGATAATAAGAACTTTTATTTTATTATTGTTATTTTTCTTCAGAATTGGTTCCATTGATGCTTTGTTCCTGAAGTCAGGAAGTACCATATCTATAAAGGACTGCCTTTTAAGAATATATATATTAGACCACCTAGAACCCCAAGAGTTCAACACTGAAAATACTCAAGTGATCTGCAAGCCCCCAAACACAATGTATCTAATTCTAGCCTAAGCACCTTTAAGGTTTACTACACACAGTACTGTTTGGAAAGGACTGTCAATGCTATGGATGAACACCTTGATAGGGAGGACATCTTGAAAGTCTGGAGGGATTACTTCCTCACTGAAGATGCCTGTGTTGTTGTAGAAAAAACTGTAAAAGTCATGGAACCCCAGACAAGTTTTCAAGCCTGTTGGAAAAAAAACTGTGTCCAGAAGTTGTGCATGACTTCACAGGATTTACAACAGAGTCAATCAAGGAAATCATGAAAGAGTTGGTTGCTATGGTAAAAAAGGGGAGCCTGTGTGTGAAAGTTTTCAAGATATGCATCTTGGATAAATTCAAGAAGTAATAAGCACTATACCAGAGGAATTAACAGCAGGACTTGGTGGAGATGAGAATTCCAAATCCAAACCAGAGGCAGATGATGAAGAAGAAGATGTAGACAAAAAACAGTGCCAGAAAACAAACTGACATTAGAGAATCTGGCAGAAGTGTTCTGATTATTCAAGAATGCTTTGACTTCTTTAATGACATGGACTCTACTATGAAACTGAAGGAAATGGTGGAATAAGGATTGGTAAGTATCATGTGGAAACATTTTGAGAGTAATAAAAAACAGCAAAATCAGTAAAATACAGTATGGATGTGTTTCTTTAAAATGATATTGAGTATGCTGGCCTCTTCTAGCTCTCTTTCTGCCTTCTTCATCTCTTCTGCCTTGACCACCCCTTTTCTACCTCCTCTTCAGCCTACTCAAAATGAAGATGATGGGAATAAAACCTTTCAAGGTTATATGCTTCCACTTAATGAATCATAAATAATTATAATGCATACAGTTAATAAGCTTGTCTTCATATGAAAAGCCAATAACTTTGTGGTGAGAATTGTGTAAGATGTTTTGTGTCTTGTTATCATTATCACCTAAGTATTCATTATGTACAACATGATGTGCAAGACTTGTATTGTTGTGGATAGTCTATGCCTTACTTAGGCATAAGGTGAATGATATTTAATATAAAATCAATGGTGTGTTTTCTCTACCATTTCACTACTTTGCTTTCAAAGAGCTACATTACTGTATAGTATGCCCACTTCTCTCTGCCCCTCTCTCTTGCAATTGGAGAACTGTATATCAGCCTATCATTACCGATGTATTATCTTTTTTTTAAGGGCTTCCCTGAGGACTCAGATGGTAAAGAATCTGCCTGCAATGCAGGAGACTGGGTTTTGACCCCTGGGTCAGGAAGATCCTCTGGAGAAGGTAATGGATACCCACTCCAGTATTCTTGCCTGGAGAATTATGTTTTAAATGCTGTATTATACTGCCATTGAATTTTATGATTCATTAATTAGTGTGTAGGCTAGATTGCCATGAACCAATCATACTGGTTACAGTAGGCTACCATAAAGCAGTCATATTACTGCTTTTTGTTATCACTGCATGAATTGTTATGCCTGTAAGTAATGTGAGAAAGAAATCCATATATATCTTTTTATTTCTGATGTCCAGTGTTAGCAATGTGTATAATATCTACATTGTTTTGTATCATATGACAATATTGATGTAGGTACTGACAGATGATTCATCTTGTAAACAGATGATGTAAACTTATAGTTGTGTTAGATAGTTAGAATAGGAAAAAGGAGTCCAGAATGGCGGTGGCTAAAAGACAAGGATGGAGAAGGCAATGGCACCCCACTCCAGTACTCTTGCCTGGAAAACCCCATGGATTGGGGAGCCTGGTGGGCTGCAGTCCCCGGGGTCTCGAAGAGTCGGACACAACTGAGGGACTTCACTTTCACTTTTCAATTTGATGCATTAGAGATGGAAATGGCAACTCACTCCAGTGTTCTTGCCTAGAGAATCCCAGGAATGGGGGATCCTGGTGGGCTGCAGTCTATGGGGTTGCACAGAGTCAGAAGGGAAAAGCCTGCAAAAATAGAACAAGGGAAGGTCCGAGGATGGGAGTGAGGACCTCAGGTAGAACAAACAGCACTCCTGGCTAGACCAATTCACATAGGGCAAGCCCAGGGTGAGGAAAGAACATATAAAAAGAGGAGCCAAAGGGCTGGGGGTCTCTCTCCCTTGTGCTCGCTCACTCTCTTTTCTTCGAGTCTTTTGGGTCAGCATGCCCTCACACCTCAAGGATGTATTTTCCTTTATTTTCTAAATAAACTGAACTGTAACACAGACCTGTAACACTGTCTGAGAGCTGTGACACACCGAGGGCTTTAACATCCATTGCTTCAAACTTTTGTTGTGATGAGACAGAACTGAGAAAATAACACCCCCCTGGGATTGCTAAGAGTCGGACACAACTGAGAGACTTCACTTTCACTTTTCACTTTCATGCACTGGAGAAGGAAATGGCAACCCACTCCAGCGTTCTTGCCTGGAGAATCCTGGGGCGGGGGGGCGGGGGGGCCTGGTGGGCTGCTGTCTATGGGGTCGAACAGAGTCGGACACAACTGAAGTGACTTAGCAGCAGCAGCAGCAATAGTTATATAAATATAGTACAGTATTATACATGTATTTTCTCTTCCTTATGATTTTCTTAATACCATTTTATTTTTTTCTAGTTTATCTTGTAAGAATCCAATGTACAGTATTTGTAACATATGGAACATGTATTGATCAGCTATTTATGTTATCATGAGACTTTCAGTCAACAGTAGGTTATTGGTAGTTAAATTTGGGGGAAGTTATATGCAGAATTTTGACAGCACAGAGAGTCAGCATCCCTAATCTCTATGGTGTTCAAGAGTCAACTGTACTCTTATATCAGAAGTTATTTTGTGGTAAAGATATTCAGCTTCAGTCTTGGCTTGATTGAAGTTTGATTAAATACTCTATCACTCAGTATTTGACTAAAATGTACTTTTGTTGTACTTGTATACTCTTTTTTTAAAAATGAAGATTAAGGCAATCCCAGACAGGCATTACCTTATAAGAATTTCTAGTAAAAGTCCCAGAAAACTGGGTCTTTCCTTTGGAGCTGGAAACACAGTCTCCAGGGCACTGCCCTCCCTCCTGACCCAGCTCTGTTGCCCCCAGGTTACACAGGTCTCCTGAGTAGGCCTCAACATGTAACTCCACTCTGCCCAACATGTAACTCCAGTTCTCTCCACAGTGAGAAACCTGCTCTGGAAGGAAACTTCCATCCTTTCCCTGTCAATTCTACAATTCTGGGCTACACAGACTTAACATATTTTCAGCATTCATGCTGTCTGGCCACATATTTTACAGGCACTGGGGGTTAGAAGAAAGTGAAGGTGAGGTGAGAACAGTGGGTTCCTGTAACCATCTCTTCCAAGGACAAACATTATTTTTTCAAGTTATTTCATATTGAGAGTTATGAAGGTGTTCTTTGCATTGAGACTGTGAGGGTCTCTACTGTATGCTTGAAGTCACTGGATTCCCACTGTTGATCTGAGGGGCTCTGGTTTCTTTACTCTGTTTTCAAGGCCACAGTGAATCATAAAAGGGGTATATTAGTCATTAATGTCCACTTTTACTGGAATCTAAAGGTGGTATTACATTATGTTCTTTTGAGTCAAAGCTTCCAATTGATAGAAATAAGGGAGAGTGGTGATGACTCATGGCTAAGTCACTGTATAGACTATCATTTTTTGGTCACATGGCAAATAATTAACTATGGAAGAAAAGAGAGAGATTAGCCTACTCCAAGTGAGTCTGATTGGGTCATCAGAGAAGGCTGTAGCTACAGAATCCCTTTCAGGGTGGGATACAGACAGCCTGAGCAAGGACTGGACCTTGTGTGGTTAGTGAAGGCCTGGTTTTCAAGGTTCAGCAAAGATAGAAGGAGGACCTTTCAGGACTCTGGTTCTGCATGTGGGGAGCTTGAAAGTCACTATTCTGTCCCAACAAGCAAAAAGCTGAAAGGACTGAAAGTCACTACTCTGTCCTAACAAGAGTAGTGTTAGGGCTAGACATTGTGTGGTTAGTGAAGGCCTGTTTTTCAAGGTTCAGCAAATATGGAAGGAGTAGCTTTCAGGTCTGTGGTTCTGCATGTGAGGAGCTTGAAAGTCACTACTCTGTTCAAACAAGTAAAAAGCTGAACACACTTAAAGTCACTATTATGTCCTAACAGGTAAAAAGCTGAACAAGTTGAAAAGTCAGAAAGTCTACCTAGATCCTGAAAAAAAGTGAAATCCCAAAGCAAGCCAGTGACCCCAAAATTTGGGAGACTGACAGGTAAATCACAACCCACCAGAGCAGAAAGCTCTACAGGAACCAGTGCCAGGATAGTAAAACCTGACTGGTAATTAACAAATTGCTTGAAGCTCAGTGAGGGAAAGTCTGAAATAAAATCTCCAGGAGAACCCAGTTGTGGGAGAATCTCAATTTTTAAGTGTTTTATTTATTAAAACTCTACTAGGCTCTGGTGATGATGAATATCAGAGAACTCTTCCCTTATACTTACAGCAGGGGGAGGGTAAAAGGAATTGTTTTGAAACAATCCAGAACATCTCTGGATTGTGACTCCAAGCATACAGCAGAGACCCTCACAGTCTCAACGCAAAGAACACCTTCATAACTCTCAATATAAAATAACTTGATTTGGGAGAATGGCATTGAAACATGAATATCATGTAAGAAACGAGTTGCCAGTCCAGGTTCGATGCACGATACTGGATGCTTGGGGCTAGTGCACTGGGACGACCCAGAGCGATGGTATGGGGAGGGAGGAGGGAGGAGGGTTCAGGATGGGGAACACATGTATACCTGTGGTGGATTCATTTCGGTATTTGGCAAAACTAATACAATTATGTAAAGTTTAAAAATAAAATAAAATTAAAAAAAAAAAAAAAACTTGAAACAAGGTCTGCCCTTCAGAAAAACTATTAAACCAAAGCCTAACCTGCTGGAGTTTCATCAGAGTGTAAATAACTTGTGTGCATGGTGTGTTTTCAGTCGTATCTGACTCTCTGCTACCCCATGGACTGTAAGCTACTAGGCTCCTCTGCCCATGGAGTTTTCCAGGCAAGAATACTGGAGTAGGTTGCCATTTCCTACTCCAGGAGATCTTCCTGACCCAGGAATCAAACCCATGTCTCCTGTATTTGCAGGTGGATTCTTTAATCAGTGCGGCCCCCAGGGGAACAGAAATACCTAACTCTAGCTCTCGCTATTCTGTCTCACTTAAGGGTGGTGGAGATAGGCTGAGAAGCGTATTTGAAGTTCATAGTCCAAAGACAGGCTTTATGAAAAACCGAGTCCTAATCACAGGACTATAGAATAGTCAACTTCCCACACACCTCAACACTGTAAGACTATAGGCTTATTTATAGCACTTCCTTTTACCTAGTACATCAAGTCTTGCTATTAATAAGAAAAAAATAAGATATACTAAAATGCCAAAAATGCAGGTTGAAGAGACAGAGAAAGCATTAGAACCATACTTAGATGTGGCAGAAATACCGGAATTATCAGACTAGGAATTTAGAACAACAACCTAGATAGCATATTAAAAAGCAGAGATATTACTTTGCCAACAAAGGTCCATCTAGTTGAGGCTATGGTTTTTCCAGTGGTCATGTATGTATGTGAGAGTTGGACTATGAAGAAAGTTGAGTGCTGAAGAATTGATGCTTTTGAACTGTGGTGCTGGAGAAGACTCTTGTGAGTCCCTTGGACTGCAAGGAGATCCAACCAGTCCATCCTAAATGAGACCAGTCCTGGGTGTTCATTGGAAGGACTGATGCTGAGTCTGAAACTCCAGTACTTTGGCCACCTCATGCGAAGAGTTGAGTCATTGGAAAAGACCCTGATCTGCTTGAGGGCAGGAGGAGAAGGGTACGACAGAGGATGAGATGGCTGGATGGCATCACCAACTTGATGCACATGAGTTTGGGTGAACTCCTGGAGTTGGTGATGGACAGGGAGGCCTGGCATGCTGCAATTCGTGGGCTCAAAGAGTCAGACACGGCTGAGTGACTGAACTGAACTGACGATTCATATGTAAAGGACTCTAATGGATAAAGTGGACAGCATGAAAAAACAGACTGGTAATGCAAACAGATACATGGAAATACTAAGAAAGAACCAAAAAGATGTGCCAGAGATAAAAACATGAACAGAAATGAAGAATGCCTTTGAGGGGCTCATTAGTAGATTGGATGTGGTTGAGGAAAGAATCTCAATAGAAACCTTCAAAGCTAAAAAGCAATCAGGGGGAAAAAAAAAAAAAACTAAGTAAACAAGAATATCCAAGAAATGTGGGACAGCTACAAAAGGTACAACATATACATAAGACAAATACCACCTAGAGAAGAAAGAAAGAAAGAAAGTGAAGAACTGTTTGAAACAGTTATGTCTGAGAATTTTCCTAAATTAATATCACCAACAAGTCCATTCTGAAGGAGATCAGCCCTGGGACTTCTTTGGAGGGAATGATGCTGAAGCTGACACTCCAGTACTTTGGCCACCTCATGGGAAGAGTTGACTCATTGGAAAAGACTCTGCTGCTGGGAGGGGTTGTGGGCAGGAGGAGAAGGGGACAACAGAGGATGAGATCGCTGGATGGCATCACTGACTCGATGGACATGAGTCTGAGTGAGCTCCAGGAGTTGGTGATGGACAGGGAGGCCTGGTGTGCTGTGATTCATGGGATCCCAAAGAGTCGGACACAACTTAGCGACTGAACTGAACTAAACCAGTCTACAGATCCAGGAGCCTCAGAGAACATCAAGTAGGAGGAATCCGCCCCCGCCCCTCAACCAAAAAAAAGCTACACTTTGATGTATCATTTTCAAACTACAAAAATCAAAGATAAAGAAAAGATTCTGAAAGAAGCCAGAACAAATGCTGTTGAAAAAATGTCATGGCTAGATTTGCTCAACATAGGCATAGGTTTACTCATTTAAAAGAGTATGGTGTTCCTCAACTCTTGGTGATGTTTGTCCTTTTTAATGTAGTAGATCAGTGATTAAATTGGGGTCTTTGGAGCATCAGAGTTTAGAAAAAAGGTCTTTTAGTGGAAGAGAAAGGGTGTTAGTAGTGGGTTTTATGTGATTCCTTCTCCTAAGAGAAGGACTAGACCAGAGACGGGACATTGACATTGGTGAGAATGACATAACTGTATTTGGAGTCCTAAGTTTGTCTCATATGATGGAAGCAAGTCGCTAAAGGTCTACCAATCTTTCTCCTTACTAACTAAGGTTCAGAGAAAGCTGAGATACATTAGAATGAACCTTAAGTCATTTTCAAGGTTGACTCTGAAAGCAAGCTTTAAAAATTCTGAGGATGCATGTCCAGGGTGATTCTGCATGAGAGAGTAAATAATAGGGCTGACCTTTATGTCCTCCTTGCCATTACTTCAACAAGAATTTGTTTTGTTTTGTTTTGTTTTTTTAATGTTTTATACATTGGATTCTTTACATGTTTTGCTTGAAGAAAATATTCTTGAGCTAAAAATATGTTTGAAATCATTAAGCCTAGACTTCTTTTCAAAGAAATTTCTTCCTAAATTTCTTTTGACTTGACTTCTATAATTTTAAAATTGCTAGAATTAAAACAACATACATTTGTTTGGGAAGATATGAGGATTGGGTGAGGGGGGTATAGAGCAGAAATTCTCTGCTCAGATGCTTTAGTTCAATCAGATTGCTTTCCTAATATCAATTTTAGGTCCACATGAGTGGGGGCGAGCTTTTTGGAGAAAAGAGATTCCTATCACTGTGGAGTGCATTGGAGCTGAATCTGGCCTCTATACCTTGACACTAAATTAATCTTCAGAAACATAATTTCAGGTGAAGTAGAAAAGAGTAGCTTTATTGCTTTGCCAGGCAAAGGGAGCCACAGCAGGTTAATGCCTTTATACTGTTTGTCCCAACTTGGAGTGCTAAGTGAGAAGTTTTACAGCAGTGCTTCAAAGAGGGCATAATTAGCTTATGGACATTCTTCTGATTGATTGGTAGTGAGGTAAGTGGGGGTCAGCATCATCAACCTTCTGAGGGCATGTCTGTGGGCAGCCTGCTGTTACTTTCTCCGCCTATTGGGGATTTAAATATCTGCAAAATAGCTAAAAAATATTGTTATATATATCCCTTGAGGAGGAACCAGTACCTTGTCCCAAGGCTGCACTATTGTTTATTTTGACTGTTCCTCCCTTGTCTCCACACCCCCTCCCTTCCCTAATTAGCAGCTATTTGAATCTGATCATAGGAAATCAGGAAAGGTCATGGAGACTGAATGAAGCCTTTGTGCCCAGGAGCCCCACAGGGTCCTGCTAGATATCGGTATGACATTAGAAGATAGGGAAGCCCAAGGCACTTGCACTGAGCACAGTTTTGATACCCAAAGGGCAATTTGAAGGCATTTAATTCTTGCAAGTGATTGAGAAGTTAGTAATAATACACAAGTTAAAGGGAATAAAAATTAACTTTAATATTGGGCTTTGTATTGGTTGTTTTCCTTTTTTTTTTTTTGGTATGTCTAGAGTGGCAGATTTTGAATGAGAAACACAAGGCTATATGTCAGGACCAGGTTCAAGACTAACTGGAAGAGCAATTGAGTGTTTGCGCTACGAAATATTTGCCTATGCTCATGTGCAACATAAAGAAAGTTATGACTCATGTCCTGAGTTAAAACCATCTGACCAAGTACTTGAGTACAAATTAATTTCCATATTCTATCCTTAGCATTTTTGGAATTTCTTTGGGGAAAAAAAAGACATTATAGGGCTTCCAAGGTGGCAACTGGTGGCAAAGAATCTGCCTGCAATGCATGAGATCCCAGAGATACAAGTTCCATCACTGGTTCAGGAAGATCCCCTAGAGGAAGAAATGGCCACCCACTCCAGTATTTTTGCCTGGAAAATTCCATGGATATAGGAGCCTGATGGACTATAGCCATGGGGTTGCAAAGAGTCAGACATGACAAAGCATGCACACACACAGATGTTATAACTAAACTAAAATCCCCATGCATATTGCAAAATTGTTGGTTGTAAAAAATAATTATGACCTAATCTCTGTAATATGTATCAGTAGTGTTTGATACATCAGAAAAAATAAACTGGTTAAATTGATTGATTTCTAATTTACTTTCTGTTAGAATTTAGGTTGTACCTGGAAATGAGATTTTGACCCTTTCAGGGTATATGCTACAGAGTAAATATTAGAAGAATATTGATTAATAGAACAACATTTTTTTCCATGCATTCTCTTAACTTATTCAACCTTGGGCAATGTTGAATCCTTGTGCTCAAAGCCATTGTATGCAGATTAGGATAGCAATGCCCACTCTCTGACATACTTCTTAGTTGCTACATATTTATGAAAATCTTTTCTGTTAATATGTTATAATTAAATTCAGTTTCCAACATACATCATCTGTTTAAGGCACAAATTCCGTATTCTATAAATTCATATTGACTTAACTCTTTTTTTAACTTTTAAAAATGTTGTAGTATAGTCAACCAACAAAGTTGTGATAGTTTCAGGTGCACAGCAGAGCAACTCAGACACACACACACACACACACACACAGACACGCACACATTCTCCAAACTTCCCCCCATCCAGGCTACCACTTAACACTGAGCAGATTTCCATGTATTATACAGTCAGTCCTTGTTAGTTATCCATTTAAAATATAATAGTGTATACATATCTATCCCAAACTCCCTAACTATCCCTTCCCAGCTGGTAAACCTAAGTTTATTTCTGTGTGAGTCTGTTTTATAAATAAGTTCATTTGTATCATTTCTTTTTAGATTCCACATAAAAGCAGTATCACATGATATTTCCATTTTCTGTATAGACTTAGCTCTTGAAGGACTGGCAGGCCAGTGTGGAGTAAACTAAATTTTCTCACACACAGAGGGCAATTATATAACCTCTCTACCAAGGTCTGACAATTAGACTGAATGTGAATGCTGAACTTTGCCCCTAAGAAGTGTATCATCTGAAGAGAAAGCCACTCTGAAAGAGGAGCCATGCAAGAGACACAGTTTATTTAAGCAATTATTTTGGAAAGCCTGTTCATCTCTATCAGGCTGATAAATTTTATCTGACTCATCAAATCAGCAAATAAGTCTCACCTCTCCAGGAAGCATCACCTTTGCTAAAGCACATGAATGTTTTCTCTCCATCTTTGAGCTCTGTTTCCCCATGAGTGGAATCTTAATGATACTGAAGCAGTTGAAGCATATCTTTGGCTCCTTCTGCTGATGTGAGATTTTTGTGTAAATTTGAAGATTCAGATTCTTCAGGTGACTCTAACAAATTCTTTTAAACTACATCAAGGAAGAAAAAAAGCTGAATTTTAACACTTGTCAATCCAATATCCTGCAGGAAAACTTTATCTGTAAAATAATCTATCAGCTTTTTGTTCCTTGGTAAGAAAAAGAAAAACACAGTTCATAGTCTTTACTGAGCACTCTCCACATACCATTTTGCTGTATATGAATCTTAGGTACAGTAATGACATTACTGTTTCTTATAAAAATTATTTTTAAAGATGAAAATTCCATATTAAAATTTAGGTAAGGAGGCTAAATAAAAACCCCTTCAAGTGAACTTTTTAGTTGGAAGAATTTCTGCTCCAGGCAGGTAAGCTACAGCCCTAGAACTACTTTGGGATTCTGGGACATGTAGTCCAGAAATTCCATGGACTGGATAATAATTTTCAAGAAAATGAGTATGGCCTTTGTAGCCTGGGACTTAAGTAATAATAGGCTCCAGATTCTGAGTGTTTCTTTGTATATTAATATTATGTATAAAGCACTGTGCTATCTGCTTTCCACGTAATCCTCACAAGAATTCCAAATATGAGATTTAAGAGTGTATTTGCATTCTCCAAAGAAACAGAATCAGTAAGATCTATTTGTTGTTGTTCAGTTGCTCAGTCATCTCCATCTCTTTGAGACCCCATGGACTGCATCATTCCAGGCTTCCTGTCCTTAACTATCTCCTGGAGTTTGCGCAAACTCATGTCCATTGAGTCAATGATGCCATCCAACTATTTCATCCTCCGTTGCCCCCTTCTCTTCCTACCCTCAACCTTTTCCAGTATCAGGGTGAGTTTCCCAGTTTCCAATGAGTTGGCTCTTCACATCATGTGACCAAAGTATTGGAGCTTCAACTTTAGTGTCAGTGCTCCCAATGAATATTCAAGGTTGACTTCCTTTAGGATTGACTGGTTGGATCTCCTTACAGTCCAAGAGACTCTCAAGAGTCTTCTCCATCACCACAGTTCAAAAGAATCAGTTCTTCAGCACTCAGTCTTCTTTATGGTCCAACTGTCACATCCATACATGACTACTGGAAAAATCATAGCTTTGAATAGATGGCCTTTGTCAGCAAAGTAATGTCACTGCTTTTTAATATGAAGTCTATGTTTGTCATAGCCTTTCTTCCAAAGAGCAAGCATCTTTTAATTTCATGGCTGCAGTCACCATCTGCAGTGATTTTTGCATCTCATTAATGTAAAGCATTTTATAGAGGGTCATATATGAGACAAAATTCAAAGCCATTGTCCCATGTCACTAATTAAGAGTAACTGAACCATTGCAAATTAAAAGGACATTTTGAGTAAAGGAATATTTGGAAAAAAATTGGGTTCTATAAATTTCTTTCACATCTCTACTTCTATTCAAAGCTTCCTATTTAGGCCTTTTTTAATAAAAGATGTTAGGAATGGTTGATAATCTGTACATGAAAACATAAGTCTAAGAATATTGCTGTCACATTTCCAGTATACTGTACATTTTAAGAAATGAAAATAGACAGATTTTAGAAGTATCAGTTCAGTTCAGTCTCTCAGTCATGTCCGACACTTGGCAACCCCATGAATCACAGCACGCCAGGCCTCCCTGCCCATCATCAACTCCCAGAGTTCACTCAAACTCATGTCCATTGAGTCGGTGATGCCATCCAGCCATCTCATCCTGTCATCCCCTTCTCCTGCCCCCAATCCCTCCCAGCATCAGGGTCTTTTCCAATGAGTCAACTCTTTGCATCAGGTGGCCAAAGTATTGGAGTTTCAGCTTCAGCATCAGTCCTTCCAATGAACACCTAGGACTGATCTCCTTTAGGATGGACTGGTTGGATATCCTTGCAGTCCAAGGGACTCGCAAGAGTCTTCCCCAATACCACAGTTCAAAACCATCAGTTCTTCAGCATTCAACTTTCTTCACAGTCCAACTCTCACACCCATACATGACCACAGGAAAAACCATAGCCTTGACTAGATGGACCTTTGTTGGCAAAGTAATGTCTCTGCTTTTCAATATGCTATCTAGGTTGGTCATAACTTTCCTTCCAAGGAGTAAGTGTCTTTTAATTTCATGGCTGCAATCACAATCTGCAGTGATTTGGGAGCCCCCCAAAAAATAAAGTCTGACACTATTTCCACTGTTTCCCCATCTACTTTCCATGAAATGATGGGACCAGATGCCATGATCTTAATTTTCTGACTGTTGAGCTTTAAGCCAACTTTTTCACTCTTCTCTTTCACTTTCATCAAGAGGCTTTTTAGTTCCTCTTCACTTTCTGCCATAAGGGTGGTGTCATCTGCATATCTGAGGTTATTGATATTTCTGCTGGCAATCTTGATTCCAGCTTGTGCTTCTTCCTGCCCAGCATTTCTCATGATGTACTCTGCATAGAAATTAAATAAGCAGGGTGACAATATACAGCCTTGATGTACTCCTTTTCCTATTTGGAATCAGTCTGTTGTTCCATGTTCAGTTCTAACTGTTGCTTCCTGATCTGCATACGGATTTCTCAAGAGTCAGGTCAGGTGGTCTGGTATTCCTATCTCTTTCAGAATTTTCCAGAGTTTATTGTAATCCACACAGTCAAAGGCTTTGGCATAGTCAATAAAGCAGAAATAGATGTTTTTCTGGAACTCTCTTGCTTTTTCGATGATCCAGCGAATGTTGGCAATGTGATCTCTGGTTCCTTTGCCTTTTCTAAAACCAGCTTGAACATCTGGAAGTTCACGGTTCACGTATTGCTGAAGCCTGGCTTGCAGAATGTTAAGCATTACTTTACTAGCGTGTGAGATGAGTGCAATTGTGCGGTAGTTTGAACATTCTTTGGCATTGCCTTTCTTTGGGATTGGAATGAAAACTGACTTTTTCCAGTCCTGTGGCCACTGCTGAGTTTTCCAAATGTGCTGGCATATTAAGTGAAGCACTTTCACAGCATCATCTTCCAGGATTTCAAATAGCTCAACTGGAATTCCATCACTTCCACTAGCTTTGTTCGTAGTGATACTTTCCAAGGCCCACTTCACTTCACATTCCAGGATGTCTGGCTCTAGGTGAGTGATTACACCATCATGAATATCTGGGTCATGAAGCTCTTTTTTGTATAGTTCTTCTGTGTATTCTTGCCACCTCTTCTTAATATCTTCTGCTTCTGTTAGGTCCATACCATTTCTGTCCTTTATCAAGCCCATCTTTGTGTGAAATATTCCCTTGGTATCTCTAATTTTCTTGAAGAGGTCTCTAGTAGTTCCCATTCTGTTGTTTCCCTCTATTTCTTTGCATTAATTGCTGAGGAAGGCTTTCTTGTCTCTCCTTGTTATTCTTTGGAACTCTGCATTCAGATGCTTATATCTTTCCTTTTCTCCTTTGCTTTTCGCTTCTCTTCTTTCACAGCTATTGGACTCTGCTAATTTTTACCAGTCCCAAATTATGTCTGTGAATGCCAGTTATTTGACTGTGTGTCAGGTCATATATTTTTTTAGATCAGCTTTGTCTTTTGGTGAGAATAGAAATGGAAGTGAACATCCAACATGGCTGCTAAAACTGCTTTGACTGTGTGTCTGTATTGTTTGTTTTTATTTGCTAAAGAGAATAGAATATGTAATGAGACAGTAATGTTTGCTTCTTTTTTTTTTCCAAAGATTTTTTTAAATGCTTGAACATTATTTGTCCTAAAAAAAAAAAAAAAAAAAAAACCTTGCCCTGAATATGCTTGATAATACTCTTTTCTCAATAATTTTTTGTTTTCCATTGCCAAGAAAAAAATAAACCACCTACTATGTACAATATCATCAGTTCCATTCTGGCAAAATCAAACTGATGACATTTGACTTCATGTAGCTAATTGCAAGTAAAAGATAGGATCTTTAAACAGAGGAAGATTCTTATTATTTATATGCTTTAATATATTTTGGTCTCTCTGTATGAAAATTCTTTCCTTTCTCTGTCATTGTTGCCACAGGAATATACTCTGAAATTCTCCATGTGGAGGGGAATATTGAAAGACTTGGACTGATCAGTTTTGGAAGTTGTGCTTGTGTTTTTATTGTTCAGTCACTCAGTTGTGTGTGACTC
This sequence comes from Bos indicus x Bos taurus, assembly GCF_003369695.1. Lineage (NCBI taxonomy): Eukaryota > Metazoa > Chordata > Mammalia > Artiodactyla > Bovidae > Bos > Bos indicus x Bos taurus. The sequence goes on along the minus strand of NC_040101.1, from coordinate 49,284,360 downwards.
TTTACGGCATCAATTGCAGCATGCCAGGCTTTTCTGTCTTTCAGTATCTCCCAGGGTTTGCCCAAACTCATGTCCATGGAATTAGCAGAGCCATCCACCACCTTATCCTCTGTTACCCTCTTCTTCTCCTGCCCTCAATATTTCCCAGCATTAGGGTCTTTTCCAATGAGTCAGTCTTCACATCAGGTGGCTGAAGTATTGGAGCTTCAGCTTCAGCATCAGTCTTTCCAATAAATATTCAGGGTTGATTTCCTTTAGGATTGATTGCTTTGAACTCCTTGCTGCCCTAGGGACTCTCGAGAATCTTTTCCAGCACCACAGTTCAAAAGCATCAATTCTTCGGTGTTCAGCCTTCTTTAGTGTCCAACTCTCACATTTGTAAATGACTACTGGAAAAAACATAGCTTTAACTATACAATTTTTGTCAGCAAAGTGATGTCTCTGCTTTTAAACATGCTGTCTAGGTTTGTTATAGCTTTTCTTCTAAGGATCAAGTGTCTTTTAATTTCATGGCTGCAGTCACTGTTTACAGTCATTTTGGAGCCCAAGAAAATAATGTCTGTCACTGTTTCCATTGTTTCCCCATCTATTTGCCATGAAGTGATGGGACCAGATGCCATGATCTTAGTTTTTTGAATGTTGAGTTTTAAGCCAACTTTTTCACCCTCCTCTTTCACCTTCACCGAGAAGCTCTTTAGTCCCTTTTCACTTTCTGTCATTAAGGTAGTGTCATCTCCATATCATGATATTTCTCTCAGCAATCTTGATTCCAGATTGAGCTTCATCTAGCCTGGCATGTCACATGATGTACTCTACATATAAGTTGAATAAGCAGGGTGACAATATACAGCCTTGCCATCCTCCTTTCCCAATTTTGAACCAGTCTGTTGTTCCATGTTCTGCATCCAGGTTTCTCAAGAGTCAGTAAGGTGGTCTGGTATTATCATTTCTAAGAATTTTCCAGTTTGTTATGATCCACACAGTCAAAAAGCTTAATGTAGCCAATGAAACAGAAGTGGATGGTTTTCTGGAATTCTCTTGCTTTTTCCATGATCCAGTGGATTTTGGCAATTTAATATCTGGTTCCTCTGCCTTTTCTAAATTCAACTTGCACATCTGGAAGTTCTTGGTTCACATGCTGTTGAAGCCTAGCTTGAAGGATTTTGAACACTACTTTGCTAGCATGTGAAATAAGTGCAATTGTCCTTACTTCTCCATTAACTACTTTACATTGTTCTATTAAAGAATTTATTCTGTTTAAACAACAAGAACAACAAAAGACCTGAGAAGGTTTTAAAAGTAACAACAGAACTCTCTTTCCTTTTCTATCTGCAATGTAAATGGAGTTTGCATAAAGGAGACTGATGAAAGCGAAGTTTAAATGTTCTTTAACAATCATTTTGGAATAGCTGGCATTTTTTCTTTTCTTTTTTTTTTTTTTGGTACAGTGTTCTTATACAAAATCCACATGAAGTGTATTGGGAAAAACAGCATCTGTAGAGTATATGTCTCTTCAGGGTTAATGTAAGTAGTCTCGAAATTATTTTTTAAAATTAGTATATAGGATAGAGCATGCTTTGAGTGAGTGCATGTGTGTGTGTGTGTGTGTGTGTGCATGTGTGTGTGTGTGTTTTAAAGAGAAGTCAATGGGAAGGGTAGAGAAAGAAGGCAAAGTGTATGAGTTAGGAGACCAAGTCCCAAGTGCCTTGCAGTCAGGTAGAGATTAAAACATAGAATTCACTTTCTTGCAAATAAAGCCAGACTGGGCTGTGCAGTTAGATCTATAGAATATATGCTTCCCCACCCAGCCAATTGGAAGACCACAGGCTGCTCATTTTCTGATACAGAAGAAACTGTTCGTTTTTGTTATAAACAAACATTATGAGTTTAAGAATTTTGTTGTTGTTATTGGGTTGAACAAGCCAGGAAGAGAGGTTCCTCACCAGTAACCAATTAACCGACACTTTGATCTTGGACTTTCCTTTCTCCAGAACTGTGAGAAATAAATTTCTATTGTTTAAGCCACTCAGGCTAAGGTGCTTTGTTATATCAGCACAAGTTGACTAGTATTACTACAATATATTTGTAAGCCAGATCAGGCTGTGAGTGTTGCCTTAGGGTCTGAATCAGATATCTCTCTTGAGGTAAGGTTTCTAGAATTATGGGTCTGACCCCAGCATTGACACTACCTGGGTTTGTGACATTGAGCAAGTAACTTCATGTCTCTAGCCTTTGTTTTCCTATTTGAAAATGAGAGTCTGATTAAGTTTTCTTCTAAGAAAAATAAGTGTATGTCATCTTGGTAAAGGGAAGCTTACCCTTTTACCAAGGGTTGACAAAATGATTAAAACATTTTCTAATTTGATGTCTAAAGATTTACTGTGTATTGATATAATCTTAAATCTTAATAATATCTTGATAAATGAACGTAAAAAGTAATTAGCATCTGTGTATTTAACAGCTATTAGTTTATTCCACCCATTTCAAAATTATTTAAATCAGAACTCATTAGGAGCATCTCAAAACATGATCTTAATGCTGCCTCACATAATTTTAATGAATAATTGTCTTTAAAATAAATTTTATATGCTCCTTACTTGTGTGTGTGTTAAGTCACTTCAGTCATGTCCAACTCTTTGCAACCCTATGGACTGTAGCCCACCAGGCTCCTCTGCCCATGAGTTTCTCCAGGCAAGAATAATGGAGTGGATTGTCCTGCCTTCTTCCAGGGGATCCTCCTGACCCAGGGATTGAATCAGCATCTCTTATGTCTGCTGCATTGGCAAGCAGGTTTTTACCACTAGCACCACATGGGGAGACCATATTCCCTTACTCATTTATCTTATTTATACATGCAAAAATTGGTACTAAAACTTTTGTTTAAACCATATTTAGAGGCTAACACATTTCTCATTGGTCTCTTCGTTGCTTCAAGCACTGTTGAATGGACGATGGCTACAGAGAATAAAAACTGAATTCTGCCTGAGTGAGAATAGCAACTTTTCTCTCTCGAGGCTGACAGATTTTTGTGTTGGTTTTGATCAATGGATGACAGAGTGCTCTTGTTAACATTTTGTGGGTGGCCAGGAGAGCAATTTTTCCCTGACAGAAATAATGTGCTGTCTTAATTAAATAATCATCCATACTTATAAAAAATCAAACATATATTATCATCAAAAAATATATTGACTGACTCTGACATTTACAGGGAACTTCCTTTTACATCATAGATGGCTTGGCACTGATGCTTTTTTAAACATTGTCACTTCATTTCAGTAATGGAGTAGAGCCTCCGTAGGGTTTCAATCACTAGTTCATCAATGGTGAGTGTTAGAAGAAAAATAAAATCCAGATTTAAAAACCTGACAGCATTTTGGTGCTGAAACTCTCTAAGTTTCCAGGCCCCCAAAAAATCAATACAGAAAGATATATTTTTTTTTCTCACAATTGTGGAGAGATATAGGTTTCAGTACATATCGTGTAAATTTTTTATAACAATTTTATTGAAATATAATTGGCATACCTTAAAATTCACTGATTTAATGTGTCCCAGTTAATGGTTTTTAGTATATTCACAGATATGGGTGAACATTACCACAGTTAACTTTAATCACCCTAAAAAGAAACCCTGTACCATTTAGCTAGGGCTTCCCTGGTATCATCACCCTATTCCTCATTCTCTACTCCTTTCTAGCCCTGGAAACACTATTGTCTGTCTCTATAGATTTGCCCATTCTAGATGTTTCATATAAATGTAATCGTATAATATGCCATCTTTTGTGAGAGGCTTCTTTCATTTAACATAATCTTTCTGAGGTTTCTGGGTAATCATCTAACAACTATTATGTAGTCACTTAGCACTCAAGTTTGGTTGTGTCTCAAACTTACCTATGTGGCTTTCAAGAAATAATGGTACCTGGGTCTAACCTAAATACAGAGAGTTAAAATCCCTGCAGGTGGGTAATGGGCATGGGCCTGTTAGTTTTGAAAAACTGAAGAACTCTATTCTTGGAGTGACATTTGTAATTTCTTAAGCCTAAAGGGAGAAAAGCTTTCAGAATCAGCCTCACATGTGTTAATACCCTACGCCCTGCCATTTCAGAAGCACTGAAAGAATCCAAGGTTTGCCAAATCCTTTATCTCCTTCACCTTAAAGGGAATTTTGAGAGTCTCCCCACTGGTCACTATTTTGTGTGACAGAATCCTAAGGTTTGCAACAGTTACATGGGATGTAACCCATTAACAGCCCTTAGCTTCTTAATCAAGTAGTTTCTTACATTATCAAAAGCAATCAGTAAAGCACCAAGTTTGACACATGGAGGAGAATTTGGGAAGTTAAATGCTTTTGAGAGAGACAAATTTGAGAATTGTGTGGCACAGAAATGCACAGGTTATCCAAATAATGTTTAGAGACAGTAGAAAGGTAGAAATTTCATCAAAAAGCAAAAAATCTCTGATTAGGCGATTTAACATAATTCCTAAAGCAGACTTTATTTCATTATTTTTCCTTGGGCTGGCCAGGCTCATTGCTTAGTATGAAGGAGGCAAATGTAATGATATTTTATTCTCCAAAGGCAAAAATAGAGAAGCTGAAATTTGATGAGATGTTCTCAGGTCAGGTGTTCTCTGTGTGTGGGTTTTGGGGTTTGACAGAGTTGATGCTGAGTGGAGCCTGTTTATCTCTACAACAGAAATGATGGGTTAAAAGGAGGAAAGTTCTATCAATTAGCTAAATTTGTGTGAAACTGATCTGCTTGACTGTTATTTTTTCTACTGGTTTGATCTGTTATTTTAGTGTTATATAGGCATGGGTTGAATTACCAGTCAGTTTAAGACAGTTGTGTCCAATAACTAGCCATTTCAATGAAAAAAAAAAAATCAATTGAACTTTCATATGGTGATGAGGAGTACAAAAGCTCTCCAACTAAATGTAACTTTAAAATTGTATGCTGTCGTTTCATAGCTAGCCAAAGCCTGTGGGCCTCAATTACTGAAAAATACCCAGATGGAGCAAATTTTTCCATTTTGGGGAAAACCTCTTTCCTGTTAGCTCTGAATTAGCTACCTATCCCCTGTTTTTTCATTAAATTTCACTAAAATCTTTTTTCTGTAAAGGTATCTAGTAATGCATTTTTATTACACCCCAGGAAAGCACTGACCAAAATAATTTCTTGCTCATGACATTTGGTATTCCTTTGGTTGTCCATTTGGTTAATCAATCTTCAAAACACATCATTTTTAAAACAGCCTTGTGTGATTACCCAGTTTTTACCATGATCATCTAGTTCCTCATGAATTATTATTAATACACTTCAGCACAATAAAAATTAAGACAACATGAATGGACAAGGTCTTCATCCAAGGCAGATCAGTGTATGTTTAGGTAATCCAAGTTTTGTATAACACACTTCTGTAGGGTACATAACTGGAGAGAGAAAATGCTTAGGGCTATTTCATCTCTGATTGATATTCTATTGTAACCAAGCAGGACCCCATAGGGCCTTCAGGGTTGGGGAGGCCCTTTCCCCCCTACCCTCTGCTTAACTCCTCTCTGAAGTACTTAGGTAACAGTAATCTAATGCACATTCCTGAGTTGTTCTGCAGAGGTGAAAACCACCACCAAGTGGGAGAAATTAACTACTTGATGATCATGAACAAACAACCCCCAGACCTACACAGCATGTCAAGGATTGATAAAGTTAACCCCTGTAACATCGCTCTGTTACCTCATCATCAACCAATCAGAGAATTGTGCAGGATGTGATCCCATAAAAAACATTTTTGGGGGGGGGGCAGGAACCATTATCTCCTTGCATGGCTCTACAATAAATATTTCTCTGCTCCAAACTCTGACATTTTGGTTTGTTTGGCCTGTGTGTCAGACACACAAACTTGCACTAAAACTAGCATTCACAAGTTATCTAAAATAAGCTGGTAAACCAACTTACATTTCCCAAATAAAAATTTTTCAATACAGGCCTCTATGGAGAGTGCAATTATTTCTCAAGGCAAATGTCATAAATATTGCAGTGGAGCAAAATATCCTCTTGAAGATTAGCTCAGGGATAGAGTTTTGGCAACATGTATTTTTTTTTTTTAATCACATTGAATTGTCTTATTTCTTATACTCAAAGAGAACAAGATTCAAGATTTCTGCTATTTGCATTGGAAAAAGAATATCACTCACATGCTCACTGACTGGCACAAGAATAACAAAGTGCTGACTCAAGAAACTGGCTTCAAGGCATACAGAAAGTTCTTCCAGCCTTGGTGTTGTGCTATGGGGAAAAGAGATTTATAAACTCCGGAGTAAGGTTCTGCCTACCTGAGGCTGCTGCTTTGCGGAGGCCCCAGGAGAAGTCACTGTCACCATGTCCGACCAGGAAGCAAAACCTTCAACCGAGGACTTGGGGGATAAGAAAGAAGGAGAATATAGTAAACTCAAAGTCACCAGACAGGATAGCAGTGAGAGTCACTTCAAAGTGAAAATGGTGATACATCTCAAGAAACTCAAAGAATCAGATTGTCAAAGACAGGAAGTTCCCATGAATTCACTCAGGTTTCTCCTTGAAGGTCAGAAAATTGTTGATAATCACACTCCCAAAGAACTGTGAATGGAAGAAAAAGATATGATCAGAATTTATCAGAAATAAACAGGGGGTCATTCAATGGTTTAGGTATTCTTTTATTTTTTCTTTTCTCTTAACCCTCTTTTATTTTTAAAAATAGCTTTTTTTGTAATGTGGTATTCAAAACCGAATTGAAAACCGGCACCCCAACTCTTTAAAAGTATCTGGAAACTTGAATTCTAGAGCCCATTATTCATCATTGTTTGTTTTCATTGTGCTGATTTTTGGTGATCAAATCTCAGCTCCCTTCATATCACTCTGTCCTTTTAAAAAATTACATGTGTGCATAGAGAGACCACCTTTTCCAGGACTATGCGTTTGCAGACTTGTGATAAATAAGGTTGAGTAATGTGAGTGTTCCTAATGACTCTCCAGTTGGCCCTGAAGTTATAGCATGTGTTGCTTCACTCCTGAGCTATAACTTTCAGTGGGAGATGGGAGTTTTTCAGAAAATGGAACTATGGAAAATGACCTTTCCTTAACTTGAAGCTACTTTTCAAATCTGAGGGTCTGGACCACAAGAAGAGGAATTTCAAGTTGGAGGCAAAGTGACAGAGGTATTCAGAATAATGACTAACACCAGAGATGGCTTCACTGAAGAGGAAGCATTTTAAGATAAAAGAAAAAGATCTTGCAGAAGATCCCCAAAAAGATCTAGTTTTCATTCGCAGTTAAAGTTATTTATGCAGAAGTGTATACAGCAGAACAGTGTTCTTTTTGACTTTATTTGTACTTTTTGGCCTGGGATATGGGTTTTAAATGGACATTGTCTGTATCAGCTTCATTAAAATAAAATATTTGTTAAAAAAAAATGACTGGCTTTTTAAATTTAATCAGTCTCAGCTCTGTGTTTGTTGGTAGAACATAATAAATAAATGTCTAAAATTATCACAGGGTTAGCAGTCTTTGGCTAATGATGTAGTATGCATAGGATTATATATATTATATATACTTGTATTTTAATTTAAAATCAAACTTTTACATGATTCAAGGGAAAAAAGAACAGATTTCTCCTAGTTTTCAGTGACTATCTGGTTGTAATTAAATAAGATCATGTGGGGTTACATCATAACGATTGGATGAGTTTTGCTTTGCTTTAAACCTTCACAGTCAGATTCCTCTGCTAATCAAAAGGTGCTCATAGATTAGCTAGCTGAAATGCTACATTTGATTTTTTTTTTTAATGTTAAGGTATTTGAATACCACCTCTATGGTTTTGCCTGATAAATGTGAATAGCCTTTATCTGCTTTACCAACACATTAATTTACCTATTTTGAAATAAAAATGCCATTGGAGTGCCCTGGATACCATATAAATGCCTTGCTTATCATGACTTATCCAGGTAATTGAATCAATTGTTTGTCTTTTTTGAGCTGTAGTAATCAGGCCAATAGGCAATTTGGAAAAGAGAAAATTACTAACTTTTGACTGGGAACTAGAAAAAATTGATGATAAATACTGAATATATATTTTTCTGTTTAGTCTCCATTAAATTATAACACAAATATATTCTGAGAATTAACTTGTTGTTCAATTTTTAAGTGAAATAGGGTGCTTTTTTCTCATCCTATTGTTAATTACATTGTTTGTAAACTGAGGTTCTATGTGTCAAAATTCTGTAGATGCAATTTGTTCAAAATTGATAGCCCTCTCAACATATTTTTAAATTACTACTTATTACCAATACTTGGGACTTTTCTGGTGGCTCAAACAGTAAAGCATCTGCCTACAATGCAGGATACCCAGGTTCGATCCCTGGGTCAGGAAGATCTCCTGGAGAAGGAAATGGCAACCCACTCCAGTACTCTGGCCTGGAAAATTCCATGGACGCAGGAGCCTGGTGGGCTACAGTCCATAGGGTCGCAAAGAGTGAGACACGACTGAGCGACTTCAATGTCAATGTCCCAATACTTAAAAAGTTTAGATATTTCTTATAAATTTTCATATTTCAGGTTTCTCTTGATTTTTTGTTTTTAATATTTGGGATAAATAAGGGATAAATTTGGGATAAATTAGCCCTGTTTGTGTTAAAACGATTAAAGCTGAGTAGCAGCTGCCATATTTAGACGTGGGATGATTTCAATCTAAGTTTTCGATGTGTGCGTGTGTATGTGTGTGTATACTCAGTCATGTTCAGCTCTCTGTGACCCTATGGACTGTAGCCAACCAGACTCCTCTGTCCACGGAATTTTCCAGGCAAGAACACTGGAGTGGGTTTCCATTTCCTACTCCAGGGGATCTTCCCAACCCAGGGATCAAACCTGCGTCTCCTGCAATGGCAGGCAGGTTCTTTATCCTTGAGCCACCTGGGAAACCGAAGTGTTCAATAATCTCTTTTGTTTCCCTTTCCTCTGCCCCTTGAACTGAGAGTAAGAGATTTCCATTTTTGTTTTTTTCTGCAGCCAAAGAGAAACAAATAAGCAAACAAACAACAACAACAAAAACCTATTTGTGGATGTGATATTTAACTCTTTTGAACAAATGTAAATCCAAGGACAATAGTCCAGTTCATAGTGAAGTCTTCTTTCCTGAGGGTGGGTGGAGAAAGTGAGGTCAGAGAGCATCAGAGAAGTCCTTACCCCACCTCCAGGGTGAGTGGCTAAATATCTGTTTTGCATGTGAGCCTAGGTCACTCACGGCTTTTGTGAATGCCTCTGATGTTGTCTCTGGAATTTTTTTGATGCTAAACTCACAGCCTCATTACATTTAAAGCAAAAGCGAATCCACTGTTTATTTTTGGTTGGAATTTTGTTCAACTATTTTTATTTTGAAAAAATTTAGGGTACAATTTAAGAGTATAGGTCTTGGGATCAAACTGACTATGTCTACTAGGCTAGATTTGTGAGTAGTTAGTTCAGTTGACACTGAAAATAATGCTTAATCTTTCTGGATCTTAGCTTCCTTCTTTATAAAATAACACTGTCCACAAAAAGGGTTATAGTGAGGAATACAACACATAAACTAGATGAGAAATACAACACACACAGTACATAATGTGCCACAGAGTAAGATTTCAGTCAAATCTAAATGTTCTTCATTCTCCAAATCCCAGCACCAAATCAATTTTCCAAATTATATGATGTTATATTAACTAGAAAATAGTAAACCTTTAATATTAATTACAACTAAAATGGTAGATATTGGTCTATTTACTGATCACTTACTATATGCTAGCAACTTTTTGTGCATTATTTTATTAAATCCTCACAGTAACACTTTGCATTAGTCAAGGTTCTTCAAAGAAACAGAACAAATGGGGTCTATAAATAGAGAAAATGAAAGAGATTGAAATAAACAGAAATATTTACATGAATGACTTGGCTTACAAGATTACAGAGGCTAGGCAAGTCCCAAATCTGCACAGTAAACTGGTAGGCTTGAGACTCAGGAAAAAGTTACAGCTGGGTCCAAAGACAGTCTTACAGAAAAAAAATTCCCTCTTCTTCCTGGAAGGTCAGTCATTTTCTATTAAATTTTTCAACTGATTCACCAGTTCAGTTCAGTTTAGTCACTCAGTTGTGTCCGACTCTTTGCGACCCCATGAATCACAGCACGGCAGGCCTCCCTGTCCATCACCAACTCCAGGAGTTCACCCAGACTCACGTCCATCAAGTCAGTGATGCCATCCAGCCATCTCATCCTCTGCCGTTCCCTTCTGCTCCTGCCCCAATCCCTCCCAGCATCAGAATCTTTTCCAATGAGTCAACTCTTCACATGAGGTGGCCAAAGTACTGGAGTTTCAGCTTCAGCATCATTCCTTCCAAAGAAATCCCAGGGCTGATCTCCTTCAGAATGGACTGCTTGGATCTCCTTGCAGTCCAAGGGACTCTCCAACACCACAGTTCAAAAGCATCAATTCTTCGGTGCTCAGCCTTCTTCACAGTCCAACTCTCACATCCATACATGACCACTGGAAAAACCATAGCCTTGACTAGATGGACCTTTGTTGGCAAAGTAATGTCTCTGCTTTTGCATATGCTATCTAGGTTGGTCATAACTTTCCTTTCAAGAAGTAAATATCTTTTAATTCCATGGCTGCAGTCACCATGTGCAGTGATTTTGGAGCCCCCAAAAATAAACTGACACTGTTTCCACTGTTTCCCCATCTATTTCCCATGAAGTGATGGGACCAGATGCCATGATCTTCATTTTCTGAATGTTGAGCTTTAAGCCAACATTTTTGCTCTCCTCTTTCACTTTCATCAAGAGGCTTTTTAGTTCCTTTTCACTTTCTGCCATAAGGGTGGTGTCATCTGCATATCTGAGGTTATTGATATTTCTCCAGACAATCTTGATTCCAGCTTGTGCTTCTTCCAGCCCAGCGTTTCTCATGATGTACTCTGCATATAAGTTAAGTAAGCAGGGTGACAATACACAGCCTTGACGTACTCCTTTTCCTATTTGGAACCAGTCTGTTGTTCCATGTTCAGTTCTAACTGTTGCTTCCTGACCTGCATACAGGTTTCTCAAGAGGCAGGTCATGTGGTCTTGTATTCCCATATCTTTCAGAATTTTGCACAGTTTATTGTGATTCACACAGTCAAAGGTTTTGGCATAGTCAATAAGGAAGAAATAGATGTTTTTCTGGAACTCTTTTGCTTTTTCAATGGTTCAGCAGATGTTGGCAGTTTTATGTCTGGTTCCTCTGCCTTTTCTTTTTTCTTTTGTTTTTTATTTTTTTATTTCTAAAACCAGCTTGAACATCTGGAAGTTCACGGTTCATGTATTTTTGAAGCCTGGCTTGGAGAAATTTGAGCATTATTTTGCTAGCATGTGATATGAGTGCAATCATGTGGTAGTTTGGGCATTCTTTGGCATTACCTTTCTTTGGGATTGGAATGAAAACTGAGCTTTTCCAGTCCTGTGCCCACTGTTGAGTTTTCCAAATGTGCTGGCATATTGAGTGCAGCACTTTCACAGCATCATCTTTCAGGATTTGAAATAGCTCAACTGGAATTCCATCACCACTAGCTTTGTTCGTATACAATGGAAGTGAGAAATAGATTTAAGGGCCTAGATCTGATAGATAGAGTGCCTGATGAACTACAAAATGAGGTTCGTGACATTGTACAGGAGACAGGGATCAAGACCATCCCCATGGAAAAGAAATCCAAGAAAGCAAAATGGCTGTCTGGGGAGGCCTTACAAATAGCTGTGAAAAGAAGAGAAACGAAAAGCAATGGAGAAAAGGAAAGATATAAGCATCTGAATGCAAAGTTCCAAAGAATAGCAAGAAGAGATAAGAAAGCCTTCTTCAGTGATCAATGCAAAGAAATAGAAGAAAACAACAGAACGGGAAAGACTAGAGATCTCTTCAAGAAAATTAGAGATACCAATGGAACATTTCATGCAAAGATGGGCTCGATAAAGGACAGAAGCTGTATGGAGCTAACAGAAGCAGAAGATATTAAGAAGAGATGGCAAGAATACACAGAAGAACTGTACAAAAAAGATCTTCATGACCCAGATAATCACGATGGTGTGATCACTGACCTAGAGCCAGACATCCTGGAATGTGAAGTCAACGGATTCACTAAGATGCATCTAAATTATGGAGTGAAATTTGCTTTGTACAAAGTTTGCTGACTTAAATGTTAATTTCACCTGAAATATACTGTCACAGTAAAGTCTAAAATAATGTTATACCAAATATCTAGATACTATAGCCTAGCCAAGTTTATATGTATAGCTGATCATTACATACTATGAAATATGTGGTTACATTATTTCAGTATTATAGTAGGTAAATTAAGGCTCAGAAAGTTTGTTGTCAATTTGGAAGACTGATAGAAAAATGTTGAATCTATGACTTCAACCTGGATCTGGTTTTTTTTTTTTTTTGGAGCCCACATTCTTAACCATTTCATATCATGTATTATATAATCAATAATCATTTTATGATATATAATTTATTATATGATATAATGCAACATAAATTTGGTACAGTATGAATCCTTTATTAAGGCAATACCTATTTATTCACAGAAGTTAAATTCATAATGTAAATAATATCCTCTCATTTTGTTAATTCTGTTAGGGCCCTCATTATTCTTTTCTCTTCTTCCTCCTTTACCTCCCCCTTCTCTTCTTTTATCTCCTTCTCCTATTTTTCTTCCTCTTTATTCTTTTTCTTTTTCTTGGAAAGAAAAGCATTAGCTTGCACTTAATATTAAAAAATAACATATAATGATTAATACCACTTACTAAATGTTTGCTACTGTGTGGATCACAATAAACTGTGGAAAATTCTGAAAGAGTTGGGAATACCAGACCACGTGACCTGCCTCATCAGAAATGCAGGTCAGGAAGCAACTGTTAGAACTGGGACATGGAACAACAGGCTGGTTCCAAATAGTAAAGGGAGTACATCAAGGCTGTATATCGTCACCCTGCTTATTTAACTTTTATGCAGTGTACATCATGAGAAATGCTGTGCTGGAGGAAGCACAAGCTGGAATCAAAATTGCTGGGAGAAATATCAATAACCTCAGATATGCAGATGACACCACCCTTATGGCAGAAAGTGAAGAGGAACTAAAGAGCCTGTTGATGAAAGTGAAAGAGGAGAATAAAAAACTTGGTTTAAAGCTCAACATTCAGAAAACTAAGATCATGGCATCTGGTCCCATCACTTCATGGGAAATAGATGGGGAAACAGTGGCTGACTTTATTTTTTTGGACTCCAAAATCACTGCAGATGGTGAAGTTAAAAGACACTTAGACCTTGGAAGGAAAGTTATGACCAACCTAGACAGAATATTAGAAAGCAGGGACATTACTTTGCCAACAAAGGTCTGTCTAGTCAAGGTTATGGTTTTTCCAGTGGTCATGCATGGATGTGAGAGTTGGACTATAAATAAAGCTGAGCACTGAAGAATTGATGCTTTTGAACTGTGGTGTTGGAGAAGACTCTTGATAGTCCCTTGGATGGCAAGGAGATCCAATCAGTCCATCCTAAAGGAGATCAGTCCTGGGTGTTCATTGGAAGGACTGATGTTGAAGCTGAAACTCAATACTTTGGCCACCTGATGCAAAGAGCTGACTCTTTTGAAAAGGCCCTGATGCTGGGAAAGATTGGGGGCAGGAGGAGAAGGGGACAACAGAAGATGAGATTGTTGCATGGCATCACGGACTCAAAGGACATGAGTTTGTGTAGACTCCAGGAGTTGGTGATGGACAGGGAGGGCTGGCATGCTGCGGTCAATGGGGCCTCAAAGAGTCAGACACGACTGAGTGACCGAACTGAACTAAACTGATAGCCCAAATAATAGTGAGGTAAATAAAAAGCATCATTACCATTTAACTCCCCCACACACACACAAAAAAACCCATTATATAAGTATTGTTATCTTCATTTTAAAAGGCAGAGACTAAAAATTAGAGAGGTTAAGCAAGCTCTTCATGTTCACACAGCTGTCAAATGATGAGACAGAGTTTGAATCCATGTTTTGCTGGGTTCAGTGCCAATGATTTTTCCATATATCTATACACCTAATTATTGAGGAGAAATGTAGACCAAAAGGTAATTGGAGAAGAAAGACAAAGAACTTCAAAGAATATAAGAAAGAAGGAGAAAAAAAAAAAAGGTAGGAATTTACTACCAAGTAACACACAAAAAATAGAGGTAGGAGAAGTTAGAAAAAGTCTCATTTGTGATCAGGTTGTTTTGGCTAGATAATCCCTTCAGTTCTTTGTTTTGCATAGAAGCAAATTCTTAATATTTCTGAATCATTTCTCAAATTTCAATGAAATTATAAAAAGATGGTAAATTTGTACCATTTTTCTTTCTCTTTTCAACCCTACAGTTGATTGCTACCTGGAATAGTTCTGAAGGAGAGTCATATATATAACTACACCAAAATGACTTCTTTAGAAACCATTACGGGCAACAGAAAGGGGCTATGAAAGGGACAAATTCAATCTAATAGATGTCAGAATATAGGAGCAGAAACACATCCAACCTAAGAAGCTTACAACCTAGTAAAAAAATCAGTTACCCCTTGATATATCTTTGTTTAGGATGCTTCAGGATCAGTTTGATTCAGAGGACAGTGCCAGAATCTGCTTTTGAAAATAGTAACTTTTTAACGTGATGTGTGTTTCTACATAGTTTTTATGTTGTCTACATCAGTGGCTTTTAAAATTCTTTCAAAGTAAAAGTCTTATACTGAAGGCAACACATAAAAGTAGTTGTTCCTACTTCCCCTGGCTTCCCTGCATGACCTCTGAGTCATTCACTAAAGATCTGAGGGATTTTGCATAATACGGGAGGAAACTACCATGCTTATTCATGCCATCACAGAAGCTATGGATGACTAGGTGGTTAATGGTTTAAGGGTCAGAAATCCCACATAACACACTTGAATATGAACCTGAGCTTTCAAACTCTAAACCAGAGGGAGAACATTGAGACTTCAGGCTTCAAAGTGTTAGGTAGTTAGAATAGGAAAAAGGAATCCAGAATGGCAGTGGCTAAAAGAGAAGGAGAGGGAAAGCCCGTTAAAAAAGAACAAAGGAAGGTCTGAGGACTGGGGTGAGGACTTCAGGTAGAACAAACAGCATTCCTGGCTAGCCCAATTTACATAGGGAAGGCCCAGGGGAAGGAGAAAAAACATATAAAAAAAGGAGCCAAAAGACTGGGAGTCTTGCTTTCTGCTCGCTCCCTTTGTCTCTTGTCCATGGTCACTCTCGCTCTCTGTCTCTCCCTACTCCCCTCTCCCCTCTTCTTTAGGGTCGTCATTCTCTCACGCCTTAAGGATGTATTTTCTTTTATTTTCTAAATAAACTGAGCTGGAACACAGAGTTGTAACACTGTCTGAGAGCTGTGACACGCCGAGAGCTTTAACGTCCGTCGCTTCAAATTTTTGTTGTGATAAGACAGAACCGAGGAAATGACACACTTCTCTGATATCTGTGGGGCCATGTCTCCAATTTAACCTGGCTGAAACAACCTTGGGGTGGCCTTCTCAAGGAGGAGGCCAAGGACAGGAGGAGCCAAAATTGGCAAAAGCTCCTGTGGTGGGAGTTGAACAGGAAGAAAACCCAGCACAGGGGAAGTGACAAGAAGCCCAGTAAGCTGGAAACTGGGACAGCAAAAGACAAACTCAGCAGAAAGCTCATGCAGCTCAGTCTCAGATTCCAGAAGACCTCCAGTTAAGGTAGGATGTCCTCGCTCTTATGGCTGGATGGACATATGCCTAACAAAATTTTAATTCCATTACAATCTCTTGTCTCTTGTTTCCTTGAACCCTCCAAGAACAGGTGAGTGGCAATGGGTGCAACTGAGGGACTCTGGCAGGGCCTACTCCTCAGTGTGTCCCAAAGGCTCCACTATCTGCTGGGCCCCAGTGGCTGTTACCCGAGTCAGTGGAGATTCTTCTGTGCTTAAACTTCTTTGTGCCAAGGATCAGGTCAATGAAAACTGAGCACAGGTCAGGTATTTAGCAGATTTTCCAGCAGGTTATGAAGGAGATTCCTTGGCATGCTTTTCCCATTGCTTTTCTCTTTTCTTTTTTTTTACTTTACAATATTGTATTGGTTTTGCCATACATGAAGAAGGCTGAGCGCCGAAGAATTGATGTTTTTGAACTGTGGTGTTGGAGAAGACTCTTGAGAGTCCCTTGGACTGCAAGGAGATCCAACCAGTCCATTCTGAAGGAGATTAGCTCTGGGATTTCTTTGGAAGGAATGATGCTAAAGCTGAAACTCCAGTACTTTGGCCACCTCATGCGAAGAGTTGACTCATTGGAAAAGACTCTGATGCTGGGAGGGATTGGGGGCAAGAGGAGAAGGGGACGACAGAGGATGAGATGGCTGGATGGCATCACTGATTCGATGGATGTGAGTCTGAGTGAACTCCTGGAGTTGGTGATGGACAGGGAGGCCTGGCGTGCTGCGATTCATGGGGTCACAAAGAGTCGGACACGACTGAGCGACTGATCTGATCTGATCTGATCTGACATGAATCCACCATGGATGTACATGTGTTCCCCATCCTGAACCCCCTTCCCACCTCCCGACTCCCATTGCTTTTTCCTCCTGTCCTCCAGCAACTCTCTCCTGGGATTTGAGCCTGGCCAAAACCCATGATGCCTGGCTTCAGGACTTAATGAAGCTCAGGCTCTGATGTCTCTTTGCAAAAATTCATTTAGAGACACAGCTTAAGAGGTGAATTTGTTAGGATTAAGAGAGAAGCACACTCCACAGGGTGTGGGCCATTGCAGAGGGCAAGTGGTGTGGCCATGGAATATAGTGTGGCTAGGTTTTGTGAACTGGGTGAATTCATATGCTAATGAGTGGGGTGATCATCTCAACCATTGGGGAACCACCCACTCCTCCATCTCTTGATAGTGCCTTGGAACTGTCCTGCCACCTGGGTGTGTAATTTAGTTTGCAGATTTGGGATTAAGGTTTAGTTGAATTTGGTTTGTCATCTTGGACCTATTTGATTTTAATTTATTTATGTTATGCCCTTGGGCTATGTCATTCTTTCAAAAGTTGTGCCCTGACCCCTTCCCTCCTGTTTCATGCTCTTTTCCTGAGCCCCGTCTGGCCTACAATGTTGCCTCTACATTCTTCTGGAGAGACAACCAGAAAATAGCTGGCCATTGGGAGGGAAATACTGTATAATATCCAATCCTTCTAGATATTCAGGCCTTCACCTTCCATGTTTCCTACAACATATGCAACGTCAGCATCTCTCAATGAACCCTCTCAGGTGGAGGACAGGCACACAATGTCTGCTAGAAGTCCATCTGTTGGCATCTCTTCAAAGGCAATTGGGCTTCCAGGGAAAACATTTGCACTTTGGGAGTTAGCCCCGCAGGCCATTTGGGCCCAAAGCCTTACTGCCCTTCTCCTAAAGTTACAAACATACCCCTGGGTCAAATCTCCACTCCAGTTTTATGGAACATTTGCTCTGCTTATCAATTTGTCCTTAAGTCAATTACTAACTCCTACAGCCAGGACCCTGCCCCCTTGTAGGCAACATTGCTCCACCTCGCTTATTATTAAAATACTCATAAAGCCCTTAACAGGGCCAGATAACCCACTCCTTTGTCATTACTTCTGTTACTGCCTAAAATAGGTCTATGAAAATGAAATGTTTACCATTGGAAACACCCTAAGCTGCTCTTATGGAGGACTAGGGGAGGAAATCAGTGATTTATAATCCCTTAGAGCAGTAAGAGGATAAGGTTTATGACTGTTTCACCAGGTTCCCAGTTTCAGGGCACAGGCTTGGATTGCTTTATGTCATGATATCTACTCCCATCTGCAGTGAACAAACTGGCAATGAGTTAAGATTACAACCCCTTAATCCTACCCAGCACTGGTCACACTGGAGACCTTGGGGATGCCCAACTCCAGTCTGGGTGTCCCAGGAGGTCAACATGCCTCGATCTGCCTGGGATCTGGTCCTCAAAAGGTTGTCACACCTCAACCTGCTCAGGGATCCGCCAGTCCAGGGGACCCAGGAGGTCGACATGCCTCAACATGCCCAAGGATTCAATCTCCAGGAGGCCGTCACACCTCAGCTTGCCTGAGGATCTGCACCCAAACCTGGGGTCACCTAGCTCTCAGATTGCAACAGTACTGAGTAGGATAAGTTTCAAAAAGAATCATCCCTAAGGAAGTCCACCCATAGAAATAGAAGGAAGCCTATTATTGGTGGGACTGTGCCCAGTCTCAGCAATAACTCAGGAGCCCAATGAGAACCCCATTGCCTTTCTGGAAAGGCTAAAAGAGGCCCTCCAAAAGTTTAACAATCTGGACTTAGACTCTTACAAGGGACACACACAGACACACAGAAGTTGCTCAGTCGTGTCAGACTCTTTGCAACCCCATGGATTGTGGCCTACTAGGCTCCTCAGTCCATGGGATTTTCCAGGCATGAATACTGGAGTGGGTTGCCATTTCCTTCTTACAAGGGACAAGTGATATTAAAGGACAAATTCCTGTCCCAATGTGCATCACACATCAGGATAAAGTTGTAACAGCTTCAGTAGCAGGACCCTGCTGCCTCTTTAGATGAGATGGTCCAGAAAGCCACTAATACCTTTTATAACAGAGAACAGGACAGGGAGGCCAAGGCCCAGGAAAGGGAGAAAAGGAAAGACACAAGGCATGCCCAGATACTGGCCACCTTCCAGGGAAGCTCTATGGCAAACCCTGAGTCCTTGAAGGACAAGGCACCAGGCAAATGCCTAATCTGTAGACAGGCGGGCTTTAGGCCAAAGAGTGTCCAAACCATGACAAGTCTCCTAAAATGGCTTGCTACAAATACCATCAATTGGGATATTGGGCAGCACTCTGCTCTTGGGACCCTAGAGCCTCAAGGTCAAGTGCCAAGCCTTCCCTCAAGATGGTTCAACAGGACTGAAGCAGCCCGTTCCAGCCAGCCTGCCTGTCACAGATAACCATCATGGGGCTGGAGCCAAGGGTGCAACTGGATGTGGCAGAAACCTTGGACCACTGGACAAAACCACAAGAGGGCTTGTCAGAAGATCCTCTGACCAATCCTGAGGAAATCTGGTACACTGATGGAAGCAGCTTTGTCTTGGATGAAAAAAGAAGAACCAGATATGTGGTAGTCTCCAATTTTGAGACCATAGAGGCTAAACCTTTGCCACCAGCTACTTCAGCCCAATTAGCTGAGCTCATAGCTCTGACTCAGGAGTGGTGGCTACACTTTGCTGGAGCAGCTGTGAATAGATACCCCATGTCCAAGATCAGGAGTGGCAGCTGCGCTTTGCTGGACGAGCCATGCGGAGATACCCCACATCCAAAGTCAGAGAAACCCCAGTAAGACAGTAGGCGCTGGAATGGCTGGGAGGAGATATCCCACATCCAAGGGCAAAGGAGAAGTCCCAGCAAGATGGTAAGAAGGGCGAATTCATGTTCCGGCCAGAGATGTGCAGAGGGCTCAAACAAATCTTGCATATACCAGGACCCAGGGACCCCACAGAGACTGAGACAGAGTGTCCCCTGTGGAGATACAGGTTGGCAGTGGTCTGCCACAGGGACAGGGGCTCTGGGTACAGCAGACTTGGGTATGGCATAAGCCCTCTTGGAGGAGGTCACCATTAACCCATCATAGAGCTGCCAGAACTTACACTGAACTGGGAAATAGACCCTTGGAGGGCACAACAGAACCTTGTGTACACCAGGACCCAGAAGAAAGGAGCCGTGACCCCAAAAGAGACTGTCCCAGACTTGCTTGTGTGTGTCCGAGAGTCTCTGGTGGAGGCATGGGTTGGTGGTGGCCTGCCGCAGGGTTGGAGGCACTGAGTGTAGCAGTACATGCATGGGATTTTTTGAGACAGGTCACCATTATCTTCATTAACTCCACCATAGTTTGACTGCCTGCAATGCAGGAGACACAGGTTCAATCCCTGGGTTGGGAAGATCCCCTGGAGGAGGAAATGGCAACCTACTCCAGTACTCTTGCCTGGAGAATCCCATGGACAGAGGAGCCTGATGGGCTACAGCCCACAGGATCCCAAAGAGTTGGACTGAGTGACTCCACTTTCAAATAGCAAGGAGGGAACACAGCTCCACCCATCAATAGAAAATTGTATTAAAGATTCACTGAGCATGGCCCTGCCCATCAGAACAACACCCAGTTTCCACCTCAGTCAGTCTATCCCATCAGGAAGCTTCCATAAGCCTCTTATCTTTCTCCATCAGAGGGCAAACAGTCTGAAAACTACAATCACAGAAAAATAACCAATCTAATCACATGGACCACAGCCTTGTCTAACTCAATGAAACTATGAGCCATGCCCTGTAGGGCCACTCAAGATAGACAGATCATGGTGGAGAGTTCTGACAAAATGTGGTCAACTGGAGAAGGGAATGGCAAACCACTTCAGTATTCTTGCCCTGAGAACCCATGAATGTTATGAAAAGGCAAAAAGATAGGAAACTGAAAGATGAACTCCCCAGGTCGGTAGGTGCCCAATATGCTACTGGAGATCAGTAGAGAAACAACCCCAGAAAGAATGGAGAGATGGAACCAAAATAAAAACAACACACAGCTGTGGATGTGACTGGTGATGGAAGCAAGGTCCAATGCTGTAAAGAACAATGTTGTCCAGGAACCAGGAATGTTAGATGAATCAAGGCAAATTGGAAGTGGTCGAACAGGAGACGGCAAGAATGAACGTTGACATTTTAGGAATCAGTGAACTAAAATGGACTGGAACGGGTACATTTAACTCAGATGATCTTTACTACTGTGGGCGAGAATCCCTTAGAAGAAATGGAGTAGCCATCATAGTCAACAAAAGAGTCTGAAATGCAGTACTTGGATGTAATCTCAAAAATGATAGAAGGATCTCTGCTCGTTTCCAAGGCAAACCATTAACATCATAGTAATCCAAGTCTATGCCCCACCCAGTAATGCTGAAGAAGCTAAAGTTGAATGATTCTATGAAGACCTACAAGAACTTCTAGAACTAACACCCCCAAAATATGTCCTTTTCATTATAAGGGAGAGGAATGCAAAAGTAGAAGTCAAGAAACACCTGGAGTAACAGGCAAATTTGGCTTTGAGTACAGAATGAAGCAGGTCAAAGGCTAATAGAGTTTTGCTCAAGAACTCACTGGTCATAGCAAACACCCTCTTCCAACAACACAAGAGAAGACTCTACACATGGACATCACCAGATGGTCAGCACCAAAATAATATTGATTATATTCTTTGCTGCAAAAGATGGGGAAGCTCTATAGAGTCAGCACAAACAAGGCCAGAAGCTGACTGTGGCTCAGATCATGAACTCCTTATTGCCAAATTCATAACTAAGGTGAAGAAAGTAAGGAAAACCACTAGACCATTCAGGTATGACCTAAATCAAATCCCTTATGATTATAAAATGAAAGTGATAAGTAGATTCAAGGGATTAGATCTGATAGACAGAGTGTCTGAAGAACTATGGATAGAGGTTCACGACACTGTACAGGAGCCATGGAGCAAGACCATCCCCAAGAAAAATAACTGCAAAAAAGCAAAATGGCTGTCTGGGGAGGCCTTACAAATTGCTGTGAAAAGAAGAGAAGTGAAAAGCAAAGGAGAAAAGGAAAGATATACCCATTTGAATGCAGAGTACCAAAGAATAGCAAGGACAGATAAGAAAGCCTTCCTCTGTGATCAGTGCAAAGAAATAGAGGAAAACAATAGAATGGGAAAGACTAGAGATCTCAAGAAAATTAGAGATACCAAGGGAATACTTCATGCAAAGATGGGCTTGATAAAGGATGGAAATGGTATGGACCTAACAGAAGCAGAAGATATTAAGAAGAGGTGGCAAGAATACACAGAAGAATTGTACAAAAAAGATCTTCACAATCAAGATAATCACGATGGTGTGATCACTCACATAGAGCCAGACATCCTGGAATGTGAAGTCAAGTGGGCCTAAGGAAGTGTCACTAAAAACAAAGCTAGTGGAGGTGATGGAATTCCAGTGGAACTATTTCAAATCCTGGAAGATGATGCTGTGAAAGTGCTGCACTCAGTATGCCAGCAAATTTGGAAAACTCAGCAGTGGCCACAGGACTGGAAAAGGTCACTTTTCATTCCAATCCCAAAGAAAGGCAGTGCCAAATAATGTTCAAACTACCACACAATTGCACTCATCTCACACGCTAGTAAATTAATGCTCAAAATTCTCCAAGCCAGGCAGCAGCAATATGTGAACCATGAACTTTGAGATGTTCAGGATGGTTTTCGAAAAGGCAGAGGAACCAGAGGTCAAATTGCCAACATCCACTGGATCATTGAAAAAACAAGAGAGTTCCAGAAAAACATCTATTTCTGCTTTATTGACTATGCCAAAGCCTTTGACTGTGTGGATCATAATAAACTATGGAAAATTCTGAAAGAGATGGGAATACCTGACCACCTGACCTGGCTTTTGAGAAATCTGTATGCAGGTCAAGAAGTAACAGTTAGAACTGGACATGGAACAACAGAGTTGTTCCAAATAAGAAAATAAATACATCAAGGCTGTATATTGTCACCCTGCTTATTTAACTTCTATGCAGAGTACATCATGAGAAACACTGGCCTGGATGAAGCATAAGCTGGAATCAAGATTGCCAGGAGAAGTATCAATAACCTCAGATACACAGATGACACCACTCTTATGGCAGAAAGCAAAGAAGAACTAAAGAGCCTCTCAGTGAAAATGAAAGAGGAGAGTGAAAAAGTTGGCTTAAAGCTCAACATTCAGAAAACTAAGATCTTGGCATCTGGTCCCGTCCCTTCATGGCAAATAAATGAAGAAACAGTGGAAATAGTGGCAGACTTTATTTTGGGGGGCTCCCAAATCACTGCAGATGGTGACTGCAGCCATGAAATTAAAAGACCCCTTGGAGGGAAAGTTATGATCAACCTGGACAGCATGTTAAAAAGCAGAGACATTAATTTGTCAAAAAAGGTCCATCTAATTAAGGCTCTGGTTTTTCCAGTAGTCATGTATAGATGTGAGAGTTGGACCATAAAGAAAGCTCGACACCAAGAATTAATACTTTTGAACTGTGGTGTTGGAGAAGACTCTTGGGAGTCCCTTGGACTGCAAGAGATCCAACCAATCCATCCTAAAGGAAATCAGTCCTGACTATTCATTGGAAAGATTGATGTTGAAGCTGAAACTCCAGTACTTTGGCCACTTGATGTGAAGAGCTGACTCATTTTAAAAGACCCTGATGTTGGGAAAGATTGAAGCCAGGAGAAGGGGATGACAGAGGATGAGATGGTTGGATGACATCACCGACTCAATGGACATGAATTTGAGTAAACTCTGGGAGTGGTGATGGACAAGGAGGCCTGGTGTGCTGCAGTCCATGGGGTCGCAAAGAGTGGGACACGACTGAGCAACTGAACTGAACTGATAGCTCTGACTCGAACTTTAGCGCTGGGGACAGGAAAAAAGTGTAGCAATTTACACTGATTCCAAATATGCCTTTCTGTGCTACATGCACATGCTGCTATTTGGAAAGAGGCCACTTGACCACCCGCGGGTTCCCAATCAAATATGGTGATCAAGTCCTTAGACTCTTGGAGGCAGTCCATCTGCCCATTGAGATTTCTGTCTCCCATTGTAAAGAACACCATAAAGGGAACACCGGAAGTGGCACAAGGGAACCAAGCAGCTGATTAGGCAGCTAAGAGAGCAGCATTACAGAAAAATGACCTAATAGGGGTGGCCACCTCAGTTCCACAGACTAAGTTGCCAAAACTCCTTTTTATACTGAAGATGAGACTCTTAAAGCTAAGACTGAGGGCTTTCAAGAAGATCATGTGGGGTTGTTCTAAAAGGAAGGACTCCTTTTTCTTCCTGGGAATCTCCAATGCAAGTTGGTTAACTCCTTACATGACACTGCTCATTTAAGGGAAAAGGCTCTCCAAAGATTACTAGAAAGGTCTTTCAGAGGAACAGGCCTCCAAACTACTATAAGGCAAGTGGTCTCTTCTTGTCCCACTTACCAATTAAACAACCCCCAAGGAGCTCAAAGACCCTAACTGGCCCAGCCTTTCCAATGATATGGGACCTACCCAGGAGAGGACTGGCAGATGGACTTCACCCAGATGCCAGTTTCTCAAGGGTATAAATATGAATTAGTCATAATAGATACATTCACAGGATGGATAGAAGGCTTTCCCACCTGGACTGAGAAGGCTGAGGAGGTGGAAAAAAAAAAAAAAACTGCTCCTTGAAATCATTCCAAGATTTGGTCTGCCCAGGTCATTACAAAGTGACAATGGGACATCATTTACTTCTAAGGTCACCCAAGGGGTCTCTAAAGCATTGGGCATTACTTATTGTCTTCACTGTGCCTGGAGGCCTCAGGCTTCAGGAAAAGTAGAAAGAGCCAACCAATTCTTAAAATCAGTGATAAAAAAGATAACCCAGGAGACCTCACTGAGATGGAAGGAGGCTTTATCAATAGCTCTCCTCCACACTTGTATTGCTCCTAAGGAACAAGCTGGTCTTAGACCTTATGAGATGCTATATGGGAGACCCTAGGCTTAGAACCCCCTGGTCTTATACCATGGTCATTGATCAATTCCAACAGGATATATGCTTGTGGGGTGTCAACCAGGACCCAAAAGATTCTAAGGAGTCACCATTATATGCTCCAGGGATGCAAGTCCTAATTAAAGTCTGGAAAGATGGGTCCCCAAAGGCTTAACTTCAGCCTACATGGAAGGGCCCCTACCCTTAATACTTTCTACCTCCACAGCAGTCAAGGTACCAGGACATGATTCCTATATTCACTACGGATGAGTCATGCCATGGAAGAAAATAGAAGAGGACACTCAATACACATGTGAGCCCCTGGGAGATCTCAGATACCTATTCAGAACTACAAATGAGTGCCCCTAATGAACACCCCCAAAATTAAGCTTCTGGGGATAAGATTTCTCAGGACAGCTCTCAAGAGCTAACACATCTTGGAAGGGGTTGTACTCCAAAACAGACAGGACATAAATCTTCTGGTCCCTGAACAGGAAGGGACTTGATCCCCCTGGTGGTGGGAATTTCTCATGATGTACTCTGCATATAAGTTAAACAAGCAGGGTGACAACATACAGCCTTGATGTACTCCTTTTCCTATTTGGAACCAGTCTGTTGTTCCATGTCCAGTTCTAACTGTTCCTTCCTAACCTGCATACAGATTTCTCAAGAGGCAGGTCAGGTGGTCTGGTATTCCCATCTCCTTCAGAATTTTCCACAGTTTATTGTGATCCACACAGTCAAAGGCTTTGGCATAGTCAATAAAGCAGAAATAGATGTTTTCCTGGAACTCCCTTGCTTTTAGATGATCCAGCAGATGTTGGCGATTTGATCTCTGGTTCCTCTGCCTTTTCTAAAACCAGCTTGAACATCTGGAAGTTCACAGTTCTCGTATTGCTGAAGCCTGACTTTACTAGCATTACTTTACTAGCGTGTGAGATGAGTGCAATTGTGTAGTAGTTTGAACATTCTTTGGCATTGCCTTTCTTTGGGATTGGAATTAAAACTGACCTTTTCCAGTCCTGTGGCCACTGCTGAGTTTTCCAAATTTGCTGACATATTGAGTGTAGCACTTTCACAGCATCATTTTTCAGGATTTGAAATAGCTCAACTAGAATTCTATCACCTCCACTAGCTTTGTTTTTAGTGACACTTCCTAAGGCCCACTTGACTTCACATTCCAGGATGTCTGGCTCCAGGTGAGTGATCACACCATCGTGATTATCTGGGTCGTGAAGATCTTTTTTGGTATGGTTCTTATATGTATTCCTGTCACCTCTTCTCAATATTTTCTGCTTCTGTTAGGTCCATACCATTTTTGTCCTTTATTGTGTCAAGTTTTGCCTAAAATTTCCCTTGATATCTCTAATTTTCTTGAAGAGATCTCGTCTTTCCTTTTAATTGTTTTTGTCTATTTATTTTCATTGATCACTGAGGAAGGCTTTCTTATCTCTCCTTGCTATTCTTTGGAACTCTGCATTCAAATGGGTATATCTTTCCTTCTCTCCTTTGCTTTTTGCTTCTCTTCCTTTCACAGCTATTTGTAAGGCTTCTTCAGACAGAGGAGGTAATGCATCAAAGTTTTTAATGGCCTTCCCATTACTGAAGGAGCCTTAATTTCTTTGATGACAGTGAGATGCAAATCCATAATCTAAATATCAGTGGAATTTTCCACCTAGCATCCAGATCATATTGTGTCTTAACTCTTTGCTTTCTGAATTTATCCGTAGTTTTTCTTCTTCTTTTTTTTTATGTAAACAAATAAACTATGAGTCCTATATCACCCCAATGTCTTGCTAGCAGAAACAGAGGTACACCCTCGACTCACCTCTTTGTAATTTCACTCAGTTTACCATTTTATGAGCAAATTACAATTTTCCCAATTGCTTTCATCCTAAGGGCTTTATTACCACAGTGCATTTTGAATGAAGTGTGACTACTGCTCGCTAGTTATTCCGTTAAGAATTGGTTGTAGCTGATCAAATAGCAGTAGCAAGAAACAAAAGGCTGTGCTTAAAACTGGTAAGCGTTTAGGATTTAGGAGGTAAGGCAAACATTTTAGTTGTCAAATAGATACCTAGAAACACTGGTATCTATTTGATACTGGTATCTATGCTTCACTAGCGTGTTAATCAGTATAAATAGTTTTGTTATTGTATGAGTCTCCAGATACAAGGTTTTCCCAGGTGACGCTAGTGATGAAGAACCCTCCTGCCAGTGCAGGAGATGAAGAGATGAAGGTTCGATCCCACAGGTCGGAAAGATCCTCTGGAGAGGGGCATGGCAACCCACTCCAGTGTTCTTATCTGGAGAATCTCATAGACAGAGGACCCAGAGTAGGGTCCCGAAGAGCTGGACATGACTGAAGTGACTTAGTACACACACGTGCACTAGAGATGCAACCAGGAATTTCACTTACCAGTAAGATATTGTTCTGTGGCTGTTGAATACAGAACATTACTTGCAAATAAGACTGTGCTTTAGGCTTGGGTTCTTTCAGTTTTATAGGATGAGGAGTTAATGCAATTATATATCCTTCTTGTGGATGGCATTTATTAATGTTGTTTAAGATTTACCTTAGTGTGGATCAAATCAAGAACTTAAAAAAATAAAAGGTTAAAAATGGGCATCAGATTGATAATTTTTTAAAATATTCATTTATTCCATTTTCCAGAAGATAAACAGTAGGCTTGAGGGAGCTAAAGTCACTTTCTTAAGACTCTTACTAAAGTGGGTTTTCTTTCTTTTAATTTCTAAAAATTTGTTATTTGTTAAGTGGGGGCAGAAGTAATGTTTTATTCTGGGTAACAAAAAATAACAGAGGCTGCAGAGATCTGTTCATAGTTTGAATGTTAACATTCATCTTCACTCTTGTTTGTTCCAGTGAAATTCCTTGGGAAAAGCTTTCAAAGAGAAAACGTGTTTAGTTTTTACCAACCATTTTCATCTCTATAATAATTCCCTGGTTCTATGCATTAGTTGGAGATTAAAAAACTACTTGAGTGACATGGGATATTAAAAACTAGTTGGTGCATTTCAACAAGCATTTATTTGTTAGAAAACAGAATGCATATTACAATAAACTTGACTTTCTGGGCTTTTGGTTTGAAATGCATCAACAGATGGCATTTTAAAAAAATATGATTGGAAAAAAAAGTTTTATTTTAACTTTTCCTACAGAAGTCCTCAGCTTAAATTTTCCTTCCTCAGAGTGACCCTTCTTATACTTTCATCAGAATTATCATATCTATTTTCTTCATTGCACTTATCATATACCTTAATTACCTGAGCATTTGTTTCCTGGTTTATGTGCTGCTTTCTCCCACAGAGTATAAGCTCCAGGCTGGAATGAATGTTTCTCTCTGGTTCACCTTCTGATAGTTCCTTGGAGCCTCATGTGACACCTCATCCAGGGAGGTGCTCAGTGAATATGAATACATGAGTGAATGGCTTGGAAAGCATCACACCAATTGCAAAGCACTCCCTAATTGCTGGAGATGCTGTGGTTAGATCTATTGCTGTGTGCCAGAATCCACTGCATTCTCAGAGATGTCTAACTGTTGATTGATGGCTGTATTCTCTGCTCTCTCTACCGAAAGGACATCATGTAAAGCCGACAAAGGTCTGTATAGCGAAAGCTGTGGTTTTCCGGGAGTCACGTACAGATGTGAAAGTTGGACCATAGAGAAGGTTGAGAGCCTAAGAATTGATGCTTTTGAATTGTAGTGCTGGGGAAGACTTTTGAGAGTCCCTTGGACAGCATGGAAATCAAACCAGTGAATCCTAAAGGAAATCAACTATGAATATTCATTGGAAGGACTGATATGAAGGACAGGGGAGCCTGGTGTGCTGCAGTCCACGGGGTCACTAAAAGTGAGATGCAACTTATCAACTGAACAATAATATCACGGAAAGCAGAGGTCAGGTCCACTATTTGTGACTTTCCAAAAGCACCAACTCAGCTGTCCTCTTCTAAAGTCCCACTCCCACCTTGAAGCTCTAAATAAATATATATGTCTTGGTTAAAGTAGGAAAGGAATTATCCATTTGTTCAGAAAATGTTATAAAGATAAAGTTAGAGCAATTACATTAATATCAAGACAACAACAATCAAGGAGGAAAAAGGAAAAATCAGTTATAAGGGACATTTAATTATAATTAAAGGGGAAAAAATCCATAAATCACAGTCTACCAAAACTATAGCATTAATAAAAGCAGAAAACTGAGGCCACACAAGGAAAGCACGTTATTGTAGACTATTCAGATTTTTCACACTCAACATTTTATAACTAAGTGGATAAAAATTAAGTAAACATTGAGTATCTATTCCTTAGCCCTAGTGGCTTACCATGACATATAAAGACTCCATCCTAATTCCTCATATCCATGCCCACCTCTCTCTATCTTTCACCTTTATCTGATGTAACAAGCATGTCCAACACTCTGAGTTTCTTGAATATTGTGTCATTGTTTCCAACTTCTAATTTGCTCTCCCACCATTCTTTCTTTGCATATGTTTTTCTTTCTCTTTGGAATGCATCAAAGCTATTTTTCCCAAATATAAATAAGTTAAATTTATAAGTCAAAAATACTTACTTGAAATGGAGTCTCAAGTTTTATTGTTATTGTTGTTTCTTTGTTTACTTTTTAAAAGCAATCTAGCAGTCTACTAGACAGTAAATCACCATCTGGGAAAAGAATCATTTATTCGATCACTATAATAGTGTTTTGCTCTAGCTAAAAATAGACTTTTATTTTTACTTGTTCATTTTTCTCTATAAAAGTCTTTGTGATAAAACAACTTTAACTAGCAATAGGAAGATGATTTATTGTTTCTCATGTATGTTTCCACCCACTTATTTTTTCTCCACACCCTTCAGGAGATTATATTATATCTTATTAATAAATTTAGGTATAATAAGCATAACTAATAGCTGGGATTTTTAATTTCTATTTATCTAATCCCTTACCATATGTGGAAGTGCATAGGAGACAAAAGTTATCAAATTCTAAGAATAGAGTCATAAAATATTACAGCTAGAAGAAAGCTTAGGAATCCTGTTAGCCATCATTTCATTTTGTGTATGAGAACATTGAGGACCAGAGAGTCAGAATGCTGGTTAGAGTCTACAGGATGAGTTAATGTCTTCCACACAGGTTTATTACAATCATTAGGTCTTGCCTGCAGAAAAAGAAATATTAATTATGAAATCCTTAGACATTAGAATTTAAGTCAAATGCTAAGATCCATTCTAGCTAATTTTGCCAGTGTCAGCTTTACATATTGCTGCTGTTGTTCAGTCACTAAGTCGTATCCTACTATTTGCAACTCCATGAACTAAAGCACGCCAGCCTTCCCTGTCCTTCACTATGTCACAGAGTTTGCACAAACTCATGTCCATTGAGTCATTGATGCCATCTATCTCTTCCTCTGTTGCCCTCTTCTCCTTTTGCCTTCAATCTTTCCCAGCATCAAGGTCTTTTCCAATGAGTGAGCTCTGGCTCTTCACATCAGGTGGCCAAAGTATTTCAGCTTTGGCAACAATGACTATTCAGGATTGATTTCCTTTAGGATTGACTGATTTGATCTCCTTCCTTGATATAACTGTGTTGAAATACCTGTAGTCAGTGATGTATCCTATTCTCGAGAAGTTTAAAATGTGATTTTGAATAGTTTTCTGTACAAGCTGCAGTACAATTAGCAATCAATTAAAAAAAGAGAAAAAATGTAAGTAACCCCCTCTCTTTCTGTCTCTCTATCCCCCTCCATTAGGGATATAAACAAAAGACAGAATATATAGAAGTAAAAATAATAAATTACATCATAATCGAAGTCCAAGAGCCATGTCACAGAGGAAATCTATTTTAAACACATTATTAAAATAGAACAGGAAAAACTAAACATTCAACTGCTACTGCTGCTGCTGCTAAGTCGCTTCAGTCGTGTCCAACTCTGTGCGACCCCATAGACGGCAGCCCACCAGGATCCCCCATCCCTGGGATTCTCCAGGCAAGAACACCGGAGTGGGTTGCCATTTCCTTCTCCAACACATGAAAGTGAAAAGTGAAGTTGCAAAGTCGCGAGTCGTGTCTGACTCTTAGCGACCCCATGGACTGCAGCCTACCAGGCTCCTCCGTCCATGGGATTTTCCAGGCAAGAGTACTGGAGTGGGGTGCCATTGCCTTCTCCGAACATTCAACTAGAGTAGATCCAGTTTCATTATGAATTGATTATAAGAAACTATACACATAATCGTTTATTTTTAAAAGTTGCTGATATATTCAGTCAAGAGTACATTACTTAAAAGGCTTGTGGTCACACAGAATAGGGACAAAATCATCTCAGCACATTTTCTTTTCTTTGTCTCTGGCTTGCCTATAAGGCATGAAGATAGTGAAAACACAGTCTACACACATTGGATTCTACAAGTGTTGAGGAAAAACTATGAAATTCTCTCTGTTTAAATTCAGGCTGTATACTAGAATAGTCTTATACTATATCACTGCAGATGGTGATTGCAGCCATGAATTTAAAAGACGCTTATGCCTTGGAAGGAAAGTCATGACCAAGATAGACAGCATATTGAAAAGCAGAGACATTACTTTGCCAACAAAGGTCCATCTAGTCAAGGCTATGGTTTTTTCAGTGGTCATGTATGGATGTGAGAGTTGGACTGTGAAGAAAGCTGAGTGCTGAAGAATTGATGCTTTTGAACTGTGGTGTTGGAGAAGACTCTTGAGAGTCCCTTGGACTGCAAGGAGATCCAACCAGTCCATTCTGAAGCAGATCAGCCCTGGGTGTTCTTTGGAAGGAACAATGCTAAAGCTGAAACTGCAGTACTTGGGCCACCTCATGTGAAGAGTTGACTCATTGGAAAAGACTCTGATGCTGGGAGTGATTGTGGGCAGGAGGAGAAGGGGACAACAGAGGATGAGATGGCTGGATGGCATCACTGACTCGATGGACATGAGTTTGAGTGAACTCCGGGAGTTGGTGATGGACAGGGAGGCCTGGCGTGCTGAGGTTCATGGGGTCGCAAAGAGTCGAACATGACTGAGCGACTGAACTGAACTGAGCTGATAGCATTCAAGCATTCCTAAACAAAGTGTGCTTCTATTTTTCCAATGTCTCAGCAACTTCAGATTCTAGCAACAGAGAGAGAGAGAGAAGAAACAATAAAAATACAGATTATTTAGCAAAAAAAAAAAAAAAATAAGCACAAAAAACAAAAACTGATATGTAATTATAAGAGCCTATATTTTTGTTTATTTTTTGAGCTAATATTTTTTTAATTTTATTATTATTATTATTTTACTTTAAAATATTGTATTGGTTTTGCCATACATCAACATGCATCCACCACAGGTGTACACGTATTCCCCATCCTGAACTCCCTCCCACCTCCCTCCCCATACCATCCCTCTGGGTCATCCCAGTGCCAATACAGTATACTAATGCATGTATATGGAACTGAGCTAATATTTTTAATGAACCACTAAAATACACATGTCACTAACCTATCCAATATGAAAATTACAAAGCTTGAAGGAAAAGAGGAAAGAACAACAGACACCCAAATAATTAAATTTCAATATATAAATAACTTTGGAAGTCTGGATAATGTAGATGATTTCTAAGAAAATATAAGTGAACATTATTAAATCTGCAATTGATAACCAGGGAATAATTTTAGAAATTTATGAAGATTTGCCTTTCATACTTGGAAAAAAATGAATCAACAACAACAACAAAATACAGACATAATTAAACAAATGTACACAATAGAATAAGACAGCTTCATAAAAAACCTTTGTACTTTACTCTTTTTTAAAAGGAAAAATGCCTTACATGGATTTCAAATACCAATTATGCCATTTACTAGAAAAGTTACCTTGGAACTTTATAGTGAACTTGAAGATGCATGTGGATAAACTATTAATAGAATTGCTGGTTATTCTTTCTTATTTAAGATTTTGCATGTTGTAGCCAACAAACATTGTTGTTGTTGTTTTCCTTTAAGCAGCACATTTTCTTTTTGGACTTCCCTAAAAAGCAGGATTATCCATTTTTCTCTTTTTCATGATGAAAATAATAAAATTATAATTTTTTCACTTTATTGGCTCAACTTTTCTTAAAACTCAGCTAGAAATTGTCTTATGGCATAGAGAAATAGACACTGTAGCTTTCTCCTCGAGTAAAATAGAGACTAATTATTATTAATTTGAAGAACAAGAAAGATAAGCAGAAAAAGAACACGTATTAAATCATTTAGAACATTTATAAGTTATGAGTGAAGTTAACTCTATCTTGAGAAAGAAGAATGGAACTGGAGGAATCAACCTGCCTGACTTCAGGCTCTACTACAAAGCCACAGTCATCAAGACAGTATGGTACTGGCACAAGGACAGAAATATTGATCAATGGAACAAAATAGAAAGCCCAGAGATAAATCCACACACATATGGACACCTTATCTTTGACAAAGGAGGCAAGAATATACAATGGATTAAAGACAATCTCGTTAACAAGTGGTGCTGGGAAAACTGGTCAAGCACTTGTAAAAGAATGAAACTAGAATACTTTCTAACACCATACACAAAGATAAACTCAAAATGGATTAAAGATCTAAACATAAGACCAGAAACTATAAAACTCCTAGAGGAGAACATAGGCAAAACACTCTCCGACATGTATCACAGCAGGATCCTCTATGACCCACCTCCCAGAATATTGGAAATAAAAGCAAAAATAAACAAATGGGACCTAATGAAACTTAAAAGCTTCTGCACAACAAAGAAAACTATAAGCAAGGTGAAAAGATAGCCGTCAGAATGGGAGAAAATAATAGCAAATGAAGCAACTGACAAACAACTAATCTCAAAAATATACAAGCAACTCCTGCAGCTCAATTCCTGAAAACTAAATGACCCAATCAGAAAATGGGCCAAAGAACTAAGTAGACATTTCTCCAAAGAAGACATACAGATGGCTAACAAACACATGAAAAGATGCTCAACATCACTCATTATCAGAGAAATGCAAATCAAAACCACTATGAGGTACCATTTCACGCCAGTCAGAATGGCTGCGATACAAAAGTCTACAAGTAATAAATGCTGGAGAGGATGTGGAGAAAATGGAACCCTCTTACACTGTTGGTGGGAATGCAAACTAGTACAGCCACTATGGAGAACAGTGTGGAGATTCCTTAAAAAACTGGAAATAGAACTGCCTTATGATCCAGCAATCGCACTGCTGGGCATGCACACTGAGGAAACCAGAATTGAAAGAGACACGTGTACCCCAATGTTCATCGCAGCACTGTTTATAATAGCCAGGACATGGAAGCAACCTAGATGTCCATCATCAGATGAATGGATAAGAAAGCAGTGGTACATATACACAATGGAGTATTACTCAGCCATTAAAAAGAATACATTTGAATCAGTTCTAATGAGGTGGATGAAACTGGAGCCTATTATACAGACTGAAGTAAGCCAGAAAGAAAAACACCAATACAGTATATTAACGCATATATAT
This sequence comes from Bos indicus x Bos taurus, assembly GCF_003369695.1. Taxonomy (NCBI): domain Eukaryota; kingdom Metazoa; phylum Chordata; class Mammalia; order Artiodactyla; family Bovidae; genus Bos; species Bos indicus x Bos taurus. Next base: position 49,250,169 of record NC_040101.1, on the reverse strand, counting down.
GGAATTTAGAAAGATGGTAACAATAACCCTGTATACGAGACAGCAAAAGAGACACTGATATATAGAACAGTCTTTTGGACTCTGTGGGAGAGGGAGAGGGTGGGATGATTTGGGAGAATGGCATTGAAATATGTATAATGTCATATATGAAAGGAGTCGCCAGTCCAGGTTCCATGCATGATACTGGATGCTTGGGGCTGGTGCACTGGGACGACCCAGAAGGATGGTATGGAGAGGGAGGAGGGTTCAGGATGGGGAACATATGTATGCCTGTGGCGGATTCATTTCGATATTTGGCAAAACCAATACAATATTGTAAATTTTAAAAATAAAATAAAATTTAAAATATAAAAAATAAATAAAACTATCAAGAACTACAATGACTTTAACTCATATAATGAATATATGATATTTTATATCATCTTACCAAACATGAATATATACAAGCACAAACATTTTTGAGTATAAAGGAAGATCTCTTGAAATCTTGTAGTAATATTGATATTGGCAAAGTTTATCCTTAATATCTTCTCTAATTTTCATTCTCTGCTCTCTTTCCAGTTACTCTTCTCTTTAGATGACTTCTCTGTCTACTCAGGATCTTCCAAAAACAGTGAAGATACAATAATAATGATGCCCTCTAACCAAAATCTTCTCAGGTACAAGAGATAAAAGTCCACTGTGGTTTGTGCAAATAAAGAGGAGTGGGTTTGATGTAAGAATAGGGAGACTTCACTAAACACAGCATTTGTAAGTAGATTTCATACAAATTTTGCTGAGACTTGTTAAACTATTGGTTGCCAAGGCAGACAGCCTTCCTGTGTCTCTCATTCTTTCTAAAATTCTAGGCTCTTACTTATATTCCATTTTCCTCATGTGAAAATTGGCATCTTCTACTTTAGTTATTCAAATGAACCAGAAACATGGAGATCTCAGAGTTCTACATAGACTTTCAGATCTAATACCTCCCAATCTAATACCTTCCAATCAGTGAGAACAGCTGAGATGTATCCAATGTAAAGACATTTTCCTCGGTTGCTAGCTAGAGCAGTGGATTGCCTGGTTTCAGATCACGTATGCACTACTGTAAGCTTCCCTAATGGCTCAGTGGTAAAGAATCTGCCTTCCAATGCAGGAGACGTGAAATCGATCCCTGGATTGGAAAGCTCCCCTAGAGAAGGAAATGGCAACCTACTCCTGTCTATAGGAATTCCCATAGACAGAAGAGCCTGGCATGCTGCAGTCCATGGGATCCAAAAGAGTCAGACTAAACAACAACAACAACAATATGTACTACAGGACAAGTCAGCCATGTCCAGGTATGAGATCCTCTATATGTGTTACATCGTACCTACCTTTCAGTCTAATATAACAAGGGCATACAGAAGTATTAGGAACATGACTGGCAAAGAAGTTAAGTGCTTCTAAGAAGATAAGTATATTCAGTTCAGTTCAGTTGCTCAGTCGTATCCGACTCTTTGAGACCCCATGAATTGCAGCCAGGCTTCCCTGTCCATCACCCCGGAGTTCACCCAGACTCACGTCCATTGAGTCAGTTTTGCCATCCAGCCATCTCATCCTCTGTCGTCCCCTTCTCCTCCTGCCCCCAATCCCTCCCAGCATCAGAGTCTTTTCAAATGAGTCAAATCTTCACATGAGGTGGCCAAAGTACTGGAGCTTCAGCTTTAGCATCATTCCTTCCAAAGAACACCCAGGACTGACCTTCTTTAGAATGGACTGATTGGACCTCCCTACAGTCCAAGGGACTCTCAAGAGTCTTCTCCAACACCACAGTTCAAAAGCATCAATTCTTCAATGCTCAGCTTTCTTCACAGTCCAACTCTCACATCCATACATGACCACTGGAAAAACCATAGCCTTGACTAGATGAAGCTTTGTTGGCAAAGTAATGTCTCTGCTTTTCAATATGCTATCTAGGTTGGTCATAACTTTCCTTCCAAGGAGTAAGGGTCTTTTAATTTCATGGCTGCAGTCACCATCTGCAGTGATTTTGGAGCCCAAAAAGTAAAGTCTACCACTGTTTCCACTGTTTCCCCATCTATTTCCCATGAAGTGATGGGACCAGATGCCATGATCTTAATTTTCTGAATGTTGAGCTTTAAGTCAACTTTTTCACTCTCCTCTTTCACTTTCATCAAGAGGCTTTTTAGTTCCTCTTCACTTTCTGCCATAAAGGTTGTGTCATCTGCATACCTGAGGTTATTGATATTTCTGCTGGCAATCTTGATTCCAGCTTGTGCTTCTTCCAGCCCAGTGTTTGTTATGATATACTCTGCATATAAGTTAAATAAGCAGGGTGACAATATACAGCCTTGACGTACTCCTTATCCTATTTGGAACCAGTCTATTGTTCCATGTCCAGTTCTAACTGTTGCCTCCTGCCCTGGATATAGGTTTCTCAAGAGGCAGGTCAGGTGGTCTGGTATTCCCATCTCTTTCAGAATTTTCTACAGTTTATTGTGATCCACACAGTCAGAGGCTTTGGCATAGTCAATAAAGTAGAAATAGATGTTTTTCTGGAACTCTCTTTCTTTTTCCATGATCCAGCAGATGTTTGCATTTGACCTCTGGTTCCTCTGCCTTTTCTAAAACCAGCTTGAACATCTGGAAGTTCACGGTTCACGTATTGCTGAAGCCTGGCTTGGAGAATTTTGAGCATTACTTTACTAGCATGTTCTACTACTACTACTACTACTACTACTACTACTACTAGGTCTCTTCAGTCATGTCTGACTGTGTGTGACTCCAGAGAACTGCAGCCCACCAGGCTCTCCTGCCCCTGGGATTCTCAAGGCAAGAATCCTGGAGTGGGTTGCCATTTCTTTCTCCAACTATTGTGTGAGATGAGTGCAATTGTGCAGTAGTTTGAGCATTCTTTGGCATTGCCTTTCTTTGGGATTGGAATGAAAACTGACCTTTTCCAGTCCTGTGGCCACTGCTGAGTTTTCCAAATTTGCTGGCATTTTGAGTGCAGCACTTTCAGAGCATCGTCTTTCAGGATTTGAAATAGCTCAACTGGAATTCCATCACCTCTACTAGTTTCATTCGTAGTGGTGCTTTCTAAGGCCCACCTGACTTCACATTCCAGGATTTCTGGCTCTAGGTCAGTGATCACACCATCCTGATTATCTTGGTCGTGAAGATCTTTTTTGTACAGTTCTGTGTATTCTTGCCACCTCTTCTTAATATCTTCTGCTTCTGTTAGGTCCATACCATTTTTGTCCTTTATCAAGCCCATCTTTGCATGAAATGTTCCCTTGATATCTCTAATTTTCTTGAAGAGATCTCTAGTCTTTCCCATTCTGTTGTTTTCCTCTATCTTGCATTGATCGCTGAGGAAGGCTTTTTTATCTCTTGTTGCTATTCTTTGGAACTCTACATTCAGATGCTTATATCTTTCCTTTTCTCCTTTGCTTTTTGCATCTCTTCTTTTCCCAGCTATTTGTAAGGCCTCTTGCACATATTATTTTATATAAAGTCAGTGTGTACCCTAAGAAAAATATTGGTGATATTGTTAGGGTTTTTGGGTGCCTGCCTTATTCCTTTAAGCCAGCTCCATCCATCCTGGATTTAATTCATTTTATTTTCCATAAAATTGATTGCCTATCAACCCTCAAAACTTGGCCCTCATCCCTATCCACATTCTGTTTTTACCTCTGTCTGGCTCCTGGTCCTTAAACTTGCCATATCAGCTGGTTGATGCTAGTCTCCTTGGCTGGACCCTTAGCACTTTCTAAGAACCTGCTCCCCTTCTAGGTTCATAGGTAAAGTAAATAGTCTTGGTTCACTCCTAAGATCTAATTTCTAGAACTAGTTACCTGGCAAGAGTCTTGGACCTTTTCAATTTAGTTGTCTTGTATGATTTTCCATTTTCTTTCTAAGACAAGTTAATAGGAGTTTCTTCTCACTGAGAAAGTTTTTTATAACTTTGTTGGTGATGCCTGGAAGCTAGGAAATATTTTTCTCTGATTTATTTTCTGGCATATATGAATGAAAACCAAATCAGCATTTAGACAGGTATGAAGTAAATGAGACTGTTAAGGTGAAAAATCTAGGTCAGGAAAATCATCTAGTTAGAAGGTCATCTTAAGTCAAAAGGCATCTTTTCAGGTTAATGACATCACTTGCTTGCATGTATAAATTGCTCACATTCATATTTTGGACATTTTATCTTGGCTACCTTTGATGCCTATATGAGACTTTTATTTGAAATGCAGAAAAATCACTCACTTTAATAATGCTTGCAGAATTCTTGATAAATTTACCATTGGTCTTTCCATCCAGAGAGAGTTTAATAACAAATCTGAATCTCTTAAGGGCACTATCAAAGTTTGGTTGCTCTTCCTCTCCTGCATGAGATCTATGCCCTAGACACAGGATATTGTGTCACATTCTAATCCTAGCCCCCTGAGAAGTTTCTCAGTTTGTACAGCAGCCTAAATGTATCACTTCATTGGTCTTCAGTGTCAGGGTTATGAGCAGAATAGCTTAAGGAAGTTTCAGTATTCAGTGATCCTGCATAAAATGACTTAAACTTGATTAAGAGGATAAAACTGGTTCTGATGTGAGCAATGGAGATGTATCTTACAGTCTTTTCTGCCCTTACAAATGCAAAAGGAACTTTGATAAATATGTTGGCTATGATCAATGGGATTTATATCTCTCTGAGGTGGTGTTGTAGGAAGAATTGTGATCCTGAAGATGATTACACTCCCTAACCCATCACCAATAGACTGCCTGGTCATAAAAGGAACTAGTGATGTAATTATGGTTAATAACTGATTGAATTTAAGATAGAGATTATTCTGTACTAGTTCGGTGGATCTACTGTAATCACATGAATTCTTAAAAGTAGAAAGAAAAGGAAGGAGATAACACTGTGGGACTCCTCACAAGGTGGTAGAGCTGAGAGAGCATGCATTTGAATGCAGATCCTGCCAGTTAGTAACTCTGAGACCTTGGGCTTGTCACTAAAATATTCTGGGTATGTTTGCTCATCTGAAAAGCACAAAATATAATATGTGCAAAAAGAGTTCTACCAGAAATAAATTAAACATAATAATTCATGATGGGTAGCATACATAAGGTACTCAACAAACATTAATTTCCTTCTCTAATTTATTGAGTACTAGTACATGCAAAAGAATAGTAAGTGTATAAAGTTCTACACTTTAAGGAGCCTAAAGTATAGTTAAGTACAGATTTTACATACACCCAGACACACACACACACTATATATATATATTGTGTGTGTGTGTGTGTGTGTGTGTGTGTGTGTGGCAGTTACAAAATTGTATAATAGTCATCTGCTGCTGCTGCTGCTAAGTCGCTTCAGTCGTGTCCGACTCTGTGCGACCCCATAGACGGCAGCCCACCAGGCTCTGCAGTCCCTGGGTTTCTCCAGGCAAGAACAGTGGAGTGGGTTGCCATTGCCTTCTCCATTGTGTGAAAGCGAAAAGTGAAAGTGAAGTCGTTCAGTTGTGTCTGACTCCTAGCGACCCCATGGACTGCAGCCTACCAGGCCTCTCCATCCATGGGATTTTCTAGGCAAGAGTACTGAAGTGGCTTGCCATTGCAAAAATTTATCTCTGTTTGAAACTAATATTGCAATTAGATCTGTACAACCTTAGAGCAGTTCTTTTTATTATCATGTCTTTGCTTTCTGTTTGGTTTCCTTAGCATCAAATTTATGAACTGAGAAGTATGTTCTTTCCCTCATTAGCATTGCATCCCTAGCCCTCACTGCAGTTGCACTGTGTGTAATGAATAGATCGAGGTAGGAATGCTTGTCTTCCCAGCGTGGTGCTCTCTATCTGCACCTGCTCCTCTTAACAATTCACTCCCAAACACAAAAATATTCCCCTGTGGCAACTATTTTTAAAATGAGACAAACACAGAGCCAGCCAAATGAACCCGTTTGAGATGAACAGGAAATCAAAGAGACTGAAAAGGGAACCATCCCAGGAATCCTGAGTCAGTCTGACCTAAATGGGCGACCTGTTAGCAGACCTGGGGAGCTGCTGCACAGAGCTTACTGCACTGTACTCCAGCAGGAGTTCCCACAGGATCCAGGGAGTACTGGGTCCCCCTAACACAGGTAATTATGAGCTGCTGTTGTCTCACTGTGAACTCACAGTGGCAGGACTCATACTGTCACTCTTAGGAGGCTTCATTTCTGAACTGCCCTCAGATGTCCACGGAGCCAATATTAACACTGCAGTGGAGACTGCATGTGTTTTCGATTTTTTCTTTCAAAGGCGGCAGCCTGTAGGTCATATTGGCTTCCTGAAGATCTTTTTGCTTGATTCTGACCCTGAAAGAATTTAAATATCCAGACATGCATATCTCAGTTAGAACATTCAATAGACATAACAGATTTTATAAACGTCTCTCATATCAGAGACAAAGTGACTCAACATCAAATGACTGTAAACAGACCATAGTAAAGTCTGTCTGTAGCCTATCAAGGAGATACATTTCATTTCAGCAGTAGACTTCTATAGCTAATAAATACTACAGGGTTAATCCACTAGTGATTTTTGACATGGGGAAAGATAAGTAATTAACAGGGACATTTTTCTATTTTTTTTTTAAAAGAGAGTTATCTCTGATTGATCTGTTTAAATATTTTAAGAAATGCTGTAAATAAGCATTCATTAAAAAAAAAAAAAAAGACTCAGAACTGTCATCAGTCCTTAAATAAAATAGCAACACCCATGTGCAGTTAGGAATATGGTTAATTTCTCTGGTTTAGAATCAAACTAAAGTTGTTGTTCAGTCACTCAGTCCTTTTGACTATTTGCGAATCCACGGACTGCAGCATTCCAGGCTTCCCTGTCCATCACCATCTCCTGGAGCTTCCTCAAACTCATGTCCATTGAGTCAGTGATGCTATCCAACCATCTCATCCTCTGTCATCCCCTTATCCTCCTGCTTTCAATCTTTCCCAGCATCAGGGTTGTTTTCCTAATGAATCAGCTCTTCACATCAGGTGACCAAAGTATCGGAACTTCAGCTTCAGCATCAGTCCTTCCAATGAATATTCAGGACTGATTTCCTTTAGGATTGACTGGTTGGATCTCCTTGCAGTCCAAGGGACTCTCAAGAGTCTTCTCCAACAGCACAGTTCAAAAGCATCAATTCCTCAGTGCGCAGCCTTCTTTATGGGCCAACTCTCATATCCATATATGACTACTGGAAAAACCATAGCTTTGACTATACCAATCTTTCTTGGCAAACTAATCTCTCTGCTTTTTAATATGCTGTCTAGATTTCTCATAGCTTTTCTTCAAAGGAGCAAGTGTCTTTTAATTTCATGGTTGCAGTCACCATCTGCCGTGATTTTGGAGCCCGAGAAAATAAAGTCTGTCCCTCTCTCCATTGTTTCCCCATCTATTTGCCATGAAATGATGGGACTGGATGCCATGATCTTTATTTTTTGAATGTTGAGCTTTAAGCCAGCTTTTTCACTCTCTTTCACCCTCATCAAGAGGCTCTTTAGTTCCTCTTCACTTTCTGCCATAAGGGTGGTGTCATCTGCATAACTGGAGTTATTAATATTTTTCCTGGCAATCTTGATTCCAGCTTGTGCTTCATCCAGCCCGGCATTTCACATGATGTACTCTGCATATGAGTTAAATAAGCATGGAAACAATATATAGCCTTGAAGTACTTCTTTCTCAATTTGGAATCAGTTTGTTGTTCCATGTCCAGTTCTAACTGTTGCTTCTTGACCTGCATACAGATTTCTCAGGAGGTAGGTAAGCTGGTCTGGTATTTCCATCTCTTTAAGAATTTTCCACGATTCTTTGTGATCCACACACTGAAAGGCTTCAGCATAGTCAATGAAGCAGAAGTACATGTTTTTCCGGAATTCTCTTGCAGAGTAAGAAAAAATATTTCAAACTCATGCATTCTTTTAAAAAAATAACATTTATTTTATTTTATTATGAAATTCATCTATGTTTGCTGGGGAACATTTATAAAAGGCAGACAGGTAGTAAGAAAAAAATGCCAACTGCAATTACAGCCTCCAGAGACAACAAGTTTTCTGAAATGTGACTTGAGTGTAGGCACCAGAGAGTGGTCTTGAGCCTTATGTAGTTTAAGTGAACAGTTCTCAAACTTGATTAACTCTTGAGTCAAGACTGGAACTAAGACACAAACAGCAGCCTAACCTAGAAACTAACTAAATCGTACTTTCCAGGTGACTGTTGTTATTTGTGTTTTTATAAAACTGCATAGGTTATTCTGGTATATAGTCATGGTTGAAAATAACTGGATTACATACTAAAAATATTTTTTTAAATGATGATAAATAAAATGAAAAAATATTCCATTAAAAGAAACGAGAGTGTACAAACTGGATATGTGATTTTTTTTTTCCTCAGCTGCCAAATATTCTTAAATCACTCAAAGCCTTAACACAACAGGAGAGAAATCCTGTCCACACAATGCTGCTTTCTGGTAGGAGAGGCCAACCTTAATCTTCTTGAGACAGTTTCATGCACCTCTGACTATATCCTGACCACAATCTTAAGCATCAGATTCCTGTTTTTTGGCTACAGCTTCAAATCTCTCCATTAACTGATGATATGACATCTGGTATATTCACTTTCTAGTTTTCAAACTTCTGACTCCAAATCTCCTGGATTCAGTATCCCTTTTATATAATTTTTCTTTGGAAACACTTGTAACTTGTCTTTCTCTTTCTTCTTCTTCTTCTTATTTTTTTTTTTCAGATTGGGAAGAGAGTCTATAGTTTCTCTCTGGGTTTGGTTAGTTGACTTTCTGTTTTCTTCCTCTTAGAAATTCCTTCCATTTGCCCTGGCCTGGTGGAACTAGCTAGACTAACCACACTGGGAAAACCAAAGGCCAACAGTCTCGCCCATGACATTCTTTCGAACTCAGATTCTAAGCTGTAAAGAACAACCAAATAAAAGTTCCCTATTGAAGATCCTCTTTGGAGGGCCTCTTTCATTCTTCTTCAAGACTCTTAGTAGGTTTGTATGCACTGATGTGTATACTCCTTTATTCATTCATTAAGCAAACACTGATGTTGTTATATTGTTAAATGTTGCCAAAATTTAACAGTAGATTAATGAAATAGGTTCTTCAGTAACTCTTGCAACATGAAGCTTTTTGTAATGACTCATTACTCACTTAGTAGTCACAAATAAGTAGCTTTCAGTTCTTCTTATAAGTGAAAAAATCATGGTTTGCAGTAAGTGAACTCACAGATCACCTGAACCTTTTCACTGAAATGTGTTTTTAGCTCCCTCCATTTGAAAATACCATATGTATAAATGAATCAAAAAGTCTTCCTAGGGACTTAGAATTGCTACAGTGCACAATAGGTTACAACTAACTGGGGATAAACTCCTTAATGTAGAAGTTTACCAACTTCTGCCAAAGATCACAGACTTAATTTGTCATCTCAGAGTTAGACAATTTAACACAAATATGGCAAATATTTCTTATATCTCAGTTGGTAAAGAATCTGCCTGCCATGCAGGAGACCCCAGTTCGATTCCTGGGTCAAGAAGATTTGCTGGAGAAGGGTAGGCTACCCACTCCAGTATTCTTGGGCTCCCCTTGTGGCTCAGCTGGTAAAGAATCTTCCTGCAATGTGGGAGACCTGGGTTAGATCACTTGTTTGGGAAGATCCTCTGAAGAAGGGAAAGGCTACCCACTCCAGTATTCTGGCCTAGAGAATTGCATGCACTGTATAGTCCGTGGGGTCACAAAGAGTTGGACACAACTGAGTGACTTTCCCTTTCATGTATAAAACTGAGAAATTGTAAAAAAAAACTAAAAAAAAAAAAAAAGGATGGTTGTTTTTTATAAACTGGATTATCATGGAACCTTTTGGCAAAGCCAATTCAGACCACATTCCTTCCAAACTCAATTCTTGTGAAATTGCAAAGCCATGGACCCAATACCATTCAGAAGTTTCATAAGACTCCTTAAATGACTTCTCACCTGAGCCAGGCATTGAAGGGCAGGCCACTGTGTACTGTTTCCACTGCAGGATATTGCATGCTTTGAGTGATATTGCCATTTTTTGGAGTTCCCAACACTGCAGCTCTTCAACCCAGTTGCAAACAATTTCACTGATCAGTAGCTTGGGCTTAGCTTCACATTTATCTATCCAATAATTCATTTGGAAGGTGCAAAGTAGACAGATTTTTAAGAAACCTCAAGAGTTTGGGGAGAAAGAGAAAAATATGTTGAGGAGGACTTACTAGTCTCAAACTGTTTACAGAGATTTTAATTGTGTAGTTTTTATTCTTCATTCTTAAAGAAACACCCACCACCAATAACTTTATCCCTGTTGTTTATTTAATGCCTTGAATATCAACAGTTGTTCAGATATCTCCAGTCATTGGACTGTGGATATATAGATTTATCAAATATGGGAATAAGCAAGGAGTATTTGCCTACAGGAAACTCTGCCCTATATTGTGGCTGGCAGAGCTAAGAATGATCATATGGAGACTTGCTTTCTGATTTTTTTTTTGTTAAGTCATATATTTACAAGTAAGTACATGTATATAGCAACATTGTGTGGGCTTATTTCTTAGTTCAGCTACTAATAAGTGGAGTAAACCTGAGGGAAGTAGATAAACATCTTTGTAACTAGTTCATCAATAACTTGGAATACTATCACTCTTTTACTTCAAGAGACTAAAGATATTTAACTCACTTAATTCATTAACACATGTATGAAATAGCTTAAAGCAATCACAAGCATATAATAGGTACTTAATAAATATTAACATAAGTATTATACTCATGTTTTAATAAACATATATCTATCATTTTGTACTTTATTTCCTAAGTGACCACAGATTGTTGCTTCTGTTTTATATTTAACATATTTTTAAATAGGTAATACATTTTAAAATTAAAATGCTAAAGGATTTACAGTGAAAAGTAAGTTTCTTATCCTTACAGTGCCTCAATTGCTATTTCATCCAGTAATGTTTTATGATAACATCTATTTATTTAAGCTTTCGTTGGAAGAGTCAAAAGAACATGGTGAATATAGAAGGAAGAAAGTTTTTCTTTTATTCAAAATGAAAATACAATTTAATTTCATTTATATTGCTTATAATAATAATACTATAGTAATCTTGAAAAAACTGGTTCTAATAGGTTACTTGTTATGAAGCAGGCATTCTGCTACTGATATACAGAATGTCTCATGTCATTCTATCATCACAATAACTTTGTGAGGTAGGTGCTACTATCAACTCAGTTTTATAGGTAAGTAATATTCTAAGTGTAGCCAACTGGGATTAATGTTATGTTCTTAAATTTTAAGTTGTTTAAATTGCCAAAGAGTAGAAAAATCCAAATACATTGTGTTTCTTTGAAAAGAATCTTATAGTCTACCTTCATTTTCTATTCACTTTTAATTTTATTTTTTTTATTTTTTAAAATATAAATTTATTTATTTTAATTGGAGGTTAATTACTTTACAATATTATATTGGTTTTGCCATACATCAACATGAATCCGCCACAGGTGTTCCCCATCTATTCACTTTTAAACACCATTCCATCTACTTTTCATGAAGGAAATAACCTTGATTCAGACTCCTTGTCCAATCTCCAATTCATTTTACACTGTCAACAGTTTGTACTTTCCAAAACTCCAGTGTTAGGAAGTCTCTTGCTTTCTTAGAAGAACTTACTCTCCTTTGCTGAGATAATCACTTACAAAGCACTTACCCTGAATCCCAAGGTCTTTTTTGATTTATCTACATCTTAACAAGCAACTCTATTTGCTGTAATGCACCTGCTGCTGCTGCTATGTTGCTTCAGTCGTGTCCGACTCTGTGTGACCCCAAAGACGGCAGCCCACCAGGCTCCCCCATCCCTGAGATTCTCCAGGCAAGAACGCTGAAGTGGGTTGCCATTTCCTTCTCCAATGCATGAAAGTGAAAAGTGAAAGTGAAGTCATTCAGTCGTGTTGGACTCTTAGCGACAACATGGACTCTAGCCCTCCAGGCTCCTCCGTCCATGGGACCCTCCAGGCAAGAGTACTGGAGTGGGGTGCCATTGCCTTCTTCTATAATGCACCTGCTGCTGCTGCTGCTGCTAAGTCACTTCAGTCGTGTCCGACTCTGTGCGACCCCATAGACGGCAGCCCACCAGGCTCCCAAGTCCCTGGGATTCTCCAGGCAAGAACACTGGAGTGGGTTGCCATTTCCTTCTCCAATGCATGAAAGTGAAGAGTGAAAGTGAAGTCGCTGAGTCGTATCCGACTCTTTAGCGATCCCATGGACTGCAGCCCACCAGGCCCCTCCGTCCATGGGACCCTCCAGGCAAGAGTACTTGAGTGAGTTGCCATTGCCCTCACCAACCTAGTTTGGTTTAATTAACAAAGATTACTCAACAATTTCTTTACCACACAGCTAAAAAATTTTTTTAGAATTTTAAAACAATTCTCCTTAGGATGTGAAATGAGGAAATTCAGTCTTTTAGCTTGGATAATTTGGATAGTGTAAAACAAAGTTTTCTGATCAACTCTTGTTCAGGTTTACAATGTGTAACTGTCTGGTCTGGCCTTGGATGCCAGGACCTGATTTGAAGATACAACTTACTCTGTAGTTTGGAGAATGGAAACCATCACTTAAGAGCCCATTTTATAATTCAAAGACACTTGTGCTACTAGAGGAATTTTATATAGAAGCCCATTTAATGGAAAATATACTTTTGATAATTTTTCTGTTGAAATTTTGGCAAGGCATATTTCACATTTTTGAAAGTACAGATTATCTGACCAGGTGAATAGTTTCCTTTCTAGTAAGTCAATGGTGCCCTATAAGAAAACATAAATGTCCCCTCCACCCCTTTTAAATGAGAATGTTTTGAGATTCCCAAAGGTTGGGATTATGCTTCCATCTCCACTGATAAGTAGCTTTCCTGGCACCAAGGAAATGTATTTTGAGTAGGTGAATGTGTTTGTGCATTGTTTGTCTGTAAAGGATGTTTTGGATATGAGTCTAAGAGGATTGCTGCAAATTCCCTAGCACTAGAGAATTTTATGATGTAAAAAAAGAATTTTTGGCTCCTTAACAAAGCCCAGGGATTTATAGGACTAGATAGAATTGCTTCCAAGGCGTACTGGTGATGTACATGTGTTGCACATAAAGTGTCTTATTTGAGCCCCAAGTGCTCACTACTATAAAAGGTACAGTGCCTAGGGTGTACTTCTGAGCAGAGGCAGCCAATGTACATTGCGTTTATTTTGACCTTTTGTGTCTGTGAACCATTTTGTTTTGACCTCTCAGTGATTGATCTCAACAGAAAAACTGAGATGGTTAAAGGAGTTTCATAAATCTTAAATAGAATTTTTTATTGTTTTTTGAAGGGAGGCTTGGGAATTCAGAAATGTGGAGGAAAGAAAGGCATATAGTTAGTGTTGAAAGTTCAAAGGAGTTTAAGAAATAAATTAGAACAGGGTAAATTACTTTGCCAACAAAGGTCCGTCTAGTCAAGGCTATGGTTTTTCCTGTGGTCATGTATAGGTGTGAGAGTTGGACTGTGAAGAAGGCTGAGCACCGAAGAATTGATGCTTTTTTTTTTTTAATTTTATTTTATTTTTAAACTTTACATAATTGTATTAGTTTTGCCAAATATCAAAATGAATCTGCCACAGGTATACATGTGTTCCCCATCCTGAGCCCTCCTCCCTCCTCCCTCCCCATACCATCCCTCTGGATCGTCCCAGTGCACTAGCCCCAAGTGCTTTTGAACTGTGGTGTTGGAGAAGACTCTTGAGAGTCCCTTGGACTGCAAGGAGATCCAACCAGTCCATTCTGAAGGAGATCAGCCCTGGGATTTCTTTGGAGGGAATGATGCTAAAGCTGAAACTCCAGTACTTTGGCCACCTCATGCGAAGGGTTGACTCATTGGAAAAGACTCTGCTGCTGGGAGGGGTTGTGGGCAGGAGGAGAAGGGGACTACAGAGGATGAGATGGCTGGATGGCATCACCAACTCGATGGACGTGAGTCTGAGTGAACTCTGGGAGATGGTGATGGACATGTAGGCCTGGCATGCTGCGATTCATGGGGTCGCAAAGAGTCGGACATGACTGAGCAACTGAACTGAACTGAACTGAACTGAAAATAATGAAACCAGAGAATTTGTGTTTAGCCCATGTTCTGGATCTTCTGTTTCCTATCAGACTCAATGGTGTCCTTTTAGTTGCCTTGGTATACGGAACTAATTTTCCCTCTTTTTTCTTTTAAAGCTTTTTCTTGATAAATAGAAAAAAAAAAAAAAAAGTCTATGTTAGAGTAATGATCTATTTGTTTTCCAAAAATATTTTCATATTAATGGGAGAGAAATTTAGGATGAATGAAGGAATAAATTGTTCAATATAGTTTTAGACAACAGTGAAGTAGTTAGAGGAGATACTTTAGGACACATGAAAAGTGCTGCCCAGGCGTTCCTGAAATGATGCACCATAGAAAACCTCCAGTAGTAATATTGCTTCCCACTTAGAAGCCAACAGCTGCCTTCCAGAATTGCACTTGACTTCTAAGAGCTGGAAGTGATTCATATTTGTTCATGGGATTTTTCCTACCTTCACTGTGAATATTATCCAAAATAGTTGCTTCCTTTGAATTCAGATAACTCCATAAAGTAGCAACAATTTTGTAAGTTTAACAGTATGAAGTTTAATAATATAAAGTTGAAAAAACTATTTCTTGGCCAACTGTATTGATTCTTTCACTCTGAGGTTCCCCCAATGTTCCTTTAGGCCCAGTGGTAATTTGTGATACCACTCTGTGACGGACTTCATACTTAAGTTATTCTCATTTTTTCTTGTCGTCTAATCTATTAAACTTCTGTGTCTTTTGTGGACAGTCTATTATTGTCAACTCTGTATCCTCTGGGGTGGTACAATCTGGCACAAAGGAACTCCTCAGTAAATGTCTGAACAAGTGAACAAATGAGCCCTTCCCATGTGTGTGGTACTAACATGGGGGAAAGGTGATAAAAATAGCCAATACTCCTTTAGTGCATTTATAACCGCATCTTTGGACAAGGATGACACATCAAGGGATATACTTGGAATATACTTAACAAAGAAATTTATTTTTATCTCCTAGAGACTTTTACAGTTCTCTCTGTTGAGCCATTTCTTCCTATGGTCCATTAAATTCTAGTCACTTGAAAAGAAGTTGAGATTCTTGTCAGTAAACAAAATGTTCTTGCTTGTGTTATAGTCATACTTTGAACTCTTTTTTCATTTAATGTTGAGGCTTCTTCTCAAGCCTACTGTAGAGGGTGGGAATGGGGGTTTGATAACTGAAGCTGGGGTGCTGGGAGTCTCTCTGGAGGCCTTTGTGTGTAGCTGAGGGGTGTCTCAGTAAAGGCTTTGTCATTTCAGAAAAGATGCTAAGGACTCAATAATTGATCCCAATCCTGTATGATTATAAAGTATTTTATATTTTCCTTTTGAGGCTAAGAGAAGTGCTAGCTCTGCTGCTTGGCCATGTCCACCTCTCTGAAACCCCACGGACTGTAGCCTGCCAGGGGCCTCTGTTCATGGGATTTCCCAGACAAGAATACTGGAATGGGTTGCCATTTCCTCCTCCAGGGGATCTTCCTGACTCATAGACCGAACCTGCATCTCCTGTGTCTCCTGCAGGTGGGTTCTTTACCCACTGAGCCATTGGAGAAACCCCAAGAAATTATTCTCTATTAATTTTGATACTGGACAGTGGTGATTAGGAGGTAAGCAATCAGCTTGTCATCTTGAGACTCTTCCCTGGAACTAAGCATTTTATTATTTTTATTTATTTTATTGTTTTAGTATGTTGAGTGGTTTCCCTCACAGCTTTCAGAGTGGCAGGAATTTGTAGAGGCAGATGGAGTCAGGTCCAGCTGACAAGAGCTGAAGTCTCTATGGGGTTGGCTCTGAGGAGCGTGTACGCCTGTTGGAGGCCCTTTTGCCTTGCAGCACCCTTTCTTCAGGGTAAACTACAAAGATACACAGTCAAAAGGGAGAATCTGCCCTATCATGTTCTGAGGTCAGTACTGCCCTGAGAGGACCACAAGCACCTGTCCAGCACCTATCCTGAACTTGCATCCACTTTGCAGAAACGTCAGGAACATGGTTCTCTCCTGCTCCAGAGCTTTTGTCTTTGTGTAGATGGTGTTTTGCTTTCATATCTGCCTTGTGGGGACTTCTGCCAAGGGAACATGGGAGCTTTGTATGCTGATTCTATCCATGGAAGAACAAAATTGGGCAGAAGCCCAACTGTAGAAAAGATCCCTGTCACAGGTGCTGACTTCCAGCTTTTCAGGGCTGCCTTGATTTCACCATCCCCTCTCTGGTTTAGTGGATCACGTCTGCATGCATGCTCAGTCTCTTCAGTTGTGCCCAACTCTTTGCAACCCTATGGACTGTAGCCCACCAGGCTCCTCTGTCCATGGGTTTCTCCAGGAGAGAATATTGGAGTGGCTTGCCATGCCCTCTTCCAGGGGTCTTCCCAACCCAGGGATTAAACTTGTGTCTCCAGTGTCTACTGCATTGCAGGTGGATTTTTACTGCTGAGCCACCAGAGAAGGAGTTAGTGGGGCATGGGCAACCTGTAGTTCATGCTAGAAGTTAAATTATAAGGGGAAGCAAACCATTTCCTCCCAATGTCTGGTTGTGGCACCTTTGAGGAGCTTTTAAATTGGGTAGATAGAGTAATATACACTCACGATAGCAACAGAGCACACACTTTGAATGGGAGTCGCAATGCTTTGTTTGTACCCTCACCAAGAGAATCTGGAAAGAAAGATTCCAAATCTTCCAGACATAACCTCTTTGGTCTTCGTTACTCTCTCTTGTGGGGGGCCAGCATGGCTCAAAGTTTCCTCTGGATATCTCCCTTTATCCATATTTCATATTCAATTTACTTCTGTAGGATCTTGAGCTGTTGCCTGGTTAAATCCTATTTCTTAATCGGTAAAATTGATGATAACAGTAGTACCAACATCATTAGTTTGTTGGAAGGATTAAATGAGATCAGGTACTCAATATACTAAACCAGTATCTGGCATGACTAACTATAAAAATGGGTCATGATTGTGATTACACTTAACAAGTTTAATTCTGTTCTGTTTCAAATATATCATCCACTCATAGTTTAAAAGAGTGCTTTAAAAAAATCCCTGTTTTTCAGAAGCAAATATATATGAAGAAGGTGCATTACTCATATATGTATGAGTATAGATAATAAAAATATATAGGTTAAACTGTCAATAGTGGCAGTCTCTGTTTTAGAATTACAGGTGCTCTTGTTTACCTCGTTTTGGATGATTTAAAATTTCCAATATTTTTTAGTTATTAAAATAAGTTCAGTAATAATGTAAATTATATTTTCTTTATTTTTAATTATTTACTTTTTTAGGTAGAGTTTGAGAACAGTTCCCTCAGTCAAGGGTTGTTCTAAATGTAATCAGCTAGACTTAGTGTTAGCCTGAGCACTGTAGAAGATTCTACAATGAGACACTAACTGTGTCAACAGGTAATACAAATATGAAGGGTGAGGGGAAGACAGTGAACCCATTGTCTGACTTTATGTGGAAAATCAGTATACTGCTGGTGATATTCTATTCACTGTTAAACTAGATGTGGCTTTATTTTCTAAATAGGAAACACTAGTAAGCAGCTACCGATTTCAAATTTCATCTGACTTCAGAGTTGGAATGAAGATACTTTGTCTCCCCTCCAGATCTCTGAATCCAGTAATTAGATATCCTTTACAGTGTTTGATGGATTTATCAGCTACAAGACAAGGGGCAAATCTTTCTTATTTACACTATTATCTTTCTTAGCACAATAATATGTATGTAGGAGGATTTGAATAAAACTTATTGGATAAAAGAAAAAACAAAATACTCTTCTACATATGTGTGCAAAAAAGTTCAGGTTTCTTCCAGAAAGCAGATTTTGATGGAGGAGATTTGGTAGGAAATTGAAGTCTTCTTTGAGTATATGTGTGCATTATGGAAGGTGGGAAGAAACTGCAAATACATGTGACTAAGTCCCTTGGACTGCAAGGAGATCCAACCAGTCTATTCTAAAGGAGATCAGCCCTGGGTGTTCTTTGGAAGGAATGATGCTAAAGCTGAAACTCCAGTACTTTGGCCACCTCATGCGAAGAGTTGACTCATTGGAAAAGACTGATGCTGGGAGGGATTCGGGGCAGGAGGAGAAGGGGACGACAGAGGATGAGATGGCTGGATGTCATCACCGACTCGATTGACGTGAGTTTGAGTGAACTCCGGGAGATGGTGATGGACAGGGCGACCTGGCATGCTGCAATTCATGGGGTTGCAAAAAGTCGGACACGACTGAGCAACTGAACTGAACTGAACTGAAGGATGGAACAAGCTATGCAGGGATGGGGAGGGGGTGTGATGTGGGCATGATGTTTCCTCCAAACTCAAGCCCTGTCTAATTCTGCACATGGCCAACTGTATACTGTGATTCTTTATTGGTGGCAAGCAAGAGATAATGATTCTGTTAATTAAAGGGGATAAGAGAGATTGGTGGGGATGAGGGGACTCACAGATGTGAAGGAAACACTAAAGAAGAGGGTTCAGAATCACAGAAGTCAAGGGCCAGTATGATCCCCAGGGTGGTGAAATCTAGTCAACAGTCTCAACAGTGGCATGCATCTGGAATGAATATGATAATTTTGTTTTGCTCTCTTAATATCTCTATTCAAGATGCAAAATCCAACAACAATGTCACATTGGCCTGGCTTACATCTTGTGCTCATCCACTTCAGGGGGAAGACAGAGAGCTTGGTCGATGCTTCTCTAGACAGTATAGAAGGGAGAAGAATATTACTTACTCTGCCAGTTGAAAGGAAAATAGTTATTCTGCAGTAAAACAACTGGTAATGATGACACCACTTTTCCTCCTCAACCACATGACTTAAAATAGCTTCCACATTTTCTCTTTTGAAAATGGGCATAGCAATACCTGTCACTCTTTCACTCCTGATGTGGTTTGAGTTTTGCAGACAAGTGTTATTTAGTAAGCAATAAAATGTTATTTAGTAAACAATAAAGCTAGAAATTACAGTCAACAAAAAACAAGATAAAATAAGAATAACTGCTATTCTCTCCCGAGTTTAGGATCTGAAAAAAAGGTGAATATTTATCTATCCAATCTGGTAAATAAAAGAACAATATCTAACGATCAGTATTCATACTTTACTAGCTTGTCCTCGGTCTAGCAGGTTAACAGATATGATTAATGCAGTCAGAATCTTAATTCAATGCTCAGAATGACTTGCTGCTCATCTTGACCTGAGGTTGTAGCTCTATCTTTTTCTCACTCTTTCTTTCTATATTTTTCTCTTAAATATGTTAGGCAACATTTATGATTTAATTTTCTTCCTACAAGGGAGAAGATATCAATACAGTATTCAAAAGAGTTGCTAACATTGTAGAAACTATGTTCCTAACTGTCTTTTTAAATTTTTTTTTTTAATCATTGAAGTGGATCCTGATGATTGAATGTCTACCCTGATATCTTTCAAAGGAACTCCCTCAGAAGGAGTGATTCAGATGTTGAAGAACTGACATTTTCTAGGTTGTTCTGAAATATGTTTAAGAAGGAGAATCTTATATGGAAGGACTCTGAGAAGTCACAGTTAGCTGGGGAATCAAGAGACAGAGGCTCTGTAATCTTCCAGAAATTTATTCTTTTTTTTTTTTAAATATAGCAATATGTGGTATTTGGCTCTTTTAAAGAAAGAGAAAATTAGCTATTTTTATTGAATATTTTCAATAAAATGAGTTTGAGCAAACTCTAGGAGATGGTGAAGGACAGGAAAGCCTTGCATGCTCCAGCATATGGGGTCACAAAGAGTTGTACAATACTGAACAACTTAACAACAACAACATTGAATATTTTCTATAACTTGCTTTGTACTCCCAACAGTATGCCTCTGAGATTTTTCATGTCAGTGCAGTATTCTTTTATCTATTAAATAGCATTTCATATTTGGAAATGCCATAATTTGTTTCATGATTCTAGCTTTGATGGATAATTTGTTTCTGAGTTTTCATTATTATAAATAATCATGGTATGATTTTCCATCTATGTACCTCCTTTTGCACATGCATAAATACCACTAGTGGTAAGCATGTGCAAAATATACACATACAGAATTCTCAGTCAATTTCAAGTTTATGTTTATGAATGGATAATCAATTTTCTCAACACTTCCTGAGATATTCATTTTTTCTACACTAAATTGAAGCTCAATTTTATACTAAACTCTCTAGCTTGTTTCATAGTTTTATTTAAATATTTATTTATTTAACATTATTCAGATATTTTATTTGCATTATTGTAATTTATCACATGATAATTTGAAAATTGCCTTGGCTGTTTTCGTGCATATACACTTTTATGCAAAATGTTGACATTTTGATTGGAATTGCATTTTCAGATAAATTTATATAATCTTTCTGGCCTTTCTTGGTGACTCAGTGGTAAAGAACCCACCTGCCAATAAAAGAGACATGGGTTTGATCCCTGGGTTGGGAAGATATCCTTAAGAAGGAAATGGCAACTCACTGTAGTATTCTTGCCTGGAAATCCCATAGACAGAAGGAGCCTGAAGGGCTACAATCCATGGTGTCACAAAAGAGTCAGACATGACTTAGCAAGTAAACGACAGCCTTCTTTCTAATACTGTATTTACATTAAAAAATATTTTTGCTTGTTCAAAGCTTCTTTTACATCCTTCAGTATATATTACAGTGATTTGAATTCAGTCCACATTTTCATTGTTAATACAGAAATGCACTCGAGTTTTGTGTATTGATCTTGTATCTGTCACTTAGCTGAGCTCACATTAATTCTATGAAATTTTAAATAGATTACTTTTGATTTTCTACATAGGCAATTATTTCATCTGTGAGAAGAGATAATCTTATTTTTCCCTTTCTTATCTGATGCCTTTTATTTTTTTCTTGCCTTGATGTAGTGGCTAGTATAGCCAGTACTATGTTGAGTAAGAATAGTGATAGAAGTCCTTGCCGAATTCTGTCTTACAGAGAAAACGCTTACTCACAGTTTTTTATGTTAAGAGTAGTTTTTTTTTTCTTTTTTCAGATGGTCTTTATCAAGCTGAGGGAGTCCTTTATCATTTCTCATTTCCTGAAAACTATTATGAATGAATTTTGTATTTTATTGAGCTATTTTCCTACATCTATTGATATGATGATATGGTCTTTCTTTTTTAATCTGCTGATTTGCTGAAGTACATTGATTAGTTTTGGAATATTTAATTAACTTTCTATACATGAAATCAATCCTACTTGATCATGGTATGCAACTCCTCTTCTATATTAATGAATTAAATATACTGATATTTTCTTAAGTACTTTTGGGCTTCCCTGATAGCTCAAATGGTAAAGAATCTGCCTGCAATACAGGAGACCCCAGCTCAATTCTTGGGTCAGGAAGATCTGCTGGAGAAGGGATAGGTTTCCCACTCCAGTATTCTTGGATTTCCCTGGTGGCTCAGCTGGTAAAGAATCCACCTGCAATATAGGAGACCTGAGTTCAGTCCCTGTGTTAGGAAGATCTCCTGGAGAAGGGAAAGGCTACCCACACCAGTATTCTGGCCTGGAGAATTCCATGGACTATATAGTCTATGGGATTGCAAAGAGTCAGACATGACTGAGAGACTTTCACTTCATTTTGTGTCTAAATTCATGAGAAACATCAGGGTATGTGTGTGTCTCTCTGTGTGTATCTCTGTGGGTAGTTTAAAATGAAAAATAAAAACATTAGAGAGTGTAAGATGATGAATTAAATGATACAATATACTTACTATTAGCAAGGTGAAAAGGCAGCCTTCAGAATGGGAGAAAATAATAGCAAATGAAGCAACAGACAAACAACTAATCTCAAAAATATACAAGCAACTCCTACAGCTCAACTCCAGAAAAATAAATGACCCAATCAAAAAATGGGCCAAAGAACTAAATAGACATTTCTCCAAAGAAGACATACAGATGGCTAACAAACACATGAAAAGATACTCAACATCACTCATTATCAGAGAAATGCAAATCAAAACCACTATGAGGTACCATTTCACGCCAGTCAGAATGGCTGTGATCCATAAGTCTACAAGCAATAAATGCTGGAGAGGGTGTGGAGAAAAGAGAACTCTCTTACACTGTTGGTGGGAATGCAAACTACTACAGCCACTATGGAGAACAGTGTGGAGATTCCTTAAAAAACTGGAAATAGAACTGCCTTATGATCCAGCAATCGCACTGCTGGGCATACACACTGAGGAAACCAGAAGGGAAAGAGACACGTGTACCCCAATGTTCATCGCAGCACTGTTTATAATAGCCAGGACATGGAAGCAACCTAGATACCCATCAGCAGATGAATGGATAAGAAAGCAGTGGTGCATATACACAATGGAGTATTCCTCAGCCATTAAAAAGAATACATTTGAATAAGTTCTAATGAGATAGATGAAACTGGAGCCTATTATACAGAGTGAAGTAAGCCAGAAAGAAAAACACCAATACAGTATACTAACACATATATATGGAATTTAGAAAGATGGTAACAATAACCCTGTATACGAGACAGCAAAAGAGACACTGATGTATAGATCAGTCTTATGGACTCTGTGGGAGAGGGAGAGGGTGGGGAGATTTGGGAGAATAGCAGTGAAACATGTATAATATCATGTATGAAACGAGTCGCCAGTCCAGGCTCGATGCATGATACTGGATGCTTGGGGCTGGTGCACTGGGACGACCCAGAAGGAGGGTATGGGGAGAGGGGAGGGAGGGAGGTTCAGGATGGGGAGTGTGGGTGTGCCTGTGGTGGATTCATTTCGATGTTTGGCAAAGCTAGTACAATATTGTGGAGTTTAAAAAAAAAAAAAAAGACTCCTCAGACTGTTATAAGAACACTTGTATTGGTATAGAATGAAAGATAGAAAGCTAGCAGTGAAACAATTTGGAGGATGCTGTAGTGGTTGGAGAGTGTGTGGTAGAGCAAGTGTAGATAGTTTTCACTTTAGAAATGAGTAAGAAGCACAATTAGTTCCTAGATCTTAGTCTCCAAATACAACCTTTTAACAAATGAAATAAAGTCTCCTTGGAGAAATATCTGAACTTCATAAGAATGAGGTGAACTTGAAATATCTTGTGGTATTTAATAGAAATTAAGAACAGATTCAAAATATAGTGAAGACATATTAGAAAGATGCCATCTTGAAATAGTTTACATAGGCCAAATACAGTATAATTAGAACATGAAAAAAACAATGACAATACTACAGTACACAAACTGAATAAAAGGAATACACAAGTCCATTGTGAATATAATAAAACAATAAGTAAACAAATATGGGAAAAGGAAATATCTTTAGAATGTCAGTTAACAAACACCATATGCCTGAGAAGTTTAATACCCATTCATTCACTGACAGCAGACTTGTGTGCTACCAGTGGATAACTCCCTGGAACAAAGCTCTTACAGAACTAATTTTCTCATTATTATGAAGTGTTAGCAGGAAGATTGCATAACAATAAATTTTAGCTCTTATTTTCTCTTTCCACTTTTTCTTGACAGCAGTGTGTGGAATGGGGGAGAAATTCCTTCTATAGGAAGTGATTTTTTTCAACACAAAACTTTTGAATCATTGAAGTTTTCTAATAATAAATTGTAGTAAACCTTAATGATTGTCCACTGTTAATTTTCTTAAAAAATTGCATCTGTTTGGATCAGTTCCTTTATAGTTTCTCTTTCTAAATTTGTTAATTATCAATATAAAATTCTTTCTGAGGAAGCATTAGGTTTACAATATTGAATTTATTGACAAAAATCAATACAGATAATCTAATTTTGTGTAATGTACTTTTGTAGTTTTAATAATTATAAGAAACAAGTTGTTATGTCAAGGCAGAAATTGATGAGGCAAATATTTTGTAATAAGATTTTATTATTATGGATTATTTTGTACTATTATGTAATTTGTTTATTTCATTACATCTTGGCAAACACATAAAATTAATTTTCTTAGCAGTTTCTCAAGAATGACTGTGCTGGTCCTGTAAGAGTTTCTAGGGAATTGTTTACTGTAATTGTTCTATTAATTAATTTATAAACATTTATTTTCAAAGACTTCTCCACTTAACAAGTCATAGCATAGATGTTCTACCCAAGCAAAGGGAGGTGGTAATAATGATAAATTTACAGTCAACACAGTTCCTTCTAATTTAAGGTTTCTCTCAATGATCATATTAGTGTATTAGAAATACTCATTACTGGAAGCATGTTAGTAAAGCATATTGTTTATAAATGCAGTAGAATTTTATTTGAGTTTTGCAGGATTCCAGAAGTGAAATAGCTGGCTAAACTATAGCACTTATCATCTGGTATTTCACCACTGACTTTCCCATTTTTCATTAATAAATATTTGCTATACTTTCACATTTAGGGCAAATTATTTGCAAAATTGCTCTAACTATTTAAAAACTTTATTATTACCACTTAATTATTTTCTACATTTTAGAACATGTTCTAATGCCACCATATGAGAGAGATTTTAGAAGAGCTATAAGTTTTGTCTATGTAAATGACAAGTTTGCCATATTCTTTCTTTACTCTCACTGTTCTATACTGCTAGCAAAATAAACAACTTGATAAATTAGGAAGTGCAGACAAAGATTTATTGAACTTATTTATTAATAAGTAGACCAGGCACCCAGCTGCTTATTATTGTATTAAAATGCATTTTCTACCTCAAGGGAAAAGCTTATTGCAAGTAAGATTGAAATAGTTTTGAAAATACAGGGAAACGGTGCTATAGCTGCAGTTTTCAAATGTGTTAGAGTAGATTATTTTCAATAAAAAATGGTTAAAATGCAGATTTAAGAGACAGATTCAGTAGCTCTGAGACCTTCATTTTGTATGTATGTCTTGGACTAAATGGTCTCTTGGCCTCTATGAATATTAGCATTTCTAATTTTGAAATGCTATTTTTGAATTTTGAATTTTGAATAATAAATTTTGAAATTTATGTTTCTTGTTAAACTTTAGAATCATTCTGCTTAAGCCTAGAAGCAATTATCTACTTGATGATTGCAATTTGATAAAGTCAACTCAAAATAGCAAACTTTATGGAAAACCTGTTATAAGCAAGGAATAATAAAGAAATGCCTTTATGAATTAGGTCAGTGATATTATTAAATCTGAATTACTGGACCTGGACAAGATCTTAGGGAGTATGTCATAGAAAACCTTCTTGCTGGTCTTGTGGGGTTGGCCTTTGTTCTCTCAGGAGATGGTCTTTAAAGCTCAGAACGGGACTTCTCTGTCTTTTGAACCAGCAACCAACTCTCTCATATTTGGGACTGAAGCACCAAGCACAAGCCCAAACTCTAGGAATCCAAATTTTTTTTAAATAGTGCAATTAAAAGTAAATGGAGATCAAATAAGTCTTGTTCACCTGGTGTGGTTACTGTTGAATGTACCAGATGGTGCCCTGAACCTAAACTTGACATGGAATGAAAAAAAATTCACACATATGCCACAGTTATTTACCTATGTTTGTCCTTTAAGTAGGACAGATTTCAGAGAATTCAGGGCAATGATCAGGCTACTAGTAACTCAGGGGACCAAATAGTGCCCACAAACACAACACTGTCTACCTGTTTCTAATTTTCAGTAGTTTGGAAGTGTGATGAGGAAGAAGAAAGGAGGTTATTCTCTAATCACTCCTTTCTCTGGTCACCCTTCAAATTACCCACCCCCAGCACTGGCCTCCCCAGTCAGAGGTCCAGGAATCCTACTTTCATTTCCATCCCCCTTTCTTTCTGCAAGAACCAGCTCTGTGGCTTTAACTTAGAATTTGAGTCTATCTTTGTGATAAAAAATCAATATATCTGGAGTCTGTTTTCTTTTTATGTGCTAACTGATTTTTGGATCTTTAGAAACCTACAGATTTATGATTACCAAGATGTACAGAATAGAAAAGACAAATCATAAATGTGGGGACACATATAGAGAGAAGTTGTATGTCCTTATTTTTGTATTTTCGGACATAGAATGTACAAAGCACTGCAGGTGTTTAGTTTAGAGACAACTTGGTTGGGGGAAAAACTATGAGAATCTCCTCTCTTCCGAAAAGGGGAAGAGAAAGAGGGAGGAGAGAAACGCTGGCCAGAAACAAGAATTTTCACAGAAGAATTATAAAGCAGTGGTTGGGGAGGGCGTGGAAATTTCCCATCTCCTGATGCTCCTTGCATAAACATCCTTGGGAGAACTTGTCTCTGACATTCAGCGACTATCTGTTGACTAGTCTCATGGAACATCACTCCTAGAACGTCATACAGAGCTTGAAGTAAGGGAAAAATATTAGAACTAGAGGGGTTGCAGTTGCTAATCTTGCCATAGTAATTAAACAACTGAAAGAATGTTTCAGTAAGAAACTTGTTAATAGGCCAGGTTCTATAGAGTGATATTTTGTAGTCAGTAATTTACCTCCAGGAGATTAAATAACAGGTGTCCTGATATTTAGGGCATGTTTTATAAAATACTCCTGAGAGTTTCAGAAAAGTCACAGTTAAGGAAAATGTGTTTTTCTTCAAGGGCATATTCGATCCTTGTTACTAAATGCTTAATTTCAATATTTAACACTCTACTTTCAGAGTTGATTTGTGTTTAAAAAACAAATGTAGAAAGCTCTGTTTCTGTAAAAAACAAATTTGATTATTGTACACAACTACCACTCTCTCCATGTACTTGGTACAACATATATATCATCTTGTCATTCAGGTGGATTTATAAGAGATATGCATGCGTGCTCAGTCCACTAAGTCATGTCCAACTCTTTGCAACACCATGGATTGTAGCCCCCCACGCTCCTCTGTTTACAGAATTTCCCAAGGCAAGAATACTGGGATGGGTTGTCATTTCCTCCTCCAGGGGATCTTCCCAACCCAGGGATCAAACCCATGTATCCTGCATTGGCAGGTGTGGTTGTTTGTTTGTTTTACCATGGAGCCACCAGGGAAATCCATAAGAGATTAGCTTCTCCTTTATTCATACAAAATGATGGCCAAGGGAATACATTTGAATTCCAATAAATCTGAGTCAAATCCTTAGTTGAGTGATTTCAGGCCATTTACTTAGCTGTTTAGGGCCTCATTTGCAGATGGAAATTCGAATCCTATGTATGTGTGTGTATGTGTGCGTGCGTGCATGCGTACGCTCATGCTCAGCCCTGTCATACTCTTTGCAGCCCCATGGACTATAGCCTCCAAGCTACTCTGTCCTTGGGATTTTCCAGGCAAGAATACTGGAAAATCACCATTTTCTCCTCCAGGGGATCTTCCCAACCCAGGGGTCAAACTTGAATATCCTGTGTCTCCTGCATTGCAGGTGGATTCTTTACCTGCTGAGACATCAGGAGGAAGCCCCATTCCCATGTAAAGCTAGCTGGGAATAATGAGTGAGTACTCATCTTATAGTTGTAAGAATTAAATGAAATGTTTTAAGTTAACATTAGCTACCATTATTATTAACTGTGTGGATTAGAACTCATTAAGTGTTGGAGGTAAGATAAAAATTCGGTAGTCTGGCTTGATACCTTGGTCTCATAACCACTACATCATTCTCTATATATGACATACAATGGATATTCAGAGAAGAATGGGTAAAATGAAAGAGGAAGATGCTTTTGCTCATTGAAGTATCAAAGATCATCTTAGAGACAGGATCATTTAGTTTCTTAAAATGTTTATTGTATGTGAGTGTGCTAAGTCACTTCAGTCGTGTCCACCTCTTTGTGACTCTATGGACTATAGCCTGCCAGGCTCCTCTGTCCATGGGATTCTTCAGGCAAAAATACTGGAGTAGATTACCATGGTCTCCTCCAGGGGATCTTCTTGACCAGAGATCAAACTCTTCTCTCTTACATCTTCTGCAGCATTGGCAGGCAGGTTCTTTATCACTAGCACCACCAGGAAAGCCCAAAAATGTTTACTAAAACATTAAAAATTTGGAGGCTATGCAGGGAAAATGGAGGACAGGAAGGTGGCAGAGCAGTGAACTGGGGCCACCAGAGGATCTAAAGAAGAAGCAGGAAAATCTGGGAAAGCTAAGACTGTTTCTTCCACTAATGGAGGGGGAAATACCAGCCATAGGGCTGAGAAACAATAAGCAGAAGAAGCTGAAGACCTCCCACCAAAGCCTACTAAGATTTCCAAGTTTGAGTTTACCAAACTTGGAGGTAGTTGGCAGTCTACCAACTTAGTAGGTAGTCAGATGACAAAGAAAACCCTATCCATTGAACTTGGTTTAATTAAGCCCACTTACTCCAAAAACTATTTTGGTAGCAGCAGCTTAAATGAGGATGAAAATAACGAACAAGAGGGAATGCCTCCAGAGGCAAAGATGAGGATGAGGCCTACTGGATGGGATACACGAACATCAGCAGGAGCAAATTCCATCAATAAAGAACATGGGTTTTCTGATAATTAGAAGATATGGAAGTGAAATATAAAATCTCATCTTAGAAATGTCCATGATCAAAATGATTAAATCATGTGTTTTGAAAATGGGGCATGGGCTGGGTGTAAAGGTAAAAGGAACACTTTCCTTTTTTAAAGAATGGCATTAGACTCTTTGGAGCAGTGTTTTTTTTTTTTTTTTTAAAGACTGAATGGTATACTAATAAATGAGAATTTGAAATTAGAGGTAATTTATGTTTTATATACAAATTTTAAGACATTTACTAATTTTGTAGTTTCATGTGATTAGTTTCCAAAGTTAATAGATAATTTAAAAACTTAGAAATGTTATCTTTCTAAGAATTGTATATTTTTAGACATAACTATTAGCACATTAAGAGGGAAGCAAAAAGTTGCCTTTTTAAAATGTAAGCAATTGCTCTAACTTAACTCCTGTGTTAACCAATGCTGTCTGGCTCCCAGGAACAAATACAGAAAGAAGAGAATATTGTATTGGGAGGAAAATGGTACTAAACTGAGAAAATACATTAGATAAAATTAAAATATAGCTCTTTTTTTCCCCTAATGGCATTTGTTTTGTTTCAAATCATCAGAGACTATTTATTGCATTGCTATCAGTGGATACAAATGTGTACCAAGCTCTTTAAAAAGAATATTTTAAAATGTATATAAACCGTCGAAAATTTAAAATAACATGCTTCATTTTAAAGGATCTTGTCCACCCTTATTATTCTTCAGAGAACAGCCATTTGCTACCAAATTAAATAGTTATATTGTGTGTGCTTTTCTAGATTTTTGTTATCTAGTTCTGTTAACATTTCCACCAGCTCTCGAGGAAAATTATAAAGAAGTTGTTTCTTCTAAAAAGGAAGCTACCATCAGCAATTTAAATGTAAATACTAGTTAAATATTTGGCTGTTATTTTTTTAAAGGGTATAAATACCAAAAAAAGGTAACATTGTATGAAGATGGGAAATAAGGATATACTATCTGTGGATTTATCAAATCATTTATGTTACTAACTTGTGAAATCCAATTTGTTCTGAACTAATTTATAGGAATTCTTATTTAACACAAAGCCTTTGACTGTGTGGATCACAACAAGCTGTGGAAAATTCTTAAAGAGATAGAAATACAAGACCAGCTTACCTGCCTCCTGACAAATCTGTGTGCAGGTCAAGAAGCAACAGTTAGAACCAGACCTGGAACAATGGACTAGTTCAAAATTGGGAAAGAAGTACATCAAAGCTGCATGTTGTCACTCGGCTTACTTAACTTATATGCAGAGTACATCATGTGAAATGCTGGGTTGGATGAATCACAAGCTGGAATCAAGATTACTGGGAAAAATATCAACAGCCTCATATATGCAGAGGGCATATGCACACTAAGGGCAGAAAGCAAAGAGGAACTAAAGAGCCTCTTGATAAAGGTGAAACAGGAGAGTGAAAAGACTGGCTTAAAACTTAGAATTCATATATATGTGTTAGTATACTGTATCGGTGTTTTTCTTTCTGGCTTACTTCACTCTGTATAATAGGCTCCAGTTTCATCCACCTCATTAGAACTGATTCAAAGATGGTAACAATAACCCTGTGTATGAGACAGCAAAAGAGACACTGATGTATAGAACAGTCTTATGGACTCTGTGGGAGAGGGAGAGGGTGGGGAGATTTGGGAGAATGGCATTGAAACATGTAAAATATCATGTATGAAACGAGTTGCCAGTCCAGGTTCGATGCACGATACTGGATGCTTGGGGCTAGTGCACTGGGACGACCCAGAGGGATGGTATGGGGAGGGAGGAGGGAGGAGGGTTCAGGATGGGGAACACATGTATACCTGTGGTGGATTCATTTTGATATTTGGCAAAACTAATACAATTATGTAAAGTTTAAAAATAAAATAAAATTTAAAAAAAAAATAAAAATAAAATTTAAAAAATGGGGGAAAAAAACACTTAGAATTCAGAAAACCAATATCATGGCATCTAGTCCCATAATTTACATATGTATAGGTATATGCATACATATGGCTGATTCATGTTGATGTTTG
The DNA here is from genome assembly GCF_003369695.1 of Bos indicus x Bos taurus. NCBI lineage: Eukaryota > Metazoa > Chordata > Mammalia > Artiodactyla > Bovidae > Bos > Bos indicus x Bos taurus. The sequence goes on along the minus strand of NC_040101.1, from coordinate 49,219,536 downwards.
GCAGAAGTCAACACAATTTTGTAAACCAATTATCCTTCAATTAAAAAAATTAAAATTGAAAAAACAAAGGTACTCAGCATTCATAAAACCAAGATCATAACATCTGGTCCCATCACTTCATGGCAAATAAATGGGGAAAATGTGGAAAGAGTGATAGATTTTATTTTCTTGAGCTCCAAACACTGTGGACAATGACTGCAGCCATGAAATTAAAGGACACTTGCTCCTTAGTAGGAAAGCTATGACAAACCTAGACAGTGTATTAAAAAGCAGAGACATCACTTTATGTGAGATGTGAGAGTTGGATCATAACGAAGGCTGAGCACTGAAGAATTGGTTCTTTCAAACTGTGGTGCTGGGAACTCTTGAGACACCCTTGGACAGGAAGGAGATCAAACCAGTCAATCCTAAAAGAAATCAACGCTGAATATTCATTGGAATGACTGATGCTAAAGCTGAAGCTCCAATATTTTGGCCACCTGATGCAAAGAGCTGACTCATTGTAAAACAACCTGATGCTGGGAAAGATTCAGGGCAAGAGAAGAGAATTATAGAGCATGAGACAGTTGATAACATCACCGACCCAATGTACATGAGTTTAGTAAGCTCTGGGAGTTGGTGATGGACAGGGAAGCCTGGCGTGCTGCAGTCCATGTGATCGCAAAGAGTCAGACACAACTTAGTGACTGAACAACAAAATTTAGCAGAATAACATGGCTTAACTGCATATATATTAACCAGTGGCCTCTCAAAAGCACATTTTACATACTGAAAACAAAAGGAAATAAAATGCTTCTTTAAACATATTTTACGGAATCTTTGATTACATATACCTTGTTAATATATGTGTTGTAGAATTGCATTTTCTTTTGTATTGTATGTTGCCGGGAGCTGGCCTATTGCATATTGATTGCATATTGCATATTGCGTATTGAGTACAGCACTTTCCACAGCACCATCTTTCAGGGTCTGGAATGGCTCAACTGGAAGTCTATCACTGCCAGGAGCCAGCGTGAGGAACTCCTCCTGTGGCAAAGGTCATGAGGAGGGAGGCTCAGCATACGCAAAGGTGGGATCGAGCCTTAGGAGTTGAGCATCTACCCCCAAACCAGAGTCTGCCTACTTTCTGCTTTGTGCTCTCACCTACACCTCTGACTTCACAGGAGGGCTGTCCCCTACTACCTCTCTCTGAAAAAAGAGTTAGCTTACAGCTCCAGTTAATAATTCCTGGGTGTGACAGTGTTTCAACCTACAAACTCCTTTGGAAATCCTCTAGCCTGCCTGAATAGGTTTTTCTGGCCACATGTGATTGTTCAGAGCCTCCCAACTGTGAGAGGCAGGAGATGTTCTAAACTATCTAAACACAGATTCCTTTGAGTAGTTAAAAGATTGATTAGAAATTGTATTGGTGAAAGGTTTTTCACTTACTGGGCCAATGTTTGCTGCTAAGTTTCCATATCCCTTACCTGCTGTGTCCCTGGCAGTGTATTGATTAATATGATTGGTGTAAGTAGTAGTTTTAATGTTTGTAACCTTGGACCCTTGAGTTAATTCTTTTTCTTGTTGTAGCCCACCACACCTTTGCCCTTTAGGAATGCAACTTTAATGCTTTTGGAGTGTGGCGCCTGACTAGTCACCTTTAGAGAAAAATAAGTTTTCTGAAGAAAGGGTCTTAAAATGTTAACAGGCCTCTGGGCCAGAAGATGATGCAAATCACCTAAACTTTTGCATATGATAAGTTTGCAGGAAGAAAGCCTGGCTTACTACATGACTCTACCCCTTCCCCCATTATTCTCTATGCATAACTTAAGGTATAAAAACTACTTTGGAAAATAAAGTGCGGGCCTTGTTCACCGAAACTTGGTCTCCCCATGTCATTCTTTCTCTCACCTTCAGGCAGAATTATTCAGCCTCTTTTCTCCAAAGAATTTCCTCACTGAGCTATCTTTATTTCAGCCTCTTTTCTTCACTGAATTTTCCTACTGAGCTATCCTTATTCTATTACTCTTTATATCCTTAATTAACGTTTAATTAAGCAGTTGTTTCCTGATCCTCGCCGACGCTGTCCCCTCTTCGAATTCCCTGGATCCACCGGGGCTGGACCCCGGCAGTATATGAATTATTTTTTGTGACAGTTACATCTTTAAAAGCAGAGTCATACATAAAAGAAACTTACAGTATAATGATTTCCTTGAAAACTCCTACAATGTTAGATTCAGAGGCACCTTCAGACTGTTTGATTGGGGGAAACTACTTGCTGAGCTATTTTAATAGGTAATAAATCCAGAGAAGCAGCTTGTATATATTATTAATACTTTGTTCACTTGCATTTGAGTTTAAAATAATCCCTAAGGAAAACAATGAAATGTATATACAACTATTAGTTTTCTTACTTCATGATATAATTATATCAAGATAATGAATTTAACTGCTTTAACATAGGTATATTACCCATTTTTGTTCACTTTAATGTTTCTCTTGAAATAGCATCCCTCTCCTACATTTTGTTTTCTTACTCAAATTAGATATTAACCTAAGGTCAAAGCAGGAAAGAGAAACCACTGAGATGAATGTCTTCACTAAAATATCAATAAATTTGTTAAGCTCTAATAAATAAATTAATTAAATTAAATATAAATGAATGTGAGTCACCCTTCAGGTTGACTGGCCAGCCCAGTTGAAAATATAAGAATTTAAAGAAAAAACATTCAGAAGTTGCCAAGGTAACCAGTTAGCTTGTTTATAATAGAAAACAGTGATAGGGCAACCACATGAGATCACATTTACAAAGGTCATATCAAATTTGTCTAGACATTAGCAAAGCCAGAATCAACTCTTGTTTCTGTGGAAGTCCAAGTAATGGGACATATTTTAGGTTCTGTTACTTTAGGGCCAAAAATAGGATAACCTTGTATTTGTTGGCATTATAATTGCTATTGTTTTTTTTAATTACTCCCTTGCTTTTCACTTTATTTCAGGATGAAACACATTTTTATTCTATTTTTTAAAACATTTGTATATGTATGTATCATTGGTAGATGTTGCATTTATTGATATTAAAAGCAGGTCAAATTACCAGGTTTTTCTTTTTCTACAGTAGATTCTATGGTGCCTTGGAGTTAGAAAGTATGTGAAAGCAAGGAGATTTAGTATGGTTTAAAATTTAATTTTTAAAACTCTTAGCACCCAGTATGTCATATAGCTCTGCAATAGTTTGTAATTATTTATGAAATTGCTCATTACTTAAATAAAAGCAACTTACCTGGTTTGTAAATATTATTCATTCCTATTCTGTATAATTGGTGGGTATTCATGGTATTTGTTCTCATGCCAAATCATCTTTTTTTAATATATATATATTTAGTTATTTCTGATTTGATTGTTTATTCCAAGATCACATAAAAAAATAGTGATTTGAGGCAATGACTTTGAGTTACTCTAACCTTTCTCATTGTTTACATCTGAGATTGTAAATCATCTATAATTCCTTAGTTTAGTCTGTATTTTATTACAAGAAGTTATCTTAGGAAGAAGTCTCTTATTTTGAATTCACCCTGCTAAGAACGGTTTGTTTATAGTTATATTAATATGTCAATTCTAAATCAGGGTCAACCTCAGCACAAAATAGAAAAGGGTGCTTATAGTTAAGAGAGTTGCAATAATTACTGTCTTTGGTGCCCAAAGTGTTAATTATTAATAGAAAACAATGTGATTTTATTAGAGGGAGCATTTTATAACACTAATATTCTTGTCTCAGAGCAGTAAATAAAATATCTTTAAGTATATTTGTGAGTAGAAGTTTCAAATTAATGACAGCCTATACATGGGATATCCCAGGGAATTTTCTCTTGTCATACAGGAAGGACAAGAGATGACTTTTCAAAAAAGAGATACATTTTATTCTTTTGCTAACAGGACATCAGAGACTATTCTGACCTGAAATGAGGCTTCTTATAACAAAGAATCTCAGTTCAGCTTAATAGACCAGACTACAAACAAACAGTTATTGCTCTCATCTCCAACTTGCCATTTTAGTTCTCCTAAAAAATAATGTCTCAGTCTGTCTCCTTGGTAGTTGGACTAAATGACTTCTAGGTATGAGTTCAACAAAGCTAGCACAGCTAGTGCACAAACATTTAGCTTTTTCCTCGACCTCACTCACATAAAACAGAACATTAGACAGACTGGATTTTCTAATTCTGTTTTCATTTCTCCCCTCCACATAGTGTGTAGGCACTGTGAGAAAAGAAGAATGAAAAAAAGAATGACTAAAAGATATTGACCTCTCCAAATTAAAAAATATGTATATTTGTATCAGTGTCTGAAAATACAGACAGAAGGAGTTCACAGGAACTTGTAAACAATTAACAACTGACCAGAGCCCTGATACTACTGTCTCCTGAAGCAAAGTCAGTTTTGCATCCACCCAGACATAGTATTATATCAGAATTATATATGATGTATTTAAGTCACCGTGAACTTGTCTTGATACTGAGAAAGACAAAACCACTAGACCATTAAGATGATTTTATTCAGGCTATTGTAATAAGGAGAATGCTTATTAGTGAGGAACATCTCAAAGAAAAGAAAGGTTTTATAGGGTCAGGTAAACGATGGATTCATCCATGCATCTTATAGGCATCACAAGGAATGGAAGGAATGGTATTTTCTTGGAGCATGCAAGACAAAGTGGCCCTCTGAGATTGGCTGTCTCACAGAACACAGAAGATGGAGGTACTTATGAAGCTGAAAGGGTGAGAGGATTTCATAACGATCACTGTTTTCTGAGATCACAAAGCTCATGTAAAGTTCAACATTATCAGGACCAGGTATTCTTCAGATAATTTAAATATGAAGAATTTTATAGTGGGGATGTTCACCTATTTAAAAAAAAAACATTAAAAAAAAAGCTTTATGGAAGAATAAATTGTATAAGACAAACTACACCTATTTGAAGTGTGCAATTTGATTACATCATGTAAAACCATCACCAGATTCAGGATAATGAGCATATTCATTACTTCTGAAATTTTTTTTCATGCCTCCCATTTTCAATTTATGTCTCCTACCCATATTTACCAGACACTGATTAAATGCCAGATATTTTTCATATACTCATTTACTGAGCCTGGAAGGAATGATATCACTTATAAATCTTTCCTTATTCTTCACACTGAAATCTCACATCAGCAGAATGCTGTGGTTAATATCTCCACCAGTGAGAGCTACATTTAAACACTAGCTCTGCCCCTTTTAAAATAGTGACATCAGGCAAATCACTTAACTTGAGTCTTTATTAAATGAGGATATATTAGAAGTGGAGTCATAAGGTTTATAAGAGGATTAAGCTATACAATACATTTAAAGAGTAAAACTCAGTGTATGATATAAAGAAGTAGTAGGTAGCAATTTGTATAATATTAATTATTTGTATAATAACTTTTTCTATCCTGGTTAATGTGCTACCCAAAGCCATAGCTCTGAGTGAGTAGAGTAACAGTGCATGGAACATTTTCCTTAATTCAGATTAATGGTAATGTTTAAACTGAATTAATTTAAAAAGAGCAATATATGGATTATTAAAAGTATACATTTATAACTTCTGAATTCAGGCATTATCAGGAGCTCTGTTAACAATATATTTAATAGAGCCTAGTCTAAAAGAATATAAAAATAGTTGTTAATTAGCATATAAAAACACCGATTAAATGATAATACTTATTACTTCAGTTCAGTTCAGTTGCTCAGTCGTGTCCAACTCTTTGCAACCCCATGGACTGCAGCACACCAGGTCTTCCTGTCCATCACTAACTCCCAGAGTTTACTCAAACTCATGTCCGTTGAGTCAGTGATGCAATCCAACCATCTCATCCTTCTTACTAGAACCCTGAGCACAGCAGCCCTCTAGAAAGAGATAGCCCTTTACTTAAGTAAATTAAAAATAGGAGGGGGCTAGATCAAGATGATGGACTTGAAAAATCCTGAGCTCTCCTCTTCCTATGGGCAGAACACAACTACTTGTTAGGCAACTATTCATGAGAACAACCTGAAGACAAACAAAAATTTTCCACAACTAAGATACAAAGAAGGAGCCACAATGAGATGGTAGGAGGGATAGTCAGTCAGTCATTTCAGTTGCTCAGTCATGTCCGACTCTTTGCGACCCCATGAATCACAGCACGCCAGGCCTCCCTGTTAATCACCAACTCCCGGAGTTTACTCAAACTCATGTGCATCGAGTCGGTGATGCCATCCAGCCATCTCATTCTCTGTCGTTCCCTTCTCCTCCTGCCCCCAATCCCTCCCAGCATCAGAGTCTTTTCCAATGAGTCAACTCTTTGCATGAGGTGGCCAAAGTATTGGAGTTTCTGCTTCAGCATTAGTCCTTCCAATGAACACCCAGGACTGATCTCCTTTAGAATGGACTTGTTTATCTCCTTGCAGTCCAAGGGACTCTCAAGAATCTTCTCCAACACCACAGTTCAAAAGCATCAATTCTTCGGCACTCAGCTTTCTTCACAGTCCAACTCTCACATCCATACATGACCACAGGAAAAACCATAGCCTTGACCAGAAGAACCTTTGTTGGCAAAGTAATGTCTGTGCTTTTGAATATGCTATCTAGGTTGGTCATAACTTTCCTTCCAAGGAGTAAGCGTCTTTTAATTTCATGGCTGCAATCACCATCTGCAGTGATTTTGGAGCCCAAAAAATAAAGTCTGACACTGTTTCTACTGTTTCCCCATCTATTTACATTGAGGTGACTCATACTCCCAGGTCAGCCACTCACTAACAGGGATCACACAACCACAGATGTTGTGGGACTCCAACCACAGGTGTTCTTTCCAAAGAGTGAAGCATCCAAACTCCATACCAAGCTCCCTAGCCTGGAGGTTCTTCACCAGGAAGAGGAGCCCCCAAAATGTCTGGTTTTGAAAACCAATGGCCCTTATCTTCAGAGAGAGTCAGAGAGCTATAGGAAACAGACTCTGCATTTAAAGAGTGTGCACAAAATATTACATACTCCAAGTCCTAGCACAGAGGCAGTAGTTTGAAAAGCTCCTTGGTCACTTGCTGATCATAGAGATAGATTTCTGGAAAGGTTTTCTGGAGGGGCAAGAATCAGCTAGAACTATCCCTGAGGGCATAGACCCTGGTGGCAGCCATTTTGGGGATTGCATTCTACCACTACTACATTGGTATTGGAAAATACCATCTTTTAGCAGGACAGAGAATACTTCCTCTGTTCAATTAACACCAGAGGCTTATCCTGCTCACTAGCAAGCCTGTAGCAGAAGCACTCTGCTAGGTCACAAAGTCAGCTACTTTAGAAGGCTGCCCTACTCACCAGCTGGCTCACAACATTTCTGTACTGCCAGGAATCACAACCAGTTGCACCAAGAGCCTGCCCTGCTCACCAGCACGACTGCAGCAACTCACAAGGCAGGACTTGTTTGGGGAACAGACCTGTTGATCAGTGTGACCACAGTAGTTGGCCTCATCACAATAATTATGAGATTAACAGTCACAAAAACTAGAGGAAATAATCTGCAGAAAAATGCCAAGGAATAAATATAATTAAATACTTTAAAGGATTAAAAAAGAATATGACAAATATAAATAAAGAATAACACAATATAAAATGATGAAAAAAAACATAAAATTTAGACAAGAGAAAGAAATGAGGAAAGGGGGAATAAAATTCTTTAGGGATTCTAAAATAAAAAGTCACTGAAATAAAAAAAATGTATGTTTACACATACAAAAGAACATTCTGAAAATTGGAGCCAAGGCAAGGAAATTAAAATTTTCTCAGTTGAACAACTGAAAGGATCACTGTCAGGAAGCCTAACCTGTAAGAAATATTAAAATAAAAGCAGCTCTTTATAAAAAAGTAAAATAATATAGGTTATAAAAGATCTCTATAAAGAAAGGTAGAACATCAGAAAAGGAATAAATGAAAGTAAAATATCATTTTTATATTTTAGAATTGATATAAAAGAGAACAATTCAAAGCATTAATAGTAGCAGTAACACATATTGGATGATTGTAGTCTGTGGATAAGTGAAATAAATGATGTCAGTGACATAAGGGAAAGGAGAGAGAATAGAAAATATTCCATTATAAGTTATGTATACTATAAGTAAAGAAATGTAGTATTATTTAATGTGAATTCAGATGAGTTACAAATGTATATTGCCAACTTTAAGACAAACAATAAAAAAAAAATTCAAAAGAAGTATAATTGATGTGATCATACAGAAGATAAATAAGTATCATACAATCTCAGTTTTACTGAAAGCTGAGAAGGAAGAAAAAGAGAAAGGAAGACATCAGTTCAGTTCGGTTCAGTCGCTCAGTCGTGTCCGACTCTACAACCCTAGGAATTGCAGCATTCCAGGCTTCCCTGTCCATCACCAACTCCCAGAATTCACGCAGACTCATGTCCATCAAGTCAGTGATGCCATCCAGCCATCTCATCCTCTGTCATCCCGTTCTCCTCCTGCCCACAATCACTCCCAGCATCAGAGTATTTTCCAGTGAGTCAACTCTTTGTATGAGGTGGCCAAAGTACTGGAGTTTCAGCCTTAGCATCATTCCTTCCAAAGAAATCCCAGGGCTGATCTCCTTCAGAATGGACTGGTTGGATCTCCTTGCAGTCCAAGGGACTCTCAAGAGTCTTCTCCAACACCACAGTTCAAAAGTATCAATTCTTCGGCACTCAGCCTTCTTCACAGTCCAATTCTCACATCCATACATGACCACTGGAAAAAACATAGCCTTGACTAGACGGACCTTTGTTGGCAATGTCTCTGCTTTTGAATATGCTATCTAGGTTGGTCATAACTTTCCTTCCAAGGAGTAAGCGTCTTTTAATTTCATGGCTGCAGTCACCATCTGCAGTGATTTTGGAGCCCAAAAAAATAAAGTCTGACACTGTTTCCACTGTTTCCCCATCTATTTGCCATGAAGTGATGGGACCAGATGCCATGATCTTCATTTTCTGAATGTTGAGCTTTAAGCCAACTTTTTCACTCTCCACTTTCACTTTCATCAAGAGGCTTTCGAGTTTGTCTTCACTTTCTGCCATAAGGGTGGTGTCATCTGCATATCTGAGGTTATTGATATTTCTCCCAGCAATCTTGATTCCAGCTTGTGCTTCTTCCAGCCAAGCATTTCTCATGATGTTCTCTACATACACGTTAAATAAGCAGGGTGACAATATACAGCCTTGACATACTCCTTTTCCTATTTGGAACCATAACTGTCCTTAATATGTACACAACTAACAATCAAACATCAAGTGCATAAGGCAGAAATTGTTAGACTGATAGAAACAGACAAATCCACTGTTATATTTGGATATTTCAATAAACTCTTCCATAACTGATAAACTGAGCAGTCTGAAAATCAGTAAGATTAATGTTTACCTGAATAGCACTATCAATCAATTTAATCTGACAGTTACACCTGTGGTGGATTCATTTTGATATTTGGCAAAACTAATACAATTATGTAAAGTTTAAAAATAAAATAAAATTAAAAAAAAATAAACAAACTTACATGGAACATTGGCCAAAACAGAACACATTCTTGGCCTCAAAATATACATTAACAGATTTAAAAATAGGAATCACTTCAAATATGTCTTAGACTATATTGCAAATAAACTAAAAATCGACAACAAGAAGACAGCTGAAAAAAGCTCAAATGTTGGACGTTTAAACAGAAAATTTCTAAATAACCCATGTAGAAATAAATCTCAAGAGATTAAAAAAATTTTTTTGAACTTAATGAAAGTGAAATACAATTTATTAAAATTTGCAGGATGCAGTAAATTCATATTCAGAGGGAAATATATAATTTTAAATGCATTTACTAGAGAAGGTAAAAACATAAAATCAACAGTCTAAGATTACTAATCTATTTCCCTTAGGAAACTAATGAGAGAAGAGCAAATTAAATATAGTTTGTTGTTGCTGTTTAGTAGCTAAGTTGTGCCCAACTCTTTTGTGACCCCGTGGACTGTGGCCTGTCAGGCTCCTCTGTCCATGGTATTTTCCAGGTGAGAATACTGGAGTGAGTGGCTGTTTCTTTCTCCAGGGGATTTTCCTAATCCAGAGACTGAACCAGTGTCTCCTGCATTGCAGGATGATTCTTTATCACTGAATCACTGACTTTTACCCCTTTCTTACAAGTATTTTTCCCTTTAATGTTACTTCCACAGTTTTAAATAAAAACATATTTTATGCTTGGGTATACTATACTGTCAATATTGTTCTAGCAAAGGATTATGTTAATCAATTATTTTATAGCTAATAAAGTCATCCAAATACAAATACATGAAGGAAACACAGGAAATTGACCACTCAGTTCTACCGAAGTAGAACTTAGTAAAATAACATGTCAGTAAAATTTCTCCTGCTAGTCCTTGTATGATGCAAGCAAAGAGACATGGCAACAACTTCAAAAATTTGGGCAGAAATTTAGGGAAGAAGATACTATTTTTGTTCCTAAAAATAAATCTTACTTGTGACTATTTTTCTATTGTATTTAATAATCTCAGAGCAATCTTATAAGATTGCTAAATAATCTTTAGCAATCTTATAATGATTGCTAAATCAGAGTAATGCTATACAAGAGGAAAGCAGATATGATTGGCTAGTGAAATCTGAACTTCTTTCAAGTGACTACATTTTCCAAGGGAAAAAAAAAAGTTAACATAACAAAAAAATAATATAAATTAGAGCAGAAATCATGAAGTTGAGAAAATAGGTTTTTCAACCAGACCAAAAGCTCCATCTTTGAAAAGATAAGTAAAATTAAGTAGTCTCTAATCAGACCAGATAAAAATTTTAAAAGAGAGGAGATACAGTTTATTTTTTTTTTTCAATTATCACAGCGTTCATTGATAGATACAAGTGTATAAAATCAGGGCATGAATCTGACTTGAAAAATTAAGTAGACAATTTTAATACTATATTAAAAGGAATAAAATTCTCACCATTTGTATAACTCCCACAGAAACCACTTCAAGATCTTTCAAAACTGATCATTTTTGTGCAAATAAACTATGCTTCTTTTGAAAAGTCTTGTGTACTTGCCCTGGCTCAAGGATATTAAAATCCAGCACATAAAACCCATTACCAGAGGTCAAACTGCAGGTTATACTATTGAAATTTGAAAATTTTATATAATTATTTGTTTCATGGGCATTAAAAATAAAGGTATAATATAAACAACTCTACGCACACATATAAATCAGATGCAAAGGAACAACAACTTGAAAGACAGACTAAAAAACCTTACACAAAAAGGAATCAAGTTGAATAGGTCTTTATCTATTAAAGAAATTTAATCAATAGTGATCTTATAAAAGAGAAAAATCGCAGGTTCAGATTTCAAAAATTGAGAGGAATTTTACCAAACATTTAAGGAAACATTATTACCAATTCTATACTATCTCTCAGTAAAATAAGAGCAGAAGAACTATTTCTTAATTCATTCTGTGAGGCCAGCATTTCCTTAATAGCAAAACAAACAAACAAACAAACAAAACTGTTAAAACTGCAAACCTGTATCTCTCATGACCAACCACAGATACACTAACTCTCAAAAAAAGTAGTATTTTGGATTCAGCAATGTACAAAAGGAACATAGGTCATAACAAAGAGATATTTATTCTAGGTATGCAAGGCTGGACATGGAACAACAGATTGGTTCCAAATAGGAAAAGGAATACGTCAAGGCTGTATATTGTCACCCTGCTTATTTAACTTATATGCAGAGTACATCATGAGAAACACTGGACTGGAAGAAACACAAGTGGGAATCAAGATTGCCGGGAGAAATATCAATAACCTCAGATATGCAGATGACACCACCCTTATGGCAGAAAGTGAAGAGGAACTAACAAGCCTTTTGATGAAAGTGAAAGTGGAGAGTGAAAAAGTTGGCTTAAAGCTCAACATTCAGAAAACTATCATGGCATTTGGTCCCATCACTTCATGGGAAATAGATGGGGAAACAGTGGAAACAGTGTCAGACTTTATTTTTTTGGGCTCCAAAATCACTGCAGATGGTGACTGCAGCCATGAAATTAAAAGACGCTTACTCCTTGGAAGGAAAGTTATAACCAACCTAGACAGCATATTCAAAAGCACAGACATTACTTTGCCAACAAAGGTTCTTCTGGTCAAGGCTATGGTTTTTCCTGTGGTCATGTGTGGATGTGAGAGTTGGACTGTGAAGAAGGCTGAGCGCCGAAGAATTGATGCTTTTGAACTGTGGTGTTGGAGAAGACTCTTGAGAGTCCCTTGGACTGCAAGGAGATCCAACCAGTCCATTCTGAAGGAGATCAGCCCTGGGATTTCTTTGGAAGGAATGATGCTAAGGCTGAAACTCCAGTACTTTGGCCACCTCATGTGAAGAGTTGACTCACTGGAAAATACTCTGATGCTGGGAGGGATTGTGGGCAGGAGGAGAAGGGGATGACAGAGGACGAGATGGCTGGATGGCATCACTGACTCGATGGATGTGAGTCTGGGTGAACTTCAGGAGTTGGTGACGGACAGGGAGGCCTGGCGTGCTGTGATTCATGGGGTCACAAAGAGTTGGACACGACTGAGCGACTGAACTGAACTGAACTGATGCAAGGCTTGCCAAGCATTAAAAACTAAATCATTATAACCCACCACATAGAACATGTTGAAGATGAAGAACATTTTAAAATTCAGATTAATGCAATTTTCAGAAATTTGGAATGCAATTCAGAAAATTCAGAAATGCAGATTCAGAAAAATGCAATTATCAGAGTTTATTTTCATGGTTTGCACATATTAAAATACTTCATTTTATTTAGATTTGATGTATTTTCCAATAATAAAAAAATACAGTTTTTCCAATTACTGTCTTTGTGTAACAGGGAATCCTAAATGTCAAGTATCTACTCACCTGCCCCCCCCCCCCAAAAAAAAAGAGATATAACTTTGCTGACAAAAGTCCTTCTAGTCAAAGCTATTGTTTTTCCAGTCATCATGTGTGGATGTGCATCCTAAAGGAAATCAGTCCTGAATATTCATTTAAGGACTGATGCTGAAGCTTCAGGTTCAATACTTTGGCCACCTGATGTGAAGAGCCAACTCATTGGAAAAGACCCTGATGCTGGGAAAGACTGAAGGCAGAGGAGAGAGGGATGACAGAGGATGAGATGGGTGGATGGCATCACTGACTCGATGGACATGAGTCTGAGTAAGCTCTGGGAGTTGGTGAAGGACAGGGAAGCTGGCCTGCTGAAGTCCATGGGGTCGCAGATTTGTGCACAACTGAGCAACTGAACTGAACTGAATCATGGCCTTTTAGCTATCAGTGTGGTTATTAGACAGAAATATTTATTATCCAGTTTTTGAGATGTACTTTGTATTAAGAACAAAACTGAATCAGTTTGCTGTACACCTGAAATTAAAACAATACTTCAAATATGAAGGAGAAATCAAAAGCTTTACAGACAAGCAAAACCTGAGAGAATTCAGCACCACCAAACCAGCTCTCCAACAAATACTAAAGGATATCCTCTAGACAGGAAACACAAAAACGGTGTATAAATTCAAAACAATAAAGTAAATGGCAACGGGATCATACTTATCAATAATTACCTTAAACATAAATGGGTTGAATGCCCCAACCGAAAGACAAAGACTGGCTGAATGGATACAAAAACAAAACCCCTACATGTGCTATCTGCAAGAGACCCACCTCAAAACAGGGGACACATACAGACTGAAAGTGAAGGGCTGGAAAAAGGTTTTCCATGCAAATAGGGACCAAAAGAAAGCAGGAGTAGCGATACTCATATCAGATAAAATAGACTTTAAAACAAAGGCTGTGAAAAGAGACAAAGAAGGTCACTACATAATGATCAAAGGATCAATCCAAGAAGAAGATGTAACAATTATAAATATATATGCACCCAACACGGGAGCACCACAGTATGTAAGACAAATGTTAACAAGTATGAAAGGAGAAATTAACAATAACACAATAATAGTGGGAGACTTTAATACCCCACTCACACCTATGGATAGATCAACTAAACAGAAAATTAACAAGGAAACACAAACTTTAAATGATACAATAGACCAGTTAGACCTAATTGATATCTGTTTTTACTGTTTTTATTGAACTATATTTCAATAAAAAATTTTAAAAAGAGCAAAGCTCACTTTATTAAATTAACACTGTTTTGTCACATAAGCAATAGCAGCAGGGGAGAGTAAGTTTAATTTTTGGCACAAGCAATTTCATGCCATTGTCGTTAGTATCAAGAAAATAAACATTGTTCTTAATGCTTCCCTGGTTTCTAAATAAAGAGAAGTAAGATTGTACCTTTGGAGAATAGAAATCTGTGCCTTATTTAGCACTGAATGGATGAAAAGAGAAATAACTGACTCCTTTCCTTTGAAATCTTCCAGCATGTGTTATTTGCCATTAAAATGTGCACAGAAATGAGAGTCTCTTGTAAAAGAGAAACATAAAGGAAAAAACTGAAGTTTCCTTTTCCCTTTTCCTTTTACTACATTATGGCATTTGGAAGTCGTTATAACACTTGTCATTATATTTGGATAGGGTGTGCCAACTTTTTACAAAGAGATTCTGTACAAAGAGGCAGGAACTTTTCTTTGGCTGGCATTTCTGTGAGAATTTCAGCAAAAGGAAAAAAATGGGCAAAAAAAAAAAAAAAAAGGAAATGAGGGTAGTTTTCTTTACCAGCTTTGAACATGGTCTCTTTCTTGCTTCACTTGGAGTTGTCTTCTTGACTTCACAATTGCTAGGTATAATAAGTTGACTGTATGACACAATCTCTTTATGTTTCAGTTTTTTATTTCTAGTAAACAGTTACAGTTCCATTCATGAAAATCTTATTATGCTTTGGAAAAAAAATAGATAGCAAAATTCAGAGTTTCATCCAAGCCAAGAGCTGAAAGAGGCTCTAAGATTTAGTGTTTGGGACATTGAAATATAGCTTCCTATCCTTTTCCAGGAACTTAAAAGTAAAGCATATGTGATTTGTAAACTTAGGAGCATTAAGCAGGAATTTTCAGACACTCTTGTTCCTCTTCCTAGTTGCACAATCCCTCCACTGGAAAGAAGCACATGGAATTTCATGTGCCTTAAGATAAAAAATTGTTAAATAAAAATTTCCCTAACAATCAAAGTCGTTTAACAATTAAATGAACTATAAACTTCTAGGTGACTAGAAATATTAAAACAGGAAATATGTAGGTATTCTAGACCTTGGAGGAGGAGAGTGGCTTTCAAAGTCTATACACTTTATAGGAGTTTATGGTTTCTTCTGCCTATTTTCTCTAGCTCCTTTACAAGTTACACTGTACTGTAGGCTGTTATTAATGACATAATAGAGTTTTTAATGTAAGTCATGTAAATCAAATTTTATGTGAAATTTGAAAACACCGCATACCACAAATACTTTAGCTTGCCCTTTCAGCATTTGTCAAAATACAAACTACAAATGCAAAATTGTGACCATGGCTTGATATGTGAAAAGGGAGAGTGCAATTGAATTATTCATGAGACTACCATGTAGAACACAGTAAACAACTTTTATTAAGGGAAGGGAGTCAGTAACAATAGCAGGAATCAGAACACCACCCTTTTTAAAATTGTAGGTTGGAGAGGACATTCCTTATGAACCACCTCCAGTATGGCAGCTGTGATTCAGCATCACGTCCTCTACTAATACAGAAGAATTATTGCATCCTCCCTACCCAATGTTTCTACGGCCTGTTTTCTTTGAGTTTCAGATGAATGTGAAATGACATTTCAGAGAAAATTAATCCAGCATTACTGGATATTGACTATACTTATGACTTTTGCAGAACTTATTTGTGTTTCAGAGTCAAGCAAAACAAAATGTGAATCAATGCTTTTTGAAACAGGTTGTGGCTGTCTGCCTTAATTACAAAGAACTTGTGTGACACTGAAGGGAATCTCTGTGCCTGGAAATATGGATCAGTGGGTTCATTAAAAATCACTTGGCAGAAATAGTTTCCATTAATTTCCATTCACTGTTCTTTACATTTGGGAGAACCTTAAAAGAATCAAGATATATAACACTGTGTTAGTTACTGGTGAAGGCAGAATCTTCTGAAAAGAAATGAAGTTTGTTCTGATGATGGCCATGTTGTATATTTTAGGCTAACATTGACCAGAAGATGAATAAGTGTACTAGGGAAAGTATGACAATGATCATACTATAGACACAGGTACAGGGGATACCTCTGAAGACCTCTAAATGTAAATTAAATAACATTTACCTGATTGGTAACATTGGACTAACCATTTAATCTCTTAATTTATAAAGTGCAGATGGTAATTTCACCTATCTCCTATGCTATTGAGTTTAATCAGAAAATATGTGCAAATTATGTAGCAAATTGCCTGGAAGATAATAAGAGCTTGATAAATATTAGTCTTTATTGTCATTATTATTGTCAGTACAAGTTGTACAGGAAAGGAAGTATGCAAAGCAATGCAGTGGTAGAAATAGTAATGGATTACAAATCACTAAGTCTGGATTCTAAACCATTTTTGTTGACTAAAAACCTGAATGAAAGTAAAAGTGAAAGTCACTCAGTCCAGTCCAACTCTTTGCAACCCCATGGACTGTAGCCTGCCAGGTTCCTCTGTCCCTGGAATTCTCCAGGTCAGAATATAGAGAGGATAGCCATTTCCTTCTCCAGGGGATCTTCCCAAGCCTGGGATTGAACCCAAGTCTCCCTCATTGCAGCACTTCTTTGAGCTCAAGTTAAAGTTCTTGTTTCTTGTTTTGTTTCTTTCTTGTGTTATTTTGTTTTGTTTTCCTGCAACCCCAATTTATTTTCTCTTGCATTGTTTTGTTTTGCCTATGTTATAGAGAAGTAGGCTAATGAATCTCTCTCATTGTCTCTCTTTCTCCTAACTGCTCTTTAAAAAAATAGTTGTATTTCCATACAAAGTGTGAAATTATTTGTTCTAGCTCTGTGAAGAATACTGTTGGTAGCTTGATAGGGATTGCACTGAATCTATAAATTGCTACCTCAAATAGCCAAAGCAATCTTAAGAAAGAAAAATGGAACTGGAGGAATCAACCTACCTGACTTCAGGCTCTACTACAAAGCCAAAGTCATCAAGACAGTATGGTACTGGCACAAACACAGAAATACAGATCAATGGAACAAAATAGAAAGCCCAGAGATGAATCCACACACATATGGACACCTTATCTTTGACAAAGGAGGCAGAAATATACAATGGATTAAAGACAATCTCTTTAACAAGTGGTGCTGGGAAAACTGGTCAACCACTTGCAAAAGAATGAAACTAGAGCACTTTCTAACACCATACACAAAGATAAACTCAAAATGGATTACAGATCTAAACGTAAGACCAGAAACTATAAAACTCCTCGAGGAGAACATAGGTAAAACACTCTCCAACATACATCAGAGCAGGATCCTCTATGACCCACCTCCCAGAATATTGGAAATAAAAGCAAAAATAAACAAATGGGACCTAATTAAACTTAAAAGCTTCTGCACAACAAAGGAAACTATAAGCAAGGTGAAAAGACAGCCTTCAGAATGGGAGAAAATAATAGCAAATGAAGCAACTGACAAACAACTAATCTCAAAAATATACAAGCAACTCCTACAGCTCAATTCCAGAAAAATAAATGACCCAATCAAAAAATGGCCCAAAGAACTGAACAGACATTTCTCCAAAGAAGACATACAGATGGCTAACAAACACATGAAAAGATGCTCAACATCACTTATTATCAGAGAAATGCAAATCAAAACCACTATGAGGTACCATTTCACGCCAGTCAGAATGGCTGCGATCCAAAAGTCTACAAGCAATAAATGCTGGAGAGGGTGTGGAGAAAAGGGAACTCTCTTACACTGTTGGTGGGAATGCAAACTACTACAGCCACTATGGAGAACAGTGTGGAGATTCCTTAAAAAACTGGAAATAGAACTACCTTATGACCCAGCAATCCCACCGCCGGGCATACACACTGAGGAAACCAGAATTGAAAGAGACATGTGTACCCCAATGTTCATCGCAGCACTGTTTATAATAGCCAGGACATGGAAGCAACCTAGATGTCCATCAGCAGATGAATGGATAAGAAAGCCGTGGTACATATACACAATGGAGTATTACTCAGCCATTAAGAAGAATACATTTGAATCAGTTCTAATGAGGTGGATGAAACTGGAGCCTATTATACAGAGTGAAGTAAGCCGGAAAGAAAAACACCAATACAGTATACTAACATGTGTATATGGAATTTAGAAAGATGGTAACAATAACCCTGTGTACGAGATAGCAAAAGAGACACTGATGTATAGAACAGTCTTTTGGACTCTGTGGGAGAGGGAGAAGGGGGGATGATTTGGGAGAATGACATTGAAACATGTATAATATCATATATGAAACGAGTCACCAGTCCAGGTTCGATGCACGATACTGGATGCTTGGGGCTGGTGCACTGGGATGACCCAGAGAGATGGTGTGGGGAGGGAGGTGGGAGGAGGGTTCAGGATGGGGAACACATGTATACCTGTGGTGGATTTATTTTGATATATGGCAAAACCAATACAATATTGTAAAGTTAAAAAATAAAATTAAATTAAATTAAAAAAATAGTTGTAAAAGTCTATATGAATTATATATGATTCTATAAAGGCCATTATGTTGAATGCAAAATCCACTTGTATGTATCTTACTAACTTTAAATATTGAAAACTTATACTTTAGAATATTCTGAAGTGAATAGGATACACGAGCATAATCAAAATATTTAGAGTAACAATTCTCAAATTATAACATTTTTTTTCCCCTACCAGAGACATTTGGCCATGTCTGGAGACATTTTTGATTAAGATTGAGAATGAATGAAGGTACTATGCCACTGAAGATGGAAAAAAGTGGTAACAGTGACAGATTTTGTTTTCTTGAGCTCCAAAATCACTGCAGATGATGACTGCAGCCGTGAAATTAAAAGACACTTACTCCTTGGAAGGAAAGCTATGACAAACCTAGACAGCGTATTAAAAAGCAGACAATACTTTGCTGACAAAGGTCTGTCTAGTCAAAGTCATGGTTCTTCCAATTGTCATGTATGGATGTGAGAGTTGGACCATGAAGAATACTGAACTCTGAAGAAATGATGCTTTTGAACTGTGGTGATGAAGACTCTTGAGAGTCCCTTGGACTGCAAGGAGATCAAATCAGTCCATCCTAAAGGAAATTAGTCCTGAACATTGACTGGAAGGACTGATGTTGAAGCTGAAGCTCCA
Source organism: Bos indicus x Bos taurus (assembly GCF_003369695.1). Classification (NCBI taxonomy): domain Eukaryota; kingdom Metazoa; phylum Chordata; class Mammalia; order Artiodactyla; family Bovidae; genus Bos; species Bos indicus x Bos taurus. The sequence continues at coordinate 49,200,171 of NC_040101.1, read as the reverse complement.
ATACTTTGGCCACCTGATGCAAAGAGTCGACACATTAGAAAAGACCCTGATGCTGGAAAAACTGAGGGCAGGAGGAGAAGGGTCAACAGAGGATGAGATGGTGGATGACATTACTGGCACAATAGACATGAGTTTGAGCAAACTCTGAGAGATAGAGAATGACAGGGAAGCCTGGTGTGCTGCCGTCAATGGGGTCGCAAAGACTCAGCAGGACTTAGCAACTGAACAACAACAAAAGGCCACAGATGCTACTCATCATCCTACAATGCACAGTTAGGGCAGCTCCATTCAACAATACATTATCTGATCCCAAAGATCAATAGTTACAGTATTATGAAATCCTGATTTAAAGCAGTCATTTAACAAAAGCAATTTCATAGACTTTTATCAAGGGCCAATTGTGTTCCAGGCACTGAATATATAGTCGGATAAAATAGACTTTGTCTTCAAGGAGATAAGTTATCTTCTATCATTTCTTTGTAATAATATCCTTGCCTTTAAAGTAAGCAAATATTAGTCGTAACTCTTATAAGAACGTATATGAAAGGATGAAGGTCATAGACCTTTTGGCTTTTCTATTAGATTGAAAAAATATCAACTGAGTGGGTTTAAATAGCAATTATCTTACATTCATATTTGTATATGTTCCAAATGGTTCAGAAGAAAACAAAAATAAATGAAATAACATGTAAGAAATATAGTGCTAATTGATATCATAAATTCATCAATTAATGCCGTCTTTGCAAATACACTTGAAAATGACTATTTAAGGAATAAGCTCAGAGAGAATTTACTGGGCAGATACCAGAGCACTTTAAAATTTTAGTTAAGTACAAAGAATATTTTTATTCTAAATAGAAATAACTTCTCACAGAAATGTTTTTTTGTGAAACTGTCAGTGTAAGTGTCATGGAAAAGAAAAGGGCACAGGAGGTAAGTTGAAATTGAACTTGTAATAACTGTCTGTCTCACAGGTTGTCAAGGGGATAATTGTGATTCACATTCACAAAGTGGAAGGTGGCAAAGGATGGAGAGAGTAAAACTCCTTGCAAAATACTAAATAGGATGGCAGAAATACTCACGTCAAATGCTACATTAGGAACCTGATGTTCTAGTAGGAAGGAAACTGTGAGAGCAGGGGTTGCAAGGAATGGTGTATAGACAACTTAAAAGAAAAAGAGTGGGGTCCCTCTATCTCTTTAATGTACTCTTTAAAAATATTTTATTGTCATAAAATAAGTTAATATTAGATTTATTCTCTTAGCAGATTTTAAGTGTATAATACAGTGTTATTGACTATAGGTACACTGTTGTACAGCAGTTCTCAAGAGTTAGTTCATCTTTCCTAACTGAAACTTTATGCCTCTTGATTAGTAACTGTTGGTTACCTTTTCCACCAGGCCCTGTAAACTTAATCTCTCTAGATTAAATTGACCATAGTAATGGCGTTTATGTGGAGAAACATCTGAGGAAAAAACTGAAAGCTTACAAATAACTCAAATTTCTGTCTATGAAATTTTATTAAAAAAATTTTTTTTGGTCGTTTGGAGAACAGTGACCATATTTACAGTCCCACATTATATAAATAGAAAGTTGGGAAGGTATATTTAAAGCATTGGTTTTCAGACATTGAAAAATGGGAAGTGCAGGACAAATGATCCTTCAGTGAAGTAAAACAAAACTAGATGGGGTTTATGATCACTTTAAGTTAAGGCCTGAGGGCAATTTCTAGGCCACAGAATAGAGAGAAGAACACATGCAGAGCATTGTAGCAGCATTGAATTGAAGAGAAACAGATGTAAGCTGAAGAGGGAAACCACAATGACTGACACTTGTGAGGCAGAGTACAAGAGAGGAAGGGGCTACAAAGACAGAATGTTGTGGAGATCTGCAGGGGCCCCATGGAGTCATATGACTACCAGCTGGAGAAAGACGCAGCATTCAGCAATAGGCTAAGCAATTCCCAGAGTTCATTCAGGGGTAAAATGGGTATGCATTTCCATGAGCCAGAATAGAAATTCCTCAGTGTACACTTGACCTCAGGTGTAGTCCTCAGAAATATGCCACCTTAACATTATGGCTGTATTAGCTACTGAAAGGCTACTCCAAATCTGTCCTAATAAAGCAAGCCACAGAATGATACAACCAATTTTAATTCAACACATAACAGAACAAAGTCAAACACTATTTAAAGAAATATATCAAAATCCAGAACATAACCACTTAAAATTCACAAATGTCAGGCATCCAATAAAAATTGCTCAACATTCAAATAAACAGGAATGTTTAACTCATGACAAAGAAAATAACTGATCAATAGAAACAGACCCAAAAGTGACAGGGGTTGTGAAATTAACAGAAAAAGCTATTAAAAACAGTTGTTTTTTTTTTTTTTAATATGCTCCCTATATTTAAGTGATAGAGGAAAAGTTGGTGTTGGTGAAGAGAAAAAAGTGAAGACAACAACAACAACAAAATGGAATAGAACGTCTAAACTTACCCAAATTTAAAAAAAGTTAAACCCTGATTAAAATAAACATGAGATTAGACATTACAGAAAAAAAGGATCAATGATCCAGAAGGCGTAGTAATAGAAACTATCCAAAAAGAGATTCAGAGAGAAAAGACAGAAAAATAAAAGGGTGATCTGTGGATAATACTAAGGAGGATAGCATTCAGTCAAGATTTTGTGTAACTAGAGTCGAAGAAGAAGAGGAAAAGGAAAAATATTTGAAGAAATAATAGCTGAAAAAATCTTCAAATTTGATGAGATCTGTAAACACACAGATTTAAGAGTCTTAAATGACCATGAACAAATAAGTACAAATAAAATTATCTCAAGTCATATAATCAAATTGATGAATACTGGTGATAAAGAGAAAATACTAAAAGTGCTTAAAGAAGACATAATTCATACAGAACAACAAAAATGACTGTAAATTTTCCATCAAAAACTTTACAGGTCAGAAGACATTGTGCTAAATAAGAGAACATAAAGGTTTACATACTGTATGATTCTTAAAAACAAACAAACAAACAAAAAAACACCAGTTTTGGAGTCCCAAACTAAGTGATTGCCAGAGGTCAGGCAGAGAGGGGAGAAAATGACTTCATAAGGGAAATTTTTGGTGTAATTAAAATCAAGGCAGTGACAGTAGGCACATGATTTAATTCACTTGCCAAAACTTATGGAATTATATAATTAAATTTATCGACCTTATTGTATGTAACTAACAGGTTTAATCCCTGGGTTGGAAGATCCCCTGGAGAAGGAAATGGCAACCCACACCAGTACTCTTGCCTGGAAAATTCCATGGACAGAGGAGCCTTGTAGGCTACAGTCCATGGGGTCGCAAAGTGTCGGACACAACTGAGTGACTTCACTTTTATTTCAAGACTCAGTAAACCTGCTTAACAACAACAAAAACCGAAATGTGGCCCAGGACTTCCTTGGTGGTCCAGTGGTTAAAGACTTCCATGCTCTACTGAAGGGTGCACGGGCTCAATCGCTAGTCAGAGGACTAAGATCCTTTGTGCCTAGTGGTGTAGCCAAAAAAGGTAGCCTACAGTAAGCTCTTTGGCAAAGCACAAAGCTCAATGTGGGACACAAATCTTTATCTGATAATTGATCTTCTCTATTAAATCAGATAATTATTTGATTTTATTATATCAAAGGATAGCTGAACTTGTCTTTTCATTTGTCCCTTGATTTATTTGCTGATTTTTGGTTAATGATCATAGTCCTGTAAGAAATTTAAATATCACTGAGTAAAAGAGGCATTCAAGCTCTTGAAATGTTGCAAAATGTGTAAGTTTTTCCTATGATATGAAAAATCCTTAGATGCCTGTATTTATTGTATTCAAATTGGAGATTCATTATTTTTGTCACTAACTTATTGCTGGACTTAGTTGATTAAATGCTTAGAATGAAAACATTAGCTTTATTTATATATAATTTCTCTTTCCTTTCTCATCAAGTTTTTCTGTCTCTGATGTGCTACAGGTCAGAAAGATTTGCTCACACCTAGAGGTGTACGATGGAGAAGAAAATGGCAACCCACTCCAGTGTTCTTGCCTGGAGGATCCCAGGGACGGGGGAGCCTGGTGGGCTGCCGTCTTTGGGGTCGCACAGAGTCGGACACGACTGAAGTGACTTAGCAGAGGTGTATGAGGAGAAGGCAAGGGCACCCCACTCCAGTACTCTTGCCTGGAAAATCCCATGCACGGAGGAACCTGGTGGGCTGCAGTCCATGGGGTCGCTATGTGTCGGACACGACTGAGCGACTTCACTTTCACTTTTCACTTTCATGCATTGGAAAAGGAAATGGCAACCCACTCCAGTGTTCTTGCCTGGAGAATCCCAGGGACTTGGGAGCCTGGTGGGCTGCCGTCTCTGGGGTCGCACAGAATCAGACACTTTGACTGAAGCGACTTCGCAACAGCAGCAGCAGAGGTGTACAACCATTTGGTATTAGGATCAAGGGACTTGTTAGTTACTGACCTGAAGATGCCCTTAGTCTTTCTGCGCAAATTCACCCTGGACATGACCAAGAATGGATATCAATTCCATGCCTTGGTCTCTGAGAAAATTCCATGTTTTTGAATTGTGTCTGACCTGTGGCCTGGCTATAGACTTACAGCTGTGATAAGCCAGGAAAAAAAAAAAAAAGGTTTGTACCAACCTGGGCCATAGCTAGCCCAATGTGATAGCCTACATAGACACTTAGCAATTATAGTGTCGTTCAACTTAGTTTTAAATATGCTGCTGTGAACAATTAAAATACTATTCTATATACTATAGACAGTGAATAGTTACTAATTGGAAGATATAATGGCATTTAAATAAAAGGTAAGAGAAAACAGCCAAAATTGAGGATGTTTTCCATATTTTTGGTGATAGTCTAAAAATGTGCTGGTGAGATTTCACAGAGATTAGTTAGAATCAGATAATCTAACTTTTCTAGTATAACTTCCATCTATACTTCCATCTTCCAAAATATCTTTATAATAGTTAGTCATTGGTGAAAATAAAAACCATCCCGTATTGAACCTGGACAGGTGGAAGTGGGGTTCAGGATGGGGAACACATGTACGGCCATGGCGGATTTATGTTGATGTGGGGCAGAACCAATACAATATTGTAAAGTAAAAAAAAATTAAAAAATTAAAAAAAAAAATCCCACTGTTAAGTTTGTTGATTAATGTTTCCCAGACCTAATGGAGTTACATGTAAACTTTAGAATTTTTGTCAGTAGAATGCAAATCATATTTGTCCAGTGAAACAGATCATTTCATTTTTGTATGTAACCAGCAATCCTAACAAACTTTTATTAACTCATCTAGAATACCTTGCTCCTCAAATGGTCTTTTAATAAGTTTTAACATCCTACTTGCCCTCACTGATAAATTAAATGTTTTCCTGTGTTTATTTTGGACTTTTATTAGAGTCTTTTAGAAAAGTACATTTTACACCATGTTTCATGTTATTCCGTAACCCATAAATTCTTCAGTTCATTATATTAGCAATTGACTAATTTCTTCTCTCTGCCAGGTACTGTTCCAGATACAAGTTCCATCCTCAAGATTTCCACAATAGCTAGAGAGTTCATAATGCCATGTGGTGGGATCTCTTATGGAATTACTCAAAACCGTCTATGGGAAAACAGGTAGTGTACATGATTCTGACTGGAGTGTTGAAATCATGGAGAGCTACAAAGGAGACTCAGTATTCCATCTGCATTTTTAAATTTGTGAAGAATTTAACCAACAAGGCAAGGGAGGGAAGTGCACAGTGAGGAAGAAGAGGACGTTCTGGGTAGATAAAAGCAGCAGCAAAGGAAGGAAGATAGAGACTTTGGCGTATTCATTTAAACAAGAATTTCAGGGTTGCCAGAGTAGATGGTATGTAAAATGAGGAGTGACTGCAGTGACACTAGTCTGGCTATAGTTTGTGAAGAACATTTTATTCCTTCCTGAAGAATCCCAGGGACAGAGGAGCCTAGTGGGCTACTGTCTATGGGGTCGCACAGAGTTGGACACGACTGAAGCGGCTTAGCAGCAGCAGCAAGGAGTCTAAGCATTATCCTTGTGGCATAGGGATCTATGAAAGGTTTTAAGGCACCTTCCTTCATGATAATCTGCATCTTTGGACACTTTGTGTCAGAGTGGAGAATTAATTGAAGGGGAAAAGAGACTATGGAGAGCAAAAAAATGTTTTCCAAAAAATTTTAAGACACAACTGATTAAGATCCATGTCATAAACACTGCAATAGAGATGGAGTAATTTTCAGATTCATTAAGGAGATAGATTAAACAGGAGTTGATGAGGTGTGAGTCAGAGGATGAGTCAATGAAGCTTCTTCAGTTTATTGCTTGGGTGACAAACTGGGTGAATGGTCTGGGGTGGCAGTTCCTCAGTAAAGGGAAGGCAGGATTAAGAACAATCTGGTGAAAGAGCTGAGTTTAAAGCTTATAAAGGAAATGAAATACAGCCAGAACATATGACTAGGGAAAACCTGTGCCCTGTCCCCAAGATTAATTTATCTAAAGAAAATTGAGTTTAACATAGAGATGACATTAAGCTCACCATGTTCCTTGGAGCTCGGCAGACCAGGATTAGAATTTTGGCTCACAGCAAACTATGTGCAATGGAATGTGTTATGTACTCTTTCTAGACATTACATTCTTCATCTGTAAATTAGAGGTAAAAGCCCTTACTTTGCATAATGTTGTGAACTAATGACTTTAAGGAAACTAACCTTGACCCTGGCAGTTAGTAGATCTTTAGCAACTGACAATATAAGAGGTGGAAAATGTTTTCACTCTCCTAGGAATACTAAAGTTCTTAATGCTGCTTCTTGTTTCAGTTCAGTTCAGTTCAGTCGCTCAGTCATGTCCAATTCTTTGAGACCCCATGAATTGCAGCACACCAGGCCTCCCTGCCCATCACCAACTCCCGGAGTTCACTCAAACTCATGTCCATCGAGTCGGTGATGCCATCCAGCCATCTCATCCTCTGTCGTCCCTTCTCCTGCCCCTAATCCCTCCCAGCATCAGAGTCTTTTCCAATGAGTCAACTCTTCGCATGAGGTGGCCAAAGTATTGGAGTTTCAGCTTCAGAACCAGTCCTTCCAATGAACACCCAGGACTAATCTCCTTTAGAATGGACTGGTTGGACCTCCTTGCATTCCAAGGGACTCTCAAGAGTCTTCTCCAGCACCACAGTTCAAAAGCATCAATTCTTAGGCGCTCAGCTTTCTTCACAGTCCAACTCTCACATCCATACATGACCACTGGAAAAAAACATAGCCTTGACTAGACAGACCTTTGTTTGCAATGTAATGTCTCTGCTTTTGAATATGCTATCTAGGTTGGTCATAACTTTCCTTCCAAGGAGTAAGCGCCTTTTAATTTCATGGCTGCAATCACCATCTGCAGTGATTTTGGAGTTCAAAAAATAAAGTCTGACACTGTTTCCACTGTTTCCCCATCATTTCCCATGAAGTGATGGGACCAGATGCTATGATCTTTTCCAGATGTTCAAGCTGGTTTTAGCAAAGGCCGAGGAAACAGAGATCAAATTGCCAACATCCGCTGGATCATGGAAAAAGCAAGAGAGTTCCAGAAAAACATCTAGTTCTGCTTTATTGACTATGCCAAAGCCTTTGACTGTGTGGATCACAATAAACTGTGGAAAATTCTGAAAGTGATGGGAATACCAGATCACCTGACCTGCCTCTTGAGAAACCTGTATGCAGGTCAGGAAGCAACAGTTAGAACTGGACATGGAAGAACAGACTGGTTCCAAATAGGAAAAGCAGTACATCAAGACTGTATATTGCCACCCTGCTTATTTAACTTCTATGCAGAGTACATCATGAGAAACGCTGGGCTGGAAGAAGCACAAGCTGGAATCAAGATTGCCGGGAGAAATATCAATAACCTCAGATATGCAGATGACACGACACTTATGGCAGAAAGTGAAGAGGAACTCAAAAGCCTCTTGATGAAAGTGAAAGAGGAGAGTGAAAAAGTTGGCTTAAAGCTCAACATTCAGAAAACAAAGATCATGGCATCTGGTCCCATCACTTCATGGCAAATAGATGGGGAAATGGTATACCATATTAAATGAGCATTTTCCCAATTTCAGTTTTTGTGTAGTTACTCATTCTTTCATTGACTCAAACTTTTCACAAATGTTTTTGAAGTGCATACACTATTCTAGGATCTAAACACTATTCAGCAGTGAACAAAATAGGCTCAGTCTCTACTCTTATAGAGTTTAATAATCCAATAGGATACCATGAAGGAAATCTCTCCACTAATAAGACCTGGGGGAAACAAAAGGAAGTATAGCTTATCTTTGAACCTCTTCTCAAATAACAGTTTGTAAAATAAGTAGGTATTAGGAATGGACACTAACTGAATAGATCAGTTGTTATATTTAAAAAATTCCTGCTGTATAATGGAAACCTGGGGGAAAAAAGTGGACAATTTGGATGTGGTTAGGGTTTCAATTCAGACATGGTAACAGTTACAGTGGAATTAGACAGAGGCTGCAGTGAGATGGTAAGAGTAAGCACAAATGCTGGAAAATGCTTTAGAGCAGTAGATAATAAGGGGATAGAAAACAAAATTTAAGATATAGTTCTCTATGACTATGTATTTTCATGCAGATCCCAACACTTGCAATGCCAAATACTAAAATTACTGTGTCTTGTTACTGCACAATTACACCCATTTCACATGCTAGCAAAGTAATGCTCAAAATTCTCCAAGCTAGGCTTCTACAATATGTGAATCAAGAACTTCCAGATATTCAAGCTGGATTTAGAAAAGGCCAAGGAACCAGAGATCAAATTGTCAACATCTGTTGGATCATAGAAAAAGCAAGAGAATTCCAGAAAAACATCTACTTGACTGTGTGGATCACAACAAATTGTGAAAAATAAAAATACTTAAGGAAATGGGAATACCAGACCACCTTACCTGCCTCCTGCAAAACCTGTATGCAGGTCAAGAAGCAGCAGTTACAACTGGACATGGAACAAGAGACTGCTTCAAAATTGAGAAAGGGATACATCAAGACTGTATTATTGTCACCTGCTTATTTATCTTATATGCAAAGTACAACATGCAAAATGCAGAGCTGGATGAAGCGCAGGCTGGAATCAAGATTGCCAGGAGAAATGTCAGTAACCTCAGATATGCTGATGATACCACCCTTATGGCAGAAAGTGAAGAAGAATCAAAGAACCACTTGATGAAGGTAAAAAAGGAAAGTGAAAAAAACTGGCTTAAAACTCAACATTCAAAAAGCTAAGATCATGGCATTCAGTCCCATCACTTCATGGCAAATAGATAGGGAAACAATGGAGACAGTGACAGAATTTTTCCTGGGCTCAAAAATTACTGCAGATGGTGACTGCAGCCATGAAATTAAAAGATGATTTCTCCTTGGAAGGAAAGCCAAAAGCAGAGGCATTACTTTGCCGACAAAATTCCATATAGTCAAAGCTATGGATTTTCCCATAGTCATGTACAGATTTGAGAGTTGGACCCTAAAGAAGTTTGAGCACTGAAGAATTGATGCTTTTGAACTGTGATGTTGGATAAAACTCTTGCGAGTTCCTTGGACTGTAAGGAAATCAAGCCAGTCAATCCAAAAGGAAATCAGTCCTGAATATTTATTGAAAGGACTGATGCTGAAACTGAAGCTCCAATCCTTTGGCTACCTGATACGAAGAACAGACTCACTGGAAAAGACCCTGATGCTTCAGTGCAAGATTGAGGCAGGAGGAGAAGGGGATGGCAGAGGAAGAAACGGTTGGATGGCATCACCAACTCAATGGCCTGAGTTTGAGCAAACTCTTGGATATGGTGAAGGATGGGAAGCCTGGTGTGCTTCAGTCCATGGATCGCAAAGAGTCAGACACAAGTGAGTGAACAACAACCAAAACTAAACTTAGAAAAGGAGGTTTGTTTCTTGGGTGAGAACGCACAAGACATAACTTCAACACCACATTTCATGATTTGCTTTAGCAGATTAACATAAATTTTCACAGATGACTCACAGAAATTAGATGGCTCCCATGTTTTCCTGTTTATAATGCAATGCTTCCCTTATATAAGTTTGTTATAGACAGACTTCATTTGGTTTGAAATTGATTGAAAAATATTTGAGCCCACATTTGAGGTTAGAGGTTTCACTTTTTACAGCATCCAGATTTGTAGCTTTTCTTGAAAAATCTAGGAATCTGGCTACCCTGGACCTGAAATTCTGCATATCAGCAATTGTCACGAGCTGAGTTGCTATACCATTCAGATGTAGCCCATGCTTTCTCATGCCATCTACTTCCTCATAATAGTACACCAGTTGTGTAAGCATTTGCTTTTGACAGTCTGCATAGTCCATAGAAGTGAATGGATACATTGCTGTGAGTTGTCTGTTAGCACTTAGTATAGTTACCTTCCTTTGATGTTTTTCCAGATTCCCTTATCAACTAGGTTGTAGATATCTTTTTTAAGTTTTCAGATTCAATTCAATTACATAAGACTCAGAAAAGAAGAACAAGCGAAGAAACTGGTGGATAGTGCAAGTTTTATTTTTTAATTTTTTCCAAAATTTCTTTTAGAGGTATGATTTAGAAATAAGCAGATGCTCGTACTTTTAGTGTTACAGACTGATGCATTTTGACAAACACATATGCTACTGCAAAACTTAACCCTATTAAAATATACAATGTTCCATCATCACAGAAGATTCCCTGTGGCCCTTCCCCTCCAATCAGTATCCCCAGGAGAACACTTTTTTTAAATATCTTTCACCATTAGTTAGTTTTGCCTATTCTAGAAACTTTATGTAAATGGACTTATGCACAAGGCAGTCTTTTGTGTCCAGGTTCTTTTATTAAGGATATGTTGAGATTCATGCATCTCATTGTGTACTAGACCTGAGTCTCTTAATTGATGGGAAGAACAACATTATATAGTTACACCACAAGTTGTTCATGTTGTCTCCAGTTTAGGCCTTTTATGGTTTGTTATATACATTCTAGTATAAGTCATTTTATGGACATATGTTCTCATTTTCTTTGGGTAAATGCATTGCATTGAAGTGAAATATCTATATGTTTAACATTTTTAGAAAAGGTTGTCTTTCAAACAGTTATATCATTTTGCATACTCACCAACAATATGTGGCAGTTCCAATTAGTATACTTTCTAATCAATGTATCAAGTATTAGATTTTCAAATCTTAGCCAATTTAAATGAGTGTGTTTCACTATTACATTATGATTTTAATTTTATTTTCCAACTTGAATAACATAGTTTTTAGTGTATCTATTTTCTTCTTGTTGAATTGTCTGTTGAACACTTTTACCCATTTTCTGATAGAATTGTGTTTTTCTTATTAATGCTTAAGAGTTCTTTAAATATTCTATATACAGTTGTTTCTTTGTATGTCTACCTTTATACGCATATGAAGAGTGATTTATCATATTATATCTATACATACCAATGACAATATTGATATACTGATATAGATACAGTTATATAAAGTATATTCTTCCATTGTGTAGATAGCCTATTCACTTTAACAGTGTCTTTCAATGAGCAGAAAATTTTAATTTTTAATTTCAATTAATTCCAGTTTATCATTTTTTTCTTCTGTTATGGCTTGTATTTTCTGTGTCTTGTTTAAGATATTGCCTACAAATTAGCTAGAATCAGAAGCTCACAAAACTTCGATGAACCCTGTATTTTCTCTAAATATTCATACTTTCCTTCTTCCTGCCCCCAATGTTAAGATATTTTGAATTTTTCCTTAATCATTCTCTTGATTTGCATAATTTTATTGCATATATATACAGATACAATTTTGCTATTCTGATTATTTGTGTCCTAAGTAAATCACATCTTACTACACATAAACTTTTATGACTTTCTTTTTACTCTCAACATTACATTTTTAGGATTCGTTTATGTTCATATGTGAAACATTGATTTATCACTATTTATGGGGCTATATACTATTAAATTCTATGACTGTGCCACATTTTATCAGTTTTCTTGTAGTGAACATTATTTTTTCTACTTTCCTCTAATTCAAAAATTGTTACATGTCTCCTAGAACATACATGCTAGAGACTCTAGAGCATGCAGTTAGAAGTTGAATTACTGAGTTTATAAGTTACACATAACTTCAATTTATAAGATAAATGTTTACTACAGTAGATGTATTGATTTATATTCTCACCAATAGCTTACAAGTTTCTCTAAGTCCATGTCCTTATTGTCTCTTGACATGGTCTGCCTTTAACTTTTGCCGTTTACCTTTTCCGCTAATAAATGCTGAGGACTTATTGCATTTTAAGTACTTAATGCCTGTTTTACAAACATTATTCCTTAATTCTCACAACAAATCTAGAAAGCTAAGGGGAATTATCCTAGTTAAACCACATTAAATCTAAGGGTTAGGAAGATTAGTTATATCCAAAGTTTTAAGTTAATCAGAGAAAGAATCTTTGTATTATGTCCTATATACTATGTTCAGGAGAAAGAAATGGCAACCCACTCCACTATTTTTGCCTGGGAAATCCCATGGACAGAGGATCCTGGCAGGCTATAGTCCATGGGGGTTCACAAAAGAGTCAGACATGAATTAGTGACTGAACAACAAATGCACTGTGTTCAACACTTTGTATGCATGATTTTGTTTTAGTCCCCATAAAACCTGCTGAGATAAAATTAAGGTGTCAGCAGGCTGTATTCCCTGTGGAGGCTCTTGGGGTTAATCCATTCCCTTGCCTTTTCCAGCTCCTACTGCCATCTATATTCTTTGAGTCATGGCTCCTTTCTTTCATCTTTAAAACTACCAACAACTGCTTAATTCTCATGGTGCCATGTCTCTGAATCTCTTCTGATGTGTCATTCCATTTTTCTAAACTTTTGTGTTGACATTGGAAGCATTTGGAAAATCTAGGATAATCTTTCTGTTTCATTGTCAGCTGATAAGCAACATTAATTCCATGTGGAACTCCTTTATCACGTAACAGCATATTCACAGATTCCTGGGATTAGGAAATGAACATCTTCGAGTGGTTGTTATTCTGCCTACAATAAGAGTCCAAAATTTAAAGCCCTACGTGTATGATTGGTTGATGTCCCCATAATCCTAAATCTCAGGCGCACATAGCTGGCAAACCCAGGCTGCGTATGATAAGAGAGTCTGGTGGTATACTGTGGAAGGACTTCTTTAGGGCCTTCCAACCAAGATCAGAGCCATTGGATTTCATCTTTAACAACAGTTTCTCTGAATACACAAAAACAGTGGTCTTTATGTAGAGGTCTTTATTTATGCTTGAATTTTTTTGCCTGACATTTTACTTGTGATAACCTTCCATTCTCTGAATTATCCTGGCCAGGCTGCTTGATTCATTTCAGAAACAACATGCTGAAATGCATGGCACAGACTGACCCAGATAAACCTCATCTCTGAAATCTCAAAAACTGATCCAGTCCTGCTCCTTAGAACATTTCCCAAACCATGCTCCTAAAAATACTAGAGACCAATGAGTATGGATTAAAAAGGAAAGGTCCCTTGACTATTTTTATTAAATAATTTGGAGAAATGCTACACAATGTATTTACTCCCTTTTTTAGATTATCGATGCACATTAGCATGTTCATAACCCCAGGATACCTGGCAGTAAAGCAGTCTATTTACACAACCAACTGGATATGGAATGCTTACTTTCAGAATTTTGCCTCTTGGCCCTTGGATTACTTCTAGTGAAACATTTGAGGAATCATATGCCAAGGAATACTGTTACAGCATACTATCACTGATACTAATTGAATATCCATTAATTTGGTAGTCAACTAATATCCAGAATAGATATCAGGGTAACTTGACTGAAGAGGGAGATTTAAGTGAGACAGATTCACCTCATTTATAAAGCTTTCAAAATTAGGAATTAGTAGAGAGAGAAAAGGAGCCGCTGCTGGCTCAGAGTATAAAAGTATGCCTGCTGTGTGGGAGACCTGGGTTCAATCCCTATATCGGAAAGATCCCCTGGAAAAGGAAATGACAACCCACTAAAGTATTCTTGCTTGGAGAATCCCATGGACAGAGGAGTCTAGCAGTCCATGAAGTTACAGTTCTTGGGGTCACAGAGAGTTGGACACGTCTGAGCTACTTCACTTTCAGAGAGAGAAAAAGACTTTCCAAATGGTGTTAGTGGTAAAGAACCCGCCTATCAATGAAGGAGACATGAGATGTGGGTTCCATCCCAATGTCTTGAAGATACCCTGGATGAGGGCATGGCAACCCATTTCAGTATTATTGCCTAGAGAATCCCATGGACAAAAGAGCCCGGTGGGCTACAGTCTATAGGATCTCAAAGAATCTGACACGACTGAAGTGACCGAGCACACATACAGAGAGAACAATTCTTTTTTAAGTAACATTTTAAGCTAGGAGGTCTACTCAATTAGATGCTTTGCCTATGTTGAATGTAGAGCCCAAAGAAACTTGAATATTCAGCAAGTAAACATGATATTTTCTGAATAAGCATTGTGGTTCAGTTCAGTTCAGTCACTTGATCGCATCCAACACTTTGAGACCCCATGTACTTCAGCAAGCCAGGCTTCCCTGTACATCACCAACTTCCAGAGCTTGCTCAGACTCATGTCCATGGAGTCGGTGATGCCATCCAACCATTTCATCCTCTGTCATCCCCCTCTCCTTCTGCTTTCAATCTTTCCCAGCATCAGGGTATTTTCCAATGAGTCGGTTCTTCACATCAGGTGGCCAAAGGATTGGAGCCTCAGTTTCAGCATCAGTCCTTCCAATGATTTCCTTTAGGATTGACTGGTTTGATTTCCTTGCAGCCTAAGGGACTCTCAAGAGTCTTCTCCAATGCCACAGTTCAAAACATCAATTCTTTGGTGCTCAGCTTTCTTTATGGTCCAACTCTCACATCCACAGGACTACTGGAAAAACCATAGCTTTGACTCAATGGACCTTTGTCACCAAAGTAATGTCTCTGCTTTTTAATATGCTGTCTAGGTTGGACATAGCTTTTCTTCCAAGGAGCAATCATCTTTTAATTTCATGGCTGCAGTCACTATCTAGAGTGATTTTGGAGCCCAAGAAAATAAACCACTGTGGTAACTAATGTTTTCCATCTGTTTCTTTGAAGCAGAAAGTACATCTTAGCATAAAAGATGATGCTGTTAAAGTGTTACACTCAGTATGTCAGCAAATTTGGAAAACACAGCAGTGGCCACAGGATTGGAAAAGGTCAGTTTCATTCTAATCCCAAAGAAGAGAAATACCAAAGAATCTTCAAACTATCATACAATTGTGCTCATTTCACATGCTAGCAAGGTTATGCTCAAAACTCTTCAAGCTAGGCTTCATCAGTACATGAACCAAGAACTTCCAGATATACAAACTGGGTTTCAAAGAGGCATAGGAACCAGAAATCAAATTGTCAACATTTGTTGGATCATAGAGAAAGCAAGGGTGTTCCAGAAAAACATCTACATCTGCTTCACTGATTATACTAAAGCCTTTGTCTGTGTGGATCACAAAAAATGGAAAATTATTAAAGAGAGGAGAATACCAAACCACCTTACTTGCCTCCTGAGAAACTTGTATGTGGGTCAAGAAGCAATAGTTAGAACCAGATCTGAAACAAATGACTGGTTCCAAATTGGGAAAGGAGTATGATAAGGCTATCTATTGTCACCCTGCTTATTTAACTTATATGCAGAGTAGATCATTTGAAATGCCAAGCTGGATGACTCACAAGTTGTAATCAAGATTGCTAGGAGAAATATCAGCAACCTCAGATATGCAAATGATACACTCTAATGGCAGAAAATGAAGAGGAACTAAAGAGCCTCTTGATGAGGGTGAGAGAGGAGAGTGAAAAACCTTGCTTGAAACTCAACATAGAAAAAGACTAAGATCATGCCATTCAGTCCCATCACTTCATGGTAAATAGAAGGAAAAAAGTAGAAGCAGTAACAGACTTTATTTTCTTGGGCTCCAAAATCACTGCAGACAAAGTTATGGAGATGAAATTCAAAGATACTTTCTTGTTAGAGGGAAACCACTAACAAACCTAGACAGCATATTTAAAAGCAGGGATATCAAAAGTCCACAAAGCAATGGTTTTTCCAGTAGTCATATACAGATATGAGAGTTGGACCATAAAGAAGGCTGAGCACCAAAGAATTGATACTTTTGAACTGTGGTCCTGGAGAAGACTCCTGAAAGTCCCTTGGATTGCAAGGAGATCAAACCAGTCATTCCTAAAGGAAACCAACTCTGAATGTTCATTGGATGGGCTGTTGCTGAAGCTGAAGCTCCAATACTATGGCCACCTGATGCAAAGAGCCAACTCATTGGAAAAGACCCTGATGCTGAGGAAGACTGAGGACAGGAGGAAAAGGGGATGACAGAGGATGGATAGTTAGACAGCATCACTGACTCAATGACAATAAATCTGAGCAAACTCCAGGAGATAATGGAGGACAGAGGAACCTGGCATGCTGCAGTCCATGGGGTCACGAAGAGTCCGTCACGACTTAGCAACTGAACAACAACAACAACAACAACAGATTTTAAGAGCTGTACATGTAGAAATGCCTAAGTTTTTCTTTGGTGAATTTCCATATTAACAATTTATTAACTGTTAAAAAATTCAGAAAACTCAAAGAAATGAAAATGATCAGATACAAATATTGTTTTCACTTTGGTGCATTGTCTTCTAAATTTGTAGAAGACAAAGTATAAAATGAACAAAAATCAACCCCCCTCCCCATATAGTGCTGTTTGTGGCTTTTCATTACTTAATTTATATTATGACCATTAATTTGTTCATGAAAAATCCTTGAGAACAGTATTTTTAATGCTAAAATATATTCTCTATTGCATTTTATTAATATAACATTATTTTAATCCTAACTGAAGTTTGCACATTAAACAAAATCACATGCATTACTGGCAAGAACTCACTATTTCTCTTTGTATCCCAAAGTATAAGCAGACATAATATTGAAAAACTAGTAATTTATGAACACAGAGGATAACTGCCTTGTCTAAGATCTCATCATCCTGTATCAGAACTATAAAGGGAGCTAGACCCTCCACTTCTGCTTTGGATGCTCACATACCCCATACCAGTCTTCCCAGTAAAATTTCTTCAAGAATCTATCATTTGGGAATTATTGATCTGATAGATGATATAGACCACAGCAAAGGATAATAACTGAGAATGCCTCTGCTCAAATGCAAAGCCACTGGAGTCTTGCTGTCTCTGCTTTATGCCCTCAGAAACTTTTCACAGACTGAGACAGGGCAGTCACCCCAGTTTCTCACAGTGTGGAATGAAGTGGGCAAATCTGAGCCTGTAGAAATTACCACTCTTAATTGCTGTGAAATGCTCAAAGCACTTTTCTATAGACTTTTCACAGACTATCAACAACTGAAAACTATCCATTTAATTTATAAATGAAACAAAGGAAGATGGGCATCCCCATTTCTGGAGTAATCAGCACAGACTTCTTGAGGGAAGTTATTGGAATCCATGTGACAATGAAACAGAATAGGAGGATCTGCCTATCAACAGCCAGAGTGAGTGGTTCTTTTCATTCATGGGGTCATCCTGCATCTATCCTTCTTTTCAAACTAAGCACATCGTATAAGATGCATTTTAGGAAGCCAGAAAAATCCAACAAAGAATAAGTCCTTTATTTTTGTAGCTATTCAGATGCGGGGCTTTTTGTTTCTTTTTAGGAGAAAAAAATATAATAAAGTTCTTCATATATATATTAGAATCTTTATTCCATAGTGATTTTAAAAGAAAATTTATTCTAAATCATACAACTTTATTAAAATGTGGGGAATGTTGAATTATTGCTCCATTGACTAGGATGATAAAATCATGGTTTATGAAATTCCATTACTGGGAGTGCAAAGAGAAAGCACTTGCTTTCAACTGCAATAAAATTCATATTTATGAATCCAGTTTTTTACAGTAAAGAGCTTTGCATCTGTTTATATAAAATATATTTACATCTACTCATCCCACACAAACCCCACAGCAAGTTGGCCAAATGTCAAATCAGTTTTTAAGACCTCAGTCAAGCATCATATACTTGATTTCTACTTTTTCTCTTGTAGAGAGTTCTTAAAGATTGTAGTCAGCCAGATTGCTCATGACTCTTATCTGAGAGAGATTTTCTTCAACCTTTCTTCACTTAGCAAGCAGGTAAGTAATTTTGTGTATATTATTTCCAGTACTGCCTTAATTAATTATCACAATAGTGTTAGTGATGAGTTATAAAAATAATAACAAGCAGTTATTAAGAATATTGTGTGACTGTTGCCACGAAACATTTTTTTTTATATTATCTTTATTTGTTAGCAAGAAAACTAGTGTTCTAAAGCTCAAAGTTCAAATTATATATTATATTTGACAAGATTTAAACTTTTACTCTGGGCACTTTTGCCTATAAGATCAAGAATTCCTAAAAGCAAGTGGGAGAAAGAAAAGGTGGGTACAAAAATTGGCAATACAGTTCTACTCTCCTTTCAAACAAAATCTAGAAATGGTAAAGAGGGGGAGAAAAGTCTTATCACCATTTATTATGAGGTATCTTCCTTCCTGCCTAACTCAATCCCATCAACAGATTTATTTTCTTAACTCTTTTTGATCTCTTTCATACAAGTGTATTTCTGGCTCTTGAGCATTTTGAACAGAAAACTTTATGCCTCTAAAATATCATCTCACACTTTTTGGAAGGCTCTTTGACCAATTCCATATATAAATGTGAGAACTTGGTTGAAATGTAGACTGGGGGAATTAAGAGCAGTAACATTCCAGTAGTCATGTATAGGTGTGAGTTGGACTATAAAGAAAGCTGAGCACCAAAGAATTGATGCTTTTGAACTGTGGTGTTGGAGAAGACTCTTGAGAGTCCCTTGGCCTGCAAGGAGATCCAACCAGTCCATCCTAAAGGAAATCAGTCCCGAGTGTTCATTGGAAGAACTGATGTTGAAACTGAAACTCCAATACTTTGGCCACCTGATGCAAAGAGCTGACTCATTTGAAAAGACCCTGATGCTGGGAAAGATTGAAGGCAGGAGGAGAAGGGGATGACAGAGGATGAGATGGTTGGATGGCATCAACGACTCAATGGAGATGAGTTTGAGTAGACTCTGGGAGTTGGTGATGGACAGGGACACCTGGTGTGCTGTGGTCCATGGGGTCATGATGAGTCAGACACGACTGAGTGACTGAACTGAACTGAACATTATTGAAAAAAGGTTAGTTTGAGTGCAGAAGGTGGGAGGTTAAGCTATTGTTCACCTAGATTCAGAGATAAAAATACTCTCTTGGATATCACAAATTTCAGTTAGAATGTTCTAAAGTCTACCATCAGCCTTAATATGATGGTAGGTCTTCTACTTTATGGACTATGTGCCAATAGAAGGGTGAGCCCAAGGATCTGTAAGTAATGATTCTATGAGTAATATCCTTTTATTTTGATTCTACCCTTATATATTGTCCACTTTGAGGTAATTAAATGGTTGTGTGCCTCTGGTAAAGTAATGAATCACCATCATTCCTATCTACATCGTTACTGCTATACTTAATCACTACCACATCATCATTGTCATCTATCCTCAGCAATAACTATATAATACCTCCATAATAAAATTTCATTGTCATCTATCCTCAGCAATAACTATATAATACCTCCATAATAAAATTTTCCATTTTAAGTAATGATAACTGGTTTTACTTATTATCTCATTTAATACTAAATACTAATCATTCAACTAGTAGGTCTCACCATATACATCATCAGTCTCAACTGATGAAAGTGAAAATCACTCAGTTGTGTCTGACCCTTTGTGACCCCATGGAATTGTCCAAGGATTTCATTCTCCAGGCTGGAATACTGGAGTGGGTAGCCTGTCCTTTCTCCAGCAGATCTTCCTGACCTGGAATTGAACCTGGATCTCCTTCATTGTTGGCGGATTCTTTACCAGCTAAGCCACCAGGGAATCCCTAAGATCTCACTATATTTATATTAATACACAAGGAAACACATATATTGAGAAGTTAAGCAATGGACTAAAGGCCACATAACTAGTGTCAATAGTTAATTTTTTTAATTGAAATTTTGTCTGTATAAGTACAAAGACTATACAGTTTCTGTAGTTTCTTCCTTCAAGTCAAGTTTAGTATCAATTTGCCACTTACATTGTTCTTTCAAGGCTTGACTGCCTTTTTGGGAAGATTCTTGAATATATCCTATCAGTAACCTCTCATGAAGTATGCTATTAATTCTGAGCTAATCCTCACCTTGGAAGCACATTGGATGAAGGACATTAGAGGATATAGCTCTTTGAAAATATGTTCCTTAGATCATGGCAGCCTTAAGGACACCCCAAAGGAATTATAATTAGATTGTTTTTCCTTTTATTTAATGCTGTTAAATATGTAAATAATGTCGACATTATAAAGTATTTTGGAAAGTTATTAGCAACTTGCTCTTGTTCAAACTATATTCAATAAACATATTAGTGGAAAGCGTGTGCATCTATTCCTTGTTTGTTGAGCACTAATAAATTCTGGTTTGCTAAGTAAATATACAGTTTAATATGCTTTAATTTGGAAAATGTGTATTGTTTTTAAGCTTTGATTTCTGTTGCTAAGCATTGATAAGGAGGTTTTTTTTTTTTTTTTTGTAAAACAAGCTCTCTGATTTTGAAAAAAAAAATCAATTTTAGCTTAAATTGCAGCTCAGGCTGACAAAAGAAGCCAATTCTTCAAGCAGTTTTTTTGTAAACCTATAAAATACACTGAAGTAACTGCTATTTCTAAAGTAAATAATCACTCCAGAAAACTAGTAAGTTTATAATCCTGGGAAAACCACCGAAGGTCGCATAGTATGAGGGAAATGGCACTAAACCAATAGTCAGCTCCTGCTCTGCCAGGAGTTTAGTATTTTGTGACTTTGGACAGGTCATCTAAATTGTCTGAGACTCCTGTTTCTCATCCAAATAACAAATGTATAAATTCAGTGTTTCCAAGGTCCCTTTTAACTCAGTAATGCAAAGGGTATATAGAGTTTAATGATTATGCATTAAACAAGAATACTTATTTTTCAAAAATTTAGATTGTATTTAAAATTATAAAATAAAATAATCTTTCAAAGAAATAAAATACTGTTCATATGTCAAATTCTTTATTGACATATTATCCATGTAATATATGTGTATGTTTCCATATCCTATATAAGTAGGAAAACTGAAAAGGTAAGAATTGCCTAAACAACATTGGAATTATTGGTATAAAATAGCGTCACAAAAGTTGCCTGATTTTCAGACAACTAAAATGGATTTTTTTCAATACTAGACCCCCAAAATAGATATTTTTGTTCACAATTTTTAACTGAAGAAACAAGGGGTAAAGGAGGTTAACTGAACCAAAGTCATAGCTGGTAAGTGGCAGAGCTGGGATACAAATCCAAGTCTCTGCTCTTCTTGTTTTCATATTACCACTAGCTTCAATGACCTCATTGAAAGACAAAGTGAACACTCAATATACGAAAGCAAAAAGCTGAATTCATTGTTTGTAAATACATTTTAAAGTAAAGACATTTTACTGGGATAGTCTTGTGTAGCAAAGCAATTTGCTAAAATTATATAAGATTTTTGGAAAGAGTCGGCTTTCGAATTTTGTTGGTTACAGAGTGCATATATACCAGTTGTTTAAACATGTTTATGTTGACTTCAGAAAAGAAATGGATTGACATAAGCCTTAGAGGAATAATCACTAACCAGAGTCCATAGTCCATCCACTGACTTTCAAAGTGTCAAGTTGTGTTTATGGAAGCTTAATGGCATTGATCAGTCAGGCTTAAAACATTTTGATCTTTACAGGCACCATGGCTATACAACTGCAATAGATTGGGCAAACAGATTTAAACCCATTTCTAGTGTTTACTTGTTATCATGAGCATTAGCAAACCCATAACCACCTATCAGTTTGATGATTCATTAGCAGGATTCATATGACTCAACATAAACTACAGTTAATGCTAAGATTTGTCACAGTAATAGATACAGTCCAGCACAGCAGGAAAAATAAACAGAAAGGTTCAGGCTAAAGAAGCTGAACAAAACACTTCATGTTCTTTCTCTACAGGATCACACAGAAACATCTTTCTCTACAGCAATGAATTTCAGGGATGTATATGAGATGACATTGCCCAAAATAATCCTGGTTGAGACTTGGAGTCTAACTTACTTAAACGGAGCTGGTTTCATATTTACCACCTGGCTAGCCACTGTGCAGTCTAAACCTGGTACCATGTGTCCATCATGAATCTTTAAGTCTACTTTAAACATGTGGAAAACTTGGTTCAACTTTATACACTGCTTTAAATGAACAGAATAGCATCAATACCCAGTAACTGAGGAAACAATCCAATAGATCAGTTCTCAAAGTCTAATCAAGACTTGTTATCATAGCTGCAGAGATGAACCAGGGCCAAGTGAAAAAGACTTGCTGTATTCATTACTGTACATCACACTATAACCACAGAATTGCCAGTCTTTTCTGTGTATGGGGATTTTTAAAAATTTCTCAACTTTACCCTTCTATGTGGATCACAGATGTCTCATGCATATGTACATAGCAATAACTTCTTAGGTATTATTTGTAAGATCTTTCAAGTATGGCTCTTAAGGCAAGGAATTTATTGTAACACTTAAGAGTATTTATCCTGCCATCAGACTGCCTTGATCTGAATCCTTACTGCATCCCTACTAGCACTTTGATTTTGTAAAAGTTGCTTCCCTCTCTGTACCTCCATTTCCTCATATATATAGACCTACTTCATTGGATATATGTAAGAATTCAATGAATTTATACATGTATGCTCCTTAGCAAAGAGTTTGGTACAAAATAACTGGAAAATAACTTGTAATGATAATAATAACTTTCAATAATAATTTTAATATGTAATTTACTATGTAATTTTGCAATTATTATTACTGCTATATTCATGATCTTAGTGGTTTTTCATAGTCAGCCAATGATTAGACATGTCATGTGTCATCATCTTAATTTACAGATGGGAGAAACTGAGATTCAAAGGGCTCTAAGAAATTGTTTTCTTCAAGGTGACTATTTTGATAGATTTTAGATTTATGAGTTCATTTCCTCAACTAAGAAGAAATACTTTAAATCTTATAATAGAAAAAGCTACGAAATAAAGTTTTGAGTAAAATAAAGGAAGCCAGGCTTCCCTGATAGCTCAGTTGGTAAAGAATTTGCCTGCAATGCAAGAGACCCTGGTTTGATTTCTAGGTGGGAAAGATACACTGGAGAAGGGATAGGCTACCCACTCCAGTATTCTTGGGCTTCCCCTGTGGCTCAGTTGGTAAAGTATCTGCCTGCAATGCAGGAGACCTGGGTTTGATCCCTGGGTGGGAAGATCCCCTGGAAAATGGAAAGGCTACCCACTCCAGTATTCTGGCCTGGAGAATTTTTCCATGGACTGTCTAGTCCATGGATCACAAAAAGTCAGACACGACTGAGTGACTTTCACGTCACTTCACTTCAAAGGAAGTGAATATCTTGAGGCAAATCTCAAAATTTTGTGGTGATATCTGGATTTTTAACTTGCCAGGGATAATTGTTTGAGGTCTGTGTTTTTATCTCAGGAAAACAGGGTGAGGCACCAGGAACTCACACAGCATTACTAAGTACAACTTTCTAATGCAGAGATTTTTACCTCGGGGCTCATATATAGATCTTCTGACATGTTGTATGGTTTTGGTGAAAGATGCCATAGCTTTATTAGCTTTGTAAATGGTTCTAGAACTTCCCAAAAGACTAGGAATAATTCCTTTATGATAGGAGCTTTACTTTAGTTTGTATAAAACCTTTATCTTTGTGGCAAAGTGTGATGGCCAACCTTGTGATTACTAGCCCAGTCACACTCTGTGGTATCAGAGAAAAAAATCAGGGAGTATTACAGTTGAAAAGATCCACTGACATTACCTTGACTAAAGTAATGATGTAAAAGAAACTAGAGGAAAAAGAAGAAGCGGAAACTAGGACCTTAAAAGTAAAGGCATTTTGAATAGGTATAATGGCTTATTTTTAAAAAATCAAATTAACTTATCATCACTGCATTTAAAGTGCATTAACCATATAGGAAATATTTTTGACTTAAATATTTATCTAATCATGTGGTAAAGTCTATTAAGGTCATGATATAGTTGATATTTCAGTTCAGTGGAATCTCTAAAGCTAAATTGTGTCTATGCCACTTTGTACACTTAAGCTACTGTGCTAGGAATAAAACTTATATCAGCTTCTTTATATTGATCATTTATGACTTTTAACATGTTTTATTATATTTTAAAATTATCCTCTTTTATCTACTTAAA